>NC_051230.1:18156153-18461903 GCF_015220715.1 Pygocentrus nattereri | reverse complement strand
AATGCGTTCGTTTAAAAACAAGGATGTATCATAATGTTGTGCCTGATATATATAAAAAATAGTATTATATTTGGCTGTTGAGGCTTCTGTGTAATTCTTGATTAAATGTATGTTGTCTGCTTTTATCCTGATAATAAAAAATAAACAACTTGTACTTAATGTCCATTTTGAGTGGAAAAAAGGAAAGGGTGGTCTCTAACTTCTGCAGAGTCCTGTAATATATGACAATAATGATAGCATATTGTTCTACACTTATAATAGATCTTAGTTTTTCCACCCTCCATGATTGATGTGATTGAGTTGACTTTCTTTCGACTGAAAGCAGCGGAGGCAGTGAAAGTCGAACATATTTATAGTCTTGACCTTAATTTCCTGCTCTTGAGTAAGTGGACAAGGGAGGAAGAGGAAAAATATTCCAAATATTTGCACGAGGATCCTGCTCTAAGTTGTGGTGGTTTCCTAGATTGAAAACAAACATGGTAAAATAGCCAGGCTATGGTAGGAAGAAGGCTGAGTCTATATGGATCCCAGATGCAGGGGAAGCTCTGACTTCCTGTTGCCACATTTTTACTGATGGATTGCTGGAATACCAAGGCTTGTTGCCTAAGGAGGCAAAGGATATTAGGACCTAGTCTGTTTAGTAAACATGAATAAGGGTCAGGCAGTGCCATTCATGACATGACAGAATTTGTTTTTATTAGACATATAAAAGTATATGACGCTATTTCCATGATATTTTATTGTCCAACCACCCAACAAACCTCCCTGCCACCTAACCAAACATTTGCTCATCCAGTCAACCACACCATCCACTATTGTTAAAGGAACTGTGGAGATAATCCAACACAGCCAGATTATTGAGTACCTAAGAACAGAAAAGAACAGAGTTCGGCCGTTATTGTTTACAGCAAGAAAAATCCCACTGTGCCACAATTAGTCATAGCTCAGAGAATTCAGTACCACTGAGGTGCATGCTCATTAAAAATGGCCTTGTATGGACTTAAGATATGTGAGGAAGTATTTTTAAGAGATAAGCTGGCCACGTTGAAGCCAGAATGTTAGGTGGAGTGTAATAAGCGATGAAATGGATATATTTATAGCTCAACAGGGCAGGCAGTCATTTTTGGAGAAAGTGCAGGAAGTTAATTCAGCTGTTGTTTTTGCTTGTGAGCACATTTACGCAGAGCACAGAGTCTGATGCAATAGGAGATGCTGCAGAGCTTGTTGTTGTTACATGTGAAGGTTACCACATATCTAGAGTATGCAACAATGTGGAAATGAACATATCTTTCCAATAATTCAGTTGAGATTGAGATTGATCTGCCCTGCCTTGCCACTTCTTCAGTTGAAAAACTTTTCCTTGGACTGAATGGTTTAATCAATGAATCAGCTTGTTGTGCTGATAGACTTTATTTTGAGTTCTTCTAGCTTGTCAAATTTTGATGTGGCACATAGTTATATCATAAACATTATGGGTGTTACTTATTGCTTGTCTGGTATAAGACCATTGAAGATTATATAGGTGTGAAGTTATAAAACACAATAAACAGTCTACCAATAAACAGCTGTATTCTTATTAGTTTATCTTTTTAAGAAACAAAAAGTACGCATGACTTCTCTATTAGTTAGCCAGCTTCATGGGATATTATGACTTTAATAGTCCTCGGTAGTAACTAGCTCCTTAACATGTAGTTACTAATTACATTTTTTTGTCTTTAATTGTGTTGCATACAGCATATGTGCTGCTATTTGATTGGGCACAGCTTGCACTTCGGAGCTTTAGCATTTTATTTTTAACCAAAATTGCATTTAAAACAGAAGAGTAGAGCCTAACAGTCTTCAGTTCCTGTGCTAATAGATGCTGGATGTTGTTTGTTCACTGCAGTTCTATACGTTACTCCACAATTAAAATGTCCATATCATGGAAAACTGAATATTCTTTACTTCCCTCTCTTTTTGTTTAGGACAAAAAGGTTGATGTAGTATGTAAACATTGTTACCATTCTCTGCCCAGTACATAAAGTCCATATTTCAAAACAAATCTCAGTTGGACAAACAGCCCAACATTTTAGGTTCCTCTCTCACTCAGCCTTTCTATCTTTCTCCCTCTAGCACACGCATCGCTGAAGATGGTCTATTTCTGAGTCAGCGTGTGGTGAGCACACTACAGAGTGGAAAAAAGAAAAAGACAGCTGCTTTTGATCGCCCCATCACGTGAGGCCGGCCTACCAGCATGTCCGCAGAGACGGAGTCCAGCACGCCTCAGGCCGAGCAGGCGCCCGTGAAAACACCATCCAAGAAAGAGAAGAAGAAGGGTATGTATCACTGTTTGGAAACCCGGGGCATTCTTGGTATACATCTGCAGGCCTTTGCGTCATTCACATTCACAGACTTTTCTCCTGTTCTCCATCGGTGTTGATTTTAGGCTTCTGAAGGTTTTAGCATGTCATAAGAAAATTATGTAATTTAGGTGCCATGTTAATGTTTGGCTTCTGTTCATAAGAGCTCTCCTTATAATTTCCCAGGAATTGATTGAAGGGTGATTGTCGAATACTTAACTTCTTCCAGGCTAATGACAGCTGAATACCCACATAAAAGCGCATGCCTCAAAGACCATTTATTATCGAATGGACTCTTCATAGTAGGGGTGGGTCGTATGGTGATGTTATCTGCGTACAGGGCTGGGATAGTAGTAAAAATGAGCAGTTAGCTACTTTGTAGCTACCTTCCCATAATTTGTAGCAGCTACAATTTAGCTACTTTTCATCTAATTTTTGACTTGTCAGAACGTCCACCTGACACACTAAACAAGCCCAAGTGAGTGTGAGCAAGACACTGCATTTAATCATACATATACAAAAAGTGTAACCAATAATCAAACTTACACAACCAAAGCCGTGATATCCAACAAAAATTAAGACTAAATGCAAAGTCAGTCATTCCAGATTTTTCCTAACAAAAATCAACAAAACTAACTGAATATAAAGAGAATATTGTGTAAAGCTTTGTCAACTGTTGAAATGAAATCCCAATTTAAACATTTCAGCAAGATACACTGATCAGGCATAACATTATGACCACCTTCTTGTTTCTATGCTCATTGTCCATTTTATCAGCTCCACTTACTGTATAGGTGCACTTTGTAGTTCTACAGTTACAGACTGTAGTCCATCTGTTTCTCTGATACTTTGTTAGCTCCCCTTTACCCTGTTCTTCAGTGGTCAGGACCATCATGGAGAGCATGTAAAATTTGGGTGGTGGATCATTTTCAGCACTGCAGTAACACTGATGTGGTGGTGGTGTGTTAATGTGTCTTGCGCTGGTCTGAGTGGATCAGACACAGCAGTGCTCTTGGAGTTTTTAAACACCTCAGTGTCACTGCTGGACTGAGAATAGTCCACCAAGCAAAAATATCCAGTGCCCTATGGGCAGCGTCCTCTGACCACTGATGGACTAGACAATGATTAGCTCATACTGTACAGCAAGAGATGTCATCTCTGACTTTACATCTACAGGGTGAACTCACAACGCAGGTGCATCTAATAGAGTGGACAGTAAGTGGACGCAGTGTCCAGCAGCACTGCTGTGTCTGATCCACTTGTACCAGCACACACTAACACACCACCACCACATCAGTGTTACTGCAGTGCTGAGAATGATCCACCACCCAAATAGTATCTGCTCTATGAAGGTCCATGGGGGTCCTGACCACTGAAGAATAGGGTGAAAAAAGGCTAACGAGGTATGCAGAGAATTACAGTCTACAATCTGTAATTGTAGAACTACAAAGTGCACCTCTATACAGAGACATTGACATTCAGAGTCTTTATTAAACTTCAGCAGCACTTTAGCCTCAAAATCCTCATCAGTGACTCTGACGCTGGGGTGAGAATCAGGCCTGAATAATCTCTCCACTGCCGCAGAGCTGCTGCAGCTCCACAGCAGAACTAGATTTCTAGGTAAAATAACATAATAATCCTCCTTTGCTGTAAAATCGTTATAACACACAGTTTTAACACAGTTTTCACAATAAATCATCTTAAACGCTGGAGTTAATGTAGAACTGCTAATTCACCCTTTAACGCTGAAGACTGAGGTGCAGGCTGCTGGTCACCATAGCAACGCAGAGAACAAAAGGGCAAAGAGAAAGAAGACGAACATCGATCATTTGGAGATTAATGGACTTATTTACATTTATAATCACTCTGGTTTGCTGATACGTATAATCTGCAGCAACTCACAAAAGTGAAGTCGCTTCTCCTTCTCCTGCTTCTTGTTTGAGGTCAAACGAGAAGCTGGAAGATGAGAAGCGACTTGAACCTCATAAAAAGTCAAACATTGAGAGACATTTTACAAGAAACTCGTAGAGAAATTTCCTGAGATGCAAGAAAAGCGGCTACAGCTGAGCTGAAGGTTGAAGCAGAGCAAAGTGAGTCTTGAGTTTGTGTTTGTTATATTTTTCAGCCTGTATTAGCACATCAGCGCACACTGAGATATACTTACAGCCGAGATGCTAAAATGGACAGAAAATCTTGTGGCTCCCAAGGTGGTTTCAAGTTTGCTGAAAGGACAAAATGGCTCTTCTTAACAATTTTCGCTATAGCTACACAAAAATTTGTAGGCGCTACAGCTACATTTCATAAAACTGTAGCAGCTACAGCTACTAGCTACAGATATTTGTAGCTAACTACAAAAAGTAGCATGCTATTTAGCTACTCCCCCATCCCTGTCTGTGTATATATGCAGTACTGTGCAAAAGTCTTAGGCACCTAAGCACAGTGTTTAAAACCATTTAAAACCACTTATCTTGGCCTTAGAAGCACCATAGAATAGAACACTGGAATAGATGCAAATAAACAGAAATACTGTAAAAGTACCAAGAATTTGTCATTTAAAATCTTGTGAGAGAAGTTTTGGTATCTCCTAGATTCCCCCAATCATTGCAAAGATTTGATAAATTCCATCACTAGCCTTCCTGATTCAACATAATTAAGCATAAATTAGACAATTCAGGTGTTACATTGTAACTGCAGTGCCGCCAAGAGAGGAGATGGAAATGGCTAAATTAGCACAGTAACATGCATAAAACTACTACTTATCGTGTTAATGTTATTTCCTATTATACTAATACTTGTGTTTTTCTGAGAAAATAGATGTTTACTGCTCAGATAAATAGCTTTTGTAATTAAAATTTTATCAGGTGCAGTTTTAGACAGTACTGTGTATATATAACAATACATAATATAAACAAACCTTTGGCAAACATGGAGGTAGTTTTTCCCTAGGATTTTTAAAATGTGGCTCTATTGTTTAACTGCTGCATTTGATCTGTTCCAACTTGTCTGTTCCAACTAACCTCAAGAAAACTAAATATTGTGATACATATCATGTATCGTGGAAATGTTTTGATATTATATTTTTGGCATGTTGCCTGCCCTTAGCATGTCTGGGAGTTCGGTTAGCGGGCGTGTGGGCCAAAACGTGGGTTTTCACAGATGGCTACGCCACTTTCAGGCCGTTTGTTTTTCTAAAGCAGCTTTGCCAGTCACTGCTGGGAGGCTTGTAGCCATGTGCTGAGGTCTGGTTTATCTCAACCCTTTTGTTTGTGCTCCTTTTTCTGTTTCTTTTTTTTTTTTTTTTTTTTTTTTTGGAGGATTATTGAGTTTCTCACTGGAGTTCTGGCTTTGTACCGTGACATACCTCCTCCTTCTTCACAGCGAGGCAGCCACCGGACAAGAACTTTGTGCTAAAGTTTGGTTTTGAGGTTTTAAAAACCCATTATTGTGTAAGCGTGTCATTAGAGAGATAGTGACTGTCTCGGTCAGGTTTTAAAGGGAACCGCTTGTTCCCAGAGGACAAATGTAACTGGGAGCCAGGCCCAGTGTCCACGTCCTCGAACTAGCTAACAAAGCCAGGCTGACGCCACAGTAGACCTCTATATAATCTTCCCTCTGAAGTATAACTTCAGAGTTTGCCTGAGAATGCTTCTTTTGTCACTCCTCCCTCAGACGGAAAGCATCTGAATGGTTTGATTCATATAAAATTAAAAGCCAACAGAGCTTATTTCACTGTCATTTTTATTACACCATATGACACAGTATAGTATCAGTAGTTGTCAAAAATCGAATGAGTAATTGGTTTTGTCATTTTCACATGAGCCTTCTACAATATTTCTTTGGAGTTGATGCATAACATTGAGTTTGCGGTTAAAATGCTCTGCTGCCAAGCTAGACTACGTTGCTGTAGCTAATCAACAAATGTGTATGCTAATGTTACGCAACCAAATATACTACACCTGATCTCTCCTTACTATGTGACCTTTCACACGAATACAAAATACATGTCATTTAACATTAATAATGTATTATAAATATCCTTATTTTGATCAAATAAACATATATCGCTGTTGTCAGAAGAAAACCTTGTATCTCCATTTTTAGCGTTTCCAGTTTTTGAAATATTTTGAAAAGGCCTGTTGCCCTTTACATTGTTTGTAAATTTTATTTATTATAAACAGTGATATGCTTATTGTGCGCTGTTGAATGGATTTTTTGCCACATTCTGTAAAGCTTGTCCATTCTCATAACAGTTCCTGTGAACCCATTTGTAGGCAGAGCATGGTCATATTGAATCATTTGGAGATCATGTAGATGTTCAGTTATAAAATATAATAAGTTAATCAATCTGCCAATGGACCTTTTTATTATTTTACTTCTGAAAAAATGTCCTTTCATGTTAATAGAGGATGGCTGTCTTTTGTATAATTTCCAAGTACTTTTTCCTGCGATGCATGAAACATGAGGCATGGGTCGTCTTTTATTAGTTAGCCAGCTTCATAGGATGTTATATAGTTTTTAATATATTTTGATTTTGACTTTATATGTTCTGCATCTGGAGTACATATGAATGGGCACAGTTGTAATGTTTAACAGACAGCCTATTCAGCCTCTTGAATAGAGGACTTTTCTTTTTTCCCTTTGAGTGGAAAAAGCAGAAATTAGAAGGATTATGCTTTGGCTGGATATACTTCCAACTAAATCTCATAATAAGAGCGCTCTACATTGAAAAATGTGATGGATAGAATTGACTTGATTCAAATTTGTACGTCACTGCCATATGGAAATATACAGTACTGCGCAAAGATCAGAGACTGCCCTTCACTCGTTTAATTTCCAGTCAAAGCAGCCAATAAATTATTCATTTTTCAGTGTCAGGAAAAAAGCAGGAAACATGTTAAGCAGAAAATTACACAGAAGCTTTAATGAGTGCGTGTAATATCACTTTTCTTTCAGTATTTAATGTCTCACCTTTACCTTTATTACAGCTTTCATTCTTTTTGGGAGTGTTGCTTTCAGTCACATCTCCAAAGTTCAATCTTAGACGTTAGTTGCATTTTTCAGTGATGTTGAGGAAGGCTGGACAGAAACACCTGTGAATTTTTCAGATCTGAAACAAGAATGGAGCTTGATTTTCTCAAAGACGAAAGCTTTAAATGCTGTTTATATGATGGTGAGAGTTTTGCCAGGTCATGCATGGTTTAGTCCAATTTACTTTATCTTTAAAGCTGTTTTTGAACTACAGTTTTGGGAGCACCTGTTTTTTCACTTATTCTCTTTCATCTTTCCACTTCCTTGTGCAAGAAGTGCTCAGAAATATCTCCTGAAAAGTGAATTATGTGTATTTAATAGTCGTTTTGACTGGAAATTAAATAAATGAAGAATGGTCTTTGACTTTTGCACCATACAAAAATATTTTATATCAACACAGTTAATGCCAGATGTGTTGATATATTCATATATTTTTATATATTTTATTTATGTGCATGTGATGCATACATTTGAATCAAGTAAATTCAGTAAATCCCTTTTTTTGTGTGTGAACATGCACAGTATGATGATTTATATTAGGCTTGTTATATGCATATTTTCTTCATAACATAAACATAATCCAAAAATGGCAATTTTATGTTGTTTCAAATTCAGCCCAGTTAGTATACAAGTCGTGTACACCTGATTTCCAAACTAAGTCCATTGATAAACAATGGCAGGCTGCTAATGAAGCTGAACTGATGGATGAGGGTGCTAGCTCCATTTGACATGTACATAGGCTGCTCTGTGACCATGTTACATTGCTCAGCGCCTTCTGAAGTAGGTCATGGTGGCCTACAGAACACTAAAAGCCTGTATGCAGCATTTCACAGGCCTCCTTGACCCAATAGTTCTCTGGATTTATTTTGCTAAGCTGGGCCCGGTGCACAGTGGTATTGTTTGTCTTGCCTGGCTTGCTCATTCCAGAGGAGCACGCCGGTGATGGATTCCATTAAGGCTCTGTTGCTGTTTCCACAATACCTTCCAGCTGCAACTGCGAGACCTTCTCCACCACGTCTGTTTATGATCTTTTTCCACAGGCATGAAAACAACTGGACTCATTCTCACAGTCCCATGCTGAGGAGCCTACGGTGACTCAGGCTATAAAGTGCATCTGGGGTGGATGGACGATTCACACCGTGATGCATTTCCCATTAAAACTCCAGTAACAGCATTAAAAAGTGTTAACCAGTGCAGAGAATAACGTTCAGCTAGATTATTTGTTAGCTAGCAATGGTTGAGGAAAAAATCAAATGCTCAAATGATGGCCAAAGATAGTATATCCACCAAGACAGTGGAGCCATGAGATTGCAGCTAACAAGTAATTGAAGCTTATAGTCAATTAGCATCATGCAAACTGAGAATTTGATATGATTTGATGCAAGTATGTGATTTAGGCATGCCGTTACTTAGCTACATTAGCTACATACTATTAATTAGCAGCATTAGTTTCATATCATTACTTGGGTACATTCGATCTATAGCATTACATAGATACATTAGATTTTTACCCTGACTTAGCTATATAAGCTTCATACTACTATTTAGCTACATTAGCTCCAAACCATTGCTCAGTTTCATATGCTTAGCTGCTTTGGCATCACACCATTAACATTAGCTTCCAGTACAAATCTAAAGAAGCAAACTCTGACACCATGTCTTAGGTGTCTACATTTGGAGGAAGGGAAAATGATCTACACTTGATTTTTTTGGCCCAGTTGTTGCTTTGAGGTAATGAAGTTTCCTTTGCCTTAGCTAAGCTTGTCACTTCATACATGACATTTTAAAACATAATGGCTTTGATTGACATGCTAGTCTTGCTCTGAGACATATCTGTGTCTGCTGAAAGAATCAATTAACCTTGGCACCAGTATCGCCTGCATCAGGGAGCTCATTTGTAAATGGCTGGCGTTTTAAGTGCCTGTCACTTGTGAACGTCAAAGCACACCTCATATCAGGAGCACAATGGGAAACTTGTAGTTCCAAAAAGCTGCTGTCTTGCTGTCTAAGGAGCTTAGCGGTCATAGGTCAAGCTGTAAATGACGTGCTTGGTGAGGTCACAGAGTTGCCCCCTAATGTTTCACTATTTTAAAACCTCAACACATCTGTTGGGGGCTATCTTAGTTAGAAGGCTTGTTTTTTTTTCTTTAACCCTTAGACGTCTAGAGTCATTACTGCACATTAAACTGTGCTTAAATGTAATGGCATAATTACCTACTGAAGTACATAGTTAATGAACATTTACTTTCAATTTACATTCTGTATGGTATTTTTGATTGTGCTCTTCTGACTTTATGTCAAACATATTACTTAATCATGTAAAGGAGGTCTCTCATTTGTTCAAGGACAGTATTAATGTTCTCTAGTTGTTGATTTTTAAAACACTGAATAGATGTCCATGACTCAATAACAACAGTATTTGGCTTTTATATGGTGACTTCTTAAAGAATAGAAGGTTCTAAATCACTTTATTGCTGGGTTTTCATCCAGGAAATCCTGGCATGGCTAGTTAAACATATTTTCAGTCGAAAGGACAGACAGATGAGCTTGCTTGATAGCACTGTTATGATTCTGGAGTTTTTGCTTGGTTGTTAGCTTTTGCTCTTTAAGTTTCTCTGACTCTAAAAGAAACAAAGGACATATGTTAAACATGTTAATTGTGTACCAGTAATACCAAGATTCACCTGTTTAGAAAAAAATTGGTTCTCTGAGGTTTTACAGAGTAGAAAAGCATCACTTATTTCTTCTAACCAGATTCAGTATTTTGAAAACATTAACCACAACACATCAATTGTGCCTTCAGACTAATGGAAGTCAATAGAGAGGAACTTCTCGCAAACTTTACAAAGCTTCTAGCCACTTTTCACAAAATGCTTAATTTGCATTAGATTAAGAGCATCATTACAGGTTTTACCTATTAGAATTGCCCTTTAACAAGCCTTGAAGCTTTCCTTCTTCTTCCACTTACCAAAAACAGAGTCAGCAGAGTCAGTAGTGTCTGACCTATTCAGATGGAGAGGAAGTGAGTGAAAAAGGCCTGCGCATTTGCTGGCATTATGCGTTAATGGGGGTTGTCCTGTTTCCTGGTGCTAACAGGGGGAACCTCCAGCCTGCTGGGTCTCTGCATGTTGTGAATGTCAATAGCGTCTCTCAGCTTGTCCACGACAGGACCAAAGTTTGGGCCCCCGCCTGGAATTGCCCATTATTTCTTTTAGTCTCTCCGCCCCTGCTATCTACACAGGGCCGGCAGCCGAGTAGGGAACCCTGCCGTATATTGAGTAGTGATGGGAAGTTCAATTCATTTTACAGAACTGCTTCTGTTCTTTAAACTGACTACATTAAATGGTACCATGCTTTTACATTATGTAGAGGTTCTTCATAGAGGCATGAATATTCTAGCCTAAAACTAACATTTAACATGTTATTTGTCACTTTGTTTTCTGTAGCTCATCATTATCCCTCTGCCTCATCAGTTTGACAGAATTCATGATTTTATATCATTTTCACATATTCTCTCACTACAATACCCAGAATGCATTATTCAGTTATATCATACAGCCACTGGGAATCCCTGTGCTGTCATTCATACCTGACTGCTAGCCTAGTCTATAGGCTAATAAATACAACAAAGCTTGCATTACTCCTAATGGCAAAAATGTGAAGAAAAATTTATAAAGATTTTTTAAAGAATTTTATAAAGATAATCTGAGGAGTCATTTTTGTAATCTTCCTATAGCATTCACCAGCAAGTGAGGAAAAAAAACAGCCAACCCCGAAGCAGTTGCAGTTATTCAAAAGTTCTCACCTTCAAGGAACATCATCAAAAGCGGGGTTTAGTTCCTAGTCTTTAAAGTCTTCAACCTGCAGAATCTTCTACTATGGCGACATGTTTACAGAAATGTTTAAAACAGAGGTAGTGATGGTGACTTTTTTCATTTTGGCCAGAGTGGCCCCCTTTAATCTTTAGGGTTTTGCACACTCTCATTAACAAAAGTGGTTCTTTAGGGAAGAAAAGGGGTTCTTCTATGGCATTGATCCAAAGTGCCAAATTTGGCACCTTAATTTTCAAGAGTGCATTGGTAATAATGAGCTAAAAAGCTCTAGAGAAAGAAAGCACAAAGCGCTGTGGAAGAGAGTGAGTTGAGAAAGAGATTGAATAGAAAAGTCAAGTGACAGAGAATTCAGAAAATGGGAACAAGATGAAGAGACAAAGCTCACAAAGAAGCAAGTCCAGAGACAGTAGAGCCAAAGCTGCCAAAATCTGTGAAAGAGGATAAGCGAAAGAGAGTAATGGACTTATGGATGACTGGTAAGTAAATCAAACTGAGAAACTGATGCCAAGAGAGATAAACAGAGAATGGGCAGCTTAATGGGTTGATAAGAAGACAGAAAAAGCACTTGCAGAGAAGGTAATGGTAAGTTCCAATCTTAACAGCTGACCTGGAAGATACAGTGCAATCAGAGAAGACTGTGAAGAGAACCAGCTAAAATTACTTTAGGCTTTATATCAGCAAAAGTATGTGATGTTTGAAGACATAACATTTACTGTGATATCCAGGGTAATCTCTGAGGCTGAACTCTGAAGGACTGCTAGGAGTTGCAGAGACGTTTAGCTCTTAAACACCAGTTTAAGTTTGCAGTCATTGCCAATCGCCATAACAGAGCTGTGGATTACTAAGGTGGTCTTTATCGCCTG
Organism: Pygocentrus nattereri; assembly: GCF_015220715.1. Classification (NCBI taxonomy): domain Eukaryota; kingdom Metazoa; phylum Chordata; class Actinopteri; order Characiformes; family Serrasalmidae; genus Pygocentrus; species Pygocentrus nattereri. Next base: position 18,449,840 of record NC_051230.1, on the reverse strand, counting down.
TACTGTGATTAAGTACCACATTTGTGACGCCTGATTAATGTACACCATTCGAGGAAGTCAAGCGATGATGAGAGAACCTTTTTGTGAAGCACAAAAGCCTTAATAATGGGTTGTGTTGATTGTGACGGACCTGTAATTGCCTTTTGGTGTGTCAAACGTACAGACTTGCCAAGGAGACTCTGTTCCCAGACGTTTTGTCTCAGTGTAGAGACACTACACTGAACCATGTGCTGTGTATGGTTTGTTATTGCTCTTGGCCAGAGCACAGAGGTCTACAAATTAAATGCTTTGTGATTTACAACTTATGAAGTGGTTCACAAGTTCATTGTTTTGTCGCTGGAGGAATTTGTGCTCTGTGCAGTTCAAGGTGTCATGCTTCATATTAGCTAATTCACAGCTAATAAAGAATCTTTTTGGTCTGCACTTCCAAGCTGCTAATCATTTTAATAGGTTGTAGTCGGTGTTTTTAAGAGCTAAATCACCATTAGCTGGCTTGTCCTCACTTAATGAATCTGGTGTGAAAAAAGGACTTTTTACGTTTTCATTTACTTTTCATGTAATTGTACACTTTGCCGTGCATCTCTACATCCTGAATTTTAGCTGTTCTTAAATGGGAATTTCACCGATACATAAAAAAATGTGCATAATTAAATGGTCAAGAAGTAAACCCAGACATTTAGAGTGGTTTGATGTGAAATGCTTTGTTCTAGAGAAACTTAGTATCTCAGAATTGTTCATGGTGGTGGTAACATGAACCAAATGCCTGAATAGTTTAAAGGTTAATTCCATTGTTCAGCATTTCTGCAGAATTCGATTTTCGAAACGTAAACCAATTCATTCAGAGTGGTTTGATGTGAAGTGGTTACTTTTTAGAGAAACTTACCGACGTGTTCTTTACAGTGGCCCTGCATGTGTTTTAAAAGTAGATTTTAGGTTAAAAGATTGTTGTTGTAACTATTTTGTGTAATAACTTTCTGTGACGTAACTGTTAAAGGCATTATACTCTTCAGATGTCTTGTCCCTATCACCACCAACGTGAACTAATCTGACTTGGTGGGTTTCTCTAGAGTGCAGCGTTTCACATCAAACCACCCTGGCTGACTTTGTTTACATCTTAGCCATTTCATTATGGAGAAAAAAAGAAGAGGGCTTCCCCTTTAAATATGACTAGACGTTGTTGTATTAGAGTTTATTTCTTCAGTTAGGTTCGGATGTCAACAAATATGTGTCTTGATCTCAGGTCAGGTCTTCATTTCACATTTGAGTTCTCACAGCCTGTTTTTCCCCTTGTTTTACTTTTGCTTCCCATTGTTTTCATTACCCAAAAACAGTTTTTTGTTTTTTTTTAATCTGGCGTACTGGAGTCTCTTACTTGTGCTGTTGACAGAATTTAGTGCCAGATTTGAAGCCAAATTGTACTCACTTTATATAAATAAATAAAAGATTGTGATGTGGAATGTAAACATTGTTAACGTTTCAAAATGTCCCATTCACTCCGCCAGTCTAGACAGTCCGTATATGGAAACTAAGCTGCAAAAACAACTAATTTTGAACTCACTGCTTTTGTGATGTCCAAAACTAACACATTTACACATATCCACCTTTTCAGCCTACAGCAGTTTATTTCCACCAAATCACACTGAAGTTATAAGGAGTGTTTCAGCCTGCAATAATACAGTAGAGCCAGTCAAAACAGAGATCATTTATATGTACCAGCATTAAAATCACAGTAAGAAAAACAGCCTGTCGTTGGTAAAAAGTGCCAGCCAAATGTGCTTTTATCAATAAGGTTTACTTCAACACTTTAGGTAAGGATGGGCTGGTTTACTGAGTTTAGGTCAGATTCAGACTGATTGAGAAAATATCTGGCCCGATTAAAGCTCTACATTGTGACCTCACAAAATGTTATCTTGGTATGATCGTTACATAACCCCAGCATGGCACTGACAGGTAAAGTCATCTTGTTTCATTAGATTAATGCAGTCTTTATGTTTTCTTTATCTCCATCCCAGCTGCAGCCAGTCCAGAGAAAACAGATGAGTTCCTGCTAGCCAGGTTCAAAGGTGATGGTGTTCGGTACAAGGCCAAGCTAATCGGAGTGGACGATGTGCCTGAGGCCCGAGGGGACAAAATGAGCCAAGACTCCATGATGAAACTGAAGGTGGGTCAAATGGCAAACAGTCCAAAACACATTGAACTCATTTTCAGGTTAGAATGACCTTACTGTAAGATGAAATCACTTGATGTATAAAACTTCAGAGTACAGTGTTGAAAAATGTTTTTTGTGGATTAGCTGTCAGCCTTCGATAGTTTCAGATCTATTGTAAAGCATATTATGTTAAATTATACTAAAATCTAGTCATTTAGCTTAGAGTAAATGAAATCTGGTTTCTTTATATTTATACAGAATAACGTTACATTCAAATCATGTCAAGTCTATTATTCCCTTGTAATGTTATTCACTGTTAAACATCGCATATTTTGAGAATTCTGTTAACAGCTCATTAAATCCAGTGGATTCAATTGCAAGAAAGCCTGTGTACTTGATAAGAGAAATATCCTAAAAAAGTCTGCTGGTTAAAATATAGCTGAGCAGAAGCAGAAAATTAACTGTTATGATATTTGGAGCATATTGTAGATATTGTCAGTACTTAAAGAGGAATGAGTAACATGTTTTATTTTAAAGAGAGCGTAATTGTATTTAGTGCAGTGCCGTATGTGAAACATCGAATAAATACTGTTGTGTGCATATCTTTGATACTATTTTTAAAATCTTGCACCGCTGCCTCTTTTTTGTGTTTCAACTTATCAGAAAAAGTAAATATCAGGATGTTATGTATCAGAATTACTCGAAATATTGTACTGTTACGTTGTTGCAATATCATCCACCACTAGGTTAAAGCAAAGATCAAGGCTAATGGAAACTGCTGTTTTTTTCTGAAAGATGAACACTTCATTTGTTGTGATAAGATGGCCATAATGGCTTATTATTAGAGTCAAACCTTTCACGTTTTAGCTAAATAGGTGGGATAAGAAGGTGCAGAGTCTAGGACTGTTTCTCAGAACAAGCCTTGGTTCATCGACTTTGCATGTTGAGTTCTGAAGCTGAGAACATGTTGGTTAATTCGCTGAGTGTGTGGTGGTTTTCAGGGCAAGGCGGCAGCTGCTCGCTCTCAGGGCAAACACAAGCAGAGGGTGTGGGTGAACATCTCTCTATCGGGAATCACCATTATGGACGAGAAGACAGGGGTGAGTCTCCTTTCTACATGCTGCCCATTACTGCACTCCCATTATCATGTGTCTTATTAAGATATTTCTCTTATTGTTTTCATTAATTGTGCTTAATTATGCTTGCTGACTCCTCTGCAGGCAGTGGTGCTGGAACATGCGGTGAATAAAATCTCCTTTATTGCTCGTGACGTGACTGATAATCGAGCATTTGGCTATGTGTGTGGAGCCGAAGGCCAACACCAGTTCTTCGCCATAAAAACTGCACAGCAGGTCTGCTGGGTTTCTATTGAGCGTACTTCTTTTCTCTCCCTCTCTCTCTCTTTCTCTCTGTCCCTCTCTCACTGCCATATACACATACATGTTTGTTTTTAATACCTAATAAGGACATGGGGTCTGTTTAAATTATGTTTGCTTTAGTCTCTGAAATTGTATCTTTTCAGGAGAAGGAAAAATGTTAAATTTATTCTACATTAATGTCACAAGGACACTTTCTGTTTGTCCACAAGTAAATACCCATATGTAATATTTCCCATGCACTGTATATCTGTAAGAGACTATATGTCCATTATGTATTATATATATGTAAGTACATGTATGTAATTATATGTCCAAAGGTCTCATATGTATTATATAAATGTAAGTATCTTGTACATATGTAAGGACTTATATATAACAGTATATTCCACATGTATTTTGTATATATAAGTACCTGTATAATGAGAATTTTCACATTCACACTGACCTTATTCGGTCTGGACCTTCAGACTTTTCAGTTTACAAAGTCATTGCTGTTTTTGATCTTGTAGGTTAGCTCAGTTTTCTCTGCCCACAGAGTCATTTTGGTTCTGAAAATTAACAAAACACAGAGAAACATAAACACAAACTAAGACTGCATACTAGTATTGCAATCATATACCTACATATTGTGGTTGCAGTATATTAAAAATGTCTGACTCATAGTTAAATATTAAACAATATAATAAATATTGAACAAATTTGAACAGTTTTGTTGGATTACATGAATACTGCAATCCAAACACCCACAGAAACACACTATTGTGATTGGTCTGGATGCTCTCTGCGCACAGTGTGAGTAGTTAGAGGGCTTATTTACATACTGCAAATATCAGTAAATGGCTTTTATTGTGATATTGATTAACAAATGACAAATATTGTGCAGCCCCAACACACACACACACACACGCACACACACACACACACAAAAGTGTAACTAACACACACCGTCTCATTCTCTTCTCTCTTAACACACTAATCACGCACACACATACACACCTTTCAGGAAGTGCTGTGTTACAGTCTTTGTGTTTCCTTTCAGGCGGAGCCTCTTGTCATTGACCTGAAGGATCTCTTTCAACTCATCTTCAACATGAAGAAAAAAGAAGCAGAAGGCTCAAAGAAGGTACTGGAAGTCTTTACAACGGAGTACTACACGATCCTGACCCCAATACTGCCATTACAGCATTCATAGTGTTCAAGGCTAATCACACCTCTGGCCTCAGGAAGTGATTTTTAAGACAGTGCCGGTCACTAGCATGACAGCTGTATTACAGTTATCTCTTAAAGTTGCATTAGATTTTTTTTATGGCATTTTGGCTGACGCTCTTATCCTTACAATTTGATCATTTTACACAGGTAGGCCAAGGCGGTGTTAGGAGTCTTGCCCAAGGAGGACTCTTATTGGTATAGTGTAGAGTGTTTGCCCAGGTGGGGATTGAACCCCACAGTGTAGAAGGCAGAGGTGTTAACCACTACACTATCTCAACCACATTACCGCATTACCCTGCCCTGCAGAGTGAACAAGCACAGCAATAGAGAAACAGAGAAAAAAATAATTATGAAGGTTTGTTACTTATTACTTTTATAAAATGCAGACAAAATACAATATGATTAAACACCAATAAATATGATAATCACAATAAAGACTTTTTCCATCCAACAATGAGCCTGTGGTTGCCAGACAACATAACAATCAAAGATTATTCCATGAACAGCGCAGTGATTCTTAATAACTTGTCGCATTAATACAGAATTTAACAAGAGTTTGGCCAAAGCCAGAGACCACAGTCCTTTATTCATTTAATTTACAGCTTAAATCACCATGATATACTTTATTTCTCAGAGATATTTCTGTGAAAATGAGATATAAAGTAATTCACTTGCACAAGGAAGGAGAAAGTCAAATAAAAATAAAAAATGGGAATTTCTAAAATTGAAGTTTAAAAACTATGAAATGACAGAGAAAGTGGTACTCCTCTTAACAGCTGTGAAGGACCACCAAAACTGTCACCATCAGATAAACCGTGTTTAAAGCTTTCATCTTTGAGAGAGAAATCAAGCTCCACTCTTGATTCAGACCTGAAAAAAATCCACACGTGTGCATTGTTTCATTGTGAGAAGACAGTGCTGTGGGTCTGAAAGAACGTGTTGTTACTGAGAAGTGGTTACTGAGAAAATAAAACAGACAAAAAAAGAACATTTATACTGGAGCACCAAAACTGCTAAACTCAAATGGACTGACTAAGTCTGTAATTGGGATTAATTGGATTGTAAGAGGCAGAAAATGCAACCAACTTCTAAGACTTGACTTTGGGGGTGTGGAATAATTGAACTGAAAGCAAGTTTTCTGAAAAGAATGGTATCTGGGATCAAGGCAAAAGGTAGACACATTAAATACTGATTTCTTTTATACATATATTTAGCTTTTGAGGTGTCCATGTTTTTTCTGCTTATTTTCCTGATACTGAAAAATGAACACAATGCCCATTTTGTCTAAAATGAAATAAATAAAGGTTGGGCTCTGATTTTTGTACAGTACTATAAGTGTGAATATTGATTGAAGGCTTCAAATGTGGCAAGTCTGGGGTTTTAGAACTTGAACTGTACTTTTCTTCTAATATAATTTAACTGATATATCTAAAACATGTTTAGCTGGACAGCAACAGAATTTGATTTTTGAAGCTGTTTTTTTTGAAGCCACTGCTGTTTGTCTTTGTAAGGCAGTATAGTTGTTTTAATATGTATCCAGAACATTTATTGTTTACACAATTCTAGCCCTAAAAGCTTAATTGGCATCAGATACTTTAGTCAACAGTCCAGTTTGGAGACAGTTATGTTTATGGGATTCAGTCATGGAATGATAACATGAAAATGACTGAACCCACTTCTCCAAATTTAAAATGTATTTTTAAAAAAGTTAATTGAACTTCTAATAGTAAGTTAATCATTGTGCTACATTTTATCAGATTATTATTTGAAGTTCAGTAAAATCTAAAAGTGAAAGTGGTGTGGTTAACTATCTTTTTAGATAAGGTAAAATATCTAACCATTTTTGTTTTTATAGTGTAGTTTTGTAATACTTTTTTTTGTAATATCACTCACCCAGATTTGAATTAGCTTTGTTTCCACTGGCGTTTTGATTAATCTCGACACCCATTCTCTGAAGAAATATTGCCCTGCTTTCATGCTAAATCTTCTTTCATTAACATATCCGGTTGTCAAGTTTATCACAGTCAGACATCTGCTGTGTTTGTTCTGTTTGCTGTAGTCTTTTAAGGCCTGTTATCTTTGCTATCTTGCTAATTAGGTTCTGTCTCCTTTCTAGGAAGAACCAAATAAAGTAGTAGAGGTAAGTGTAGACATCTGCCATAAATGATAAGTACTACTTTTAAAATAGGAATTCAACTGATTTCTAAAAATTCAACCGTTGATGTGAAATGGGGCGTTGCATAGAAACCTACCTAATTAGAATTCTTTACAGTGGTGGTGATGGGAACCAGGTGTCCCCATGTCTACATCTACAACATTTTATATACTGTCCAAATCTATTTATAATGATAAAATGATATCTTAAAGTTGATAAGAGCATGATTTTCTTTCTTAAGACACACTGCATTTACGTCTCCATTGTGAATGGCTTTTTAAAAAAAAATGTATGTTACGCCGAAACCTAAACTGTCACCATCACTGTGGTGTCTCAGTTTCTCTAGAATGGTGTGATTCACATCAGACTACACTGAATGACTTTACATCTTAATCATTTAGTTTGAAAGATCTGTGCAATTCCCCTTTAAATGATTTATAATGACCTGTTTTATATTTATTATATTACTTTTTTTGCTATCTGATTTGAATAAGTACAATTGTGCTCCACAGAATGGCAGCGAAGCTTCACACAACAATGACAGAAAAGTGAGTATTTGCTGTTTTGCCGTTTTTGGGTTTCTTGGTATAGAATTACAACTACGTTACAATGATCTTTTGTACTGTTTAAGGTGTATACAGTAGATTAAAGTGGTAAGTTCATCAAAAATATAATTGAAAAATTTTCCCCTTACCCCAAATGTGGTAAGATGTGTTCAAAGGTCCTGTCGTTTTCACTGAAGCTAAGGGGCTAATGTGTCTGACAAGTAATGGATGCTTGTACAACTATATGCAAAATTTTGGGCATCCCTGGTCAAATGACATGTTTTGTTAATGTCCTGCATGAGAACAAGTACTTATCCTCTAAGGAGGGCTCACTCATGCACACTTTAATGCACAATTACTGTTTGTTTTTGTTTTTGTTTTTTTTTTTTGTTTGTGACATTTTGTATTTTTTTTTTTTTCTCAACTATTTAGCCTCAGTAAGTAAATAGAAATGCACAGGTAAGTCACATATGTAAGTTTGTTCCTTGTAAAGGATGTGTTAACTTTTTATTTAGAAAATTAACACAATTATTTCAAACATTCTCTACATGGAACAATCTTAAAAACGTCACTTATCGGCATAGTTTAATGAACAGTTTCTTTTTCTTTTTCTACTATTTTAGTCTCAGCAAATAAATAGAAATTGTTCACTAAAATCTGCAGAAAAGTAACATATTTGTTTGTTGCCTGTAGAAAATGTGTTCACTTATTTTTAACTTAGAACATTAACAAAATCTGTCATTTGACGGGGGATGTTCAAACTTTTGTATTCAACTGTACTTTATCAATTAGTATCATATAAACTATGTGCCAGAATCACTTCACATTTGCCGCACACCTCACAGAATTCTTAAGTAACAACCCATTAGACTTGCTTATGGGGTTTCTGACACTGTATGACGTACTGTTTTCTGTGAAAACAGACAAAGATATGGATCTGTTTGAGGCTTTAAGATGACTGCTCCTGCTGTTTTTAGCTCCACTACATACTGGTGTCCATTTTATCACTTTAATGTCTGAGAATTACCACAATGACCTTTCTCAAGTTCACTACAATTACTTGGACCAAAACTATAATCAACTCAAGCCGTAGATTTATCTGCTTATGATACCCAAGCAGACTCCATGCTATGTCCCAGCCTTTCTTGCCAGGGTGGGATAAACGAATGATGTTCGCAGGCAGGAAGTCACAGAGACGTGCCAACTACAGCCATTTAGACTCATGTCTCTGTGAAAAACACATCTATGCTCATTCTCTCTTAATGAATCACCTCCACTCTAAGTCCCTTCCATGTTCCCTCAGTGCTGTAACTAACTTTTGCTGCTTTGTAGTAGTAGTGGTGCTTGTATTAGGTGATCACAGTCGGGGATTACTAGGTTACAAAACTGGAATAACCGTAAGAATGTTGATTAAAATACTTGTGTACAACAAACATAAGACAGAATGCCGTCACGAATAATTAATACTAAATAAATTATTACATTATTTTAAATTATAGAAGACACAGTGCACTCACAGAACTGAAGTACCAAGCATTTTATGCAAGGAATCATTTCATGATAACGGTACCAATTGATGCTCTGTTAAAGAGAGAAATATTTGCAAATAGGTGCTTTTCAAGGATTAATATACTCAGTTTCTTATTAAAACTTGCATATGATGTTTATCACAAGTGAAAAAAGGTATGTTTGAATTTTTTATTGATTACATTCCTTTTTTTCATATCGATAGTGTTAGACAGTCTTTAAAGGTCCATCTACAATATAAGTAAATATAAGTAAAGTTGTGTTTACATGACATCTTTCCCACACACAAGTGTGTTTCCATATTAATATTTAGAAATTTAATATAAATGTAAATAATATGAACATCTCCAGGACCCATCAGGCACAACTTGTCCACCCCATGATATTAAATAGACAAAGAAAACTTTTTTTTCATTCACAGACAAGTCATGTACTTTATTGTTGACAATCTGAAATTAAAGGCAATTTTCTTGATAATGCAGTGTGTCATGGTCAGTTTAGCCTGAAATATTTCCCCTGTCAAATATTTAGTGTAAAGGGACTGTTCTTCTTAGTGTTTTTTGGCACAGAAAAATAAATGTGGATACATTTATTATCATAATATCCATTTGGCACTGATCTCAAATCTCTAATGTAATATCTCCAAGATAGCTTTTTGATATATGTTTGTTGTGTTTTTTGATATATGATGTCATTTGTCGTTGCAGTTGTTGGTCCCTCATTAATGTTTTCGGCATGGAATCTTCTGTTAAGTTCATTACTTATCCGTTTCTTGCAGGGCGTTGAACAGCTGGACTTGTTTGGAGACATGTCGACCCCGCCAGACTTGCATTCTCCTTCGGTAAGCGTCGATCCAAACAGCATCATCCAACCCAGCATGCTCCAGCTAAAGCTACAATATATACAAAGTTAGACATTTAAACAGTCCAATGGTTTCCTACTCAGTGTACCAATTAAAAATGGTTCTTAGTGAAAATGAATGAGATCACAATCAGTTTCAAGTCACAAAACTTGTTCCACTATTATGGATTACAACCTTTTTTTGCTTTAAAGGTAATAAAGGACTATTTTCTGCCTTTTTTTCTATTCAACCTTTTAATCATGTGTTTACTCAAGTGCTGCTATCATATTTATTTTGATATGTAAAGAACATTATTTAACCAAGATGAAAGGTTTTATCTTTTAATTCAGTTGTTAATTAAAATGCTTGCTGGACAAAATCTCATATCTGCAAAATGTTACTTTAACTTTAAATGGAAGTCAAAGGAACATGGAAGATTTTTTCCATGTATTTCTAGACCATATTTATGGGTCCATTTATTATGAAAGTATGAAATACAGTTTGTAAATGGCAGCTCATGATTTCAAATTCTGTAAAAGATAAAAGGTTTCATCTTGACAGTGAGGATATATTAACAGGAATATTCGGCACTCATTTATTTCCCATATATCGTTATTTTGAACAAATCAACAATAAGCCCCTAGTGATCTAAATTCCAGTCTGAATGTGCAGTTTACTCAGAAACTATCAGATAGCATCCAGCAATAAAGGCAGCATTATGCTCCTTTAATGTAGTGATCGAAAACACATTACAAGGAAAAGCTCCAATTCCACATGTGATACATTTTACTATGCCCAGTGTACCCATTTAACAACAACTCTGAGTAAAGATTTTAATGGGACAAGGTCTCTGAATATATCTCTGAAGATTTAGGTTTGTGTTAGATAAGAGGGAGAGTGAAATCATTCACCAGACGCTCTTTCCCAGGGCGCCTCCGTGTTAAAAAATGTGTCCAAATGAGGAACATAATTGGTGCCATTGAGACTCAACTCCAGCTTTCATATCGAGCTGTGGAGCCTTTGCTGTTGAGTCTCTGGTCTGCTCGCAAAGTGTCTGATTGACCTCAGCTTTAAGGAAATGAGGTCTCTGGGAATAAAGGAGCTTGGCTGAAGCCAAGAATAATAACCCATGCTGTAACTTACAAAAGGCCCAATTGTTGGTGGTGAGGAACCACTAAGCAGAGGTACATTCTGTCATATGAAGCCAGTTTTTCTCACCATGATTGATTGTAAGAACAAGAAGAATAAGGGTCTGCGCCTTTTTTAAGTTTCAGTATGGACTACACTAGAAATAATGTGGTGCTATAAAGTGGGATGTTTCCCCCTCAAATTGAGATGGAACTAAAGTATTATGTTATTAACAGCCTGGGACTTGGTATTTGTTGTGGTAGCCTGTTTCAAGGATTGTCCTTGTTATTCCTTTTTTCCTGGTTTTGATAAAGTGTTTGTTTTTCCATTTAAATGCAAAAACTATGAGAGTTCACGCTCAGGTAATGTCAAAATATTCACAGTGTCTGTTCACAGTTGTAAAAATCAGCCATTAAAATCCAGTCACAACTGGATATGAGGTTTATGGAGGCATTCTCATTGGTCAGTTGACATAGCATGTCAATGTCAGTGGTTTGAAGTTATGGAGTGAACGTTTTTTCTCATCTCACTGCATGTTTCCATTGCATTGCTATGCCTTCTCAAAAAACATAGTACATCCATGCATTTTCCAGTAGCCATTCTGCTTATTATATTAGACATAGGGTTGTTAGTCCACAGCTATGGAAAAGTGGAGCAAATATTTGATGTGTCCCCGATGTTTTCAAAGCATTAAAACTGAGATTTTCCCACAGCTACTGACTAGCGTTGGCACTATTCCAGCAATTAGCATCAGTAGTGGGCTGATATAGACAAAAATTGCTAGATAAAATGAATAAGAATATACGGCAACAGAAGCCACAAGCCTAGCATTAGCAAGAGAAAAAGAAGTAGCTTGCTTAAGTGGGATCCAAAAGTCTGATATACTGTTAAAAATCTAGAATTTATTTATTTATGAATTTAAATAAACAACAGAAAGTTTTAGTATATTGAAATTTTTGAAACGAAGGAAAGTTCTGACAAGTAAAACAAAGAATAAATATTGAAGATTCTGCACTGTTTCTAGGTCACTATTCAAATTCAAACAAATTCATGAACATGTTGATCATGATAAAGCCATTGTACAAAAGGTCAGAGTCTTATCTCTGCCATTAAAGCACATTGAGATGACTTGTCAATTGGAATTGATTTACTCATCAGAGGCTTTTGCCCAAACCTGTGGGGCTAAATGGGCTCAAAAGGACCTAAAACAAAAATGTATTATTTAATCTTCATGTAAATAATTTAAAGATTCTACATTTCATTCAGTTTGTTGTGCTGGTAATATAATTTGTAATTTAAAACTTAGTATTAAATTAGCAAAGAATGCAAAATAGAAGCACTTTCATTAGTGGTCTCAGACTTATGGATCCCACTGTATCAGTTGGTATCAGTTGATAATATTGGCTAAAACTATTGGAATTTGCTTCATTTTTGACCATATTAAATTATTATAAGAATTTATCGGATCAGGACCTAATCTCTACTCCTCACTGAGTAATATTGTGGTCCCATATTGTGTGTTACATAATAAACAACATGGGCATGTGAATAAAGTGAATTGCTGATGTAACTAATGAATGTTTTCTCTTCTCACAGGAATCTGAGGACATCCTCTTATTGGATCTGTCCACTGAGATAGACAGCAATCAGAACTGTGTGAAGAGCAATCCCTTTACCAGCTCCTCCTCTTCCTCTGCCCTCAGTGTCCAGTCCAGCCTCACGCCTGAAAACCCCTTCTCCTCCCAGCTCAGCTTCTTCCCCACCCCCAGCCATGATCCCTTCAGCGACGACCCCTTCTCCAAAAGCGACAACCAATCAGCGACTGCTGCGGTCAATCACAGCTCCAGTCACTTTTTCAATGGCGGACCCAAAAACGGCGACTCCGACTACCTGGCCCAGCAGTTCGACCAGCTCTCCAACAGGACAGTCATCCAGGCGCTAAGTAACGGCCAATGGCCACTAGATGGCAGGGCAGCAGACATGGGTGCCTGGACTCAGAACGGCATACCAGTCAGGGAGCAGAATGGCCACAATGGAAAGGTAACGCCAAACCCGTTTTTGGAGGCTGCTGAGAAGAACCAGCCAGTTCAGAATGGAGTGAAGCATGAGAACGCTAGCAAGCCGGAGCTGGCTGTCAAGCAGGCCAAGGATTCAGTCATCATAAGCCCACCTCCACTCAACACAAAAGCTGGCCGGGGAAGGAGGGCTGTGAAGGTGAGAATGAATTTGTGGGTGATGTCACAAAAATATTGTGTCAGAATAACTGAAAGACCTTTTTACAATATACAAAATCTCTCTCTCTCACTCACTCACTCACTCACTCACTCACTCACTCACTCACTCACTCACTCTCTCTCTCTCTCTCTCTCTCTCTCTCTCTCTCTCTCTCTCTCTCTCTCTCTTTCTCTCTCTCTCTCTCTCTTTCTCTCACTCACTCTCTCTCTCTCTCTCTCTATATATATATATATATATATATATATACATACATACACACACACACACACACACACACACATATATCTTCTAAGCCGCTTCTCCTTCTGGGTTGCGGGGGATACTGGAGCCTATCCCAGCTCTGAACATGGCTCAGCCTGTCAGATTTTAGAAGTGGCAGCCATGTGTTTCATAAGTAGTGTTTTCAAGCTGACAACAATGGGGTTTTTATGCAATAGTTGAAGGTGACAAAGTCCAATATTAATGTCTTTTGGGATCATACACCGTATAATCCCAAAAGACAATAATTGTATAAAACTCTTTAAGCCAGCGAAACAACTGAAAGATTTTGTTACATGCAAGGAGCCACTGGTGAGTGCAGGAAGCTCTCACACCTCTGGAAGCTTGAGAGAGTTCATGTCATCATGTCACAGTTACAATAGCTTGAAAATGCCATGCTTCTTACATAGTGTTCTAATGACTTGACCCTTTTTTTAATGCTTCAGTGAATGACAAAAAATAGGTAAGAATGCATTCTTTGACACATTTAACTCTTTATTTGGCTTTGCAAGCTTGAAAGAATAGTTAGGCAAAAAAATGTATTTACATAATTTTCCTCCTAACCCATATTGTAGTCAGTCAGCCATGACACAATTGGTGACTCACTTCATTTGAACTTATATCTGTCACTTTAGCATGAGGCCCCTTATGTCAATACGGTGTCATTTACTTCTTAAAACATCTGATGTCATCTTGTGAATACTGACATAAATGCAGTTTCCACCATGTTAATTTGCAGAGTTGAATTCTTGTTAGCTACATTATCCTTGTAGCTTCAGTACAAAACTAAAGAAGCAAACTTTTTGTCTTGGCTATCAGCTAAATTTGAGGTAAGGGGGAAAATTAGTATTCCTTTAATGTGTAATACATTTCACTGTTTGATGCTTTACACACGCAGTCAATTCATGCACAGTCATAACAGTTTTCTCTCTCCTCTTCAGTCCCCAACGAATGAAAAAGCTGGAGCAGATCCATTCACTTCACCCAACCAGTCGGAATCGCCATCTCCTCCTCAGCCAGACAGCACCCCAGCCAACTCGGTCCCTTTTTTCAACAAAAGCCCCAGCAGCTCCTCAGACACCCTCACAGGCCTTGGTAAAATTCTGGGAATCAAAAGGGATAAATCCTTTGACCTTTATGTGAATATTTTGACCTTTCTCACTTCAGAAATGGCATTAAAATGTCAGCATTTGGCATTCAGATGCAATGGAGCATTGCGTCTGAATGCATAATTTATATAGCTAGCATCACCTTCTCTCTTGTGTGGTGTCTAATGCTTTACAGTCGTAGAATAGTATACATGTCGTAGAATGTAATAGTCTGCTTTTGTTTATTTTTGTTGTGTTGGAATGGGAATATTACAGTGTAGTAGTGTAAAATAGTTTGAAAAATATTTAAGAATTTATTCAAAAATCTTATTACGTTTGCCTCTTACCTCAATGTAGTCAATCAGCCAAACATGTTTGGTGCCCAGTTTGCTTCTTTAGTTTTCTGCTAGGCTGTGAGGGAAATGTAACCCCAAGAAACTGCCTTTTCCTTCCGCTCTCTTGTCCTCCATAACTCATTAACTCATTACAGTGTGGTGTCTGCTCCACCAAAAATAAACTGGACAATTTTACCTCTCTCACTCTCACTCACTACCACTCTCTACATAGGAGATGATGGAATTGGCTTATTTTGCACTGTTTGCATGTGTTTATTTTTGGTATCTCAGTATAACATTAATGTTAACTAGTAAAAAAAAAAAAAGATCTGCTGTGACCTTTTCACCAATCCAACACCATCATCCATGGTGTCATTCAAACTCCAGAGCTATTATGAATGCAGCACTATAAGAGCAAGAGAAAGATTGAGAAAGAGTATAAGAGAGAGACAATTCGTGTCTGCAACATAAAAAAGTCACTCATTAGAAAACAGACCTGAGCCCAAGCCTAATGTTGTATATGAAAGATCTGCCCCATAACATGATATTTCATCAGTAGCAGACCTCTGTGACATCAGCTTTTACTATTACTTGCTAGGTACATTAGCCTCCAAGAAACAAGCTTCACATGACAAAGGGGTATTGGGGTATTTTAATTTTTGGCATTTAAGTCTGCTCCAGAAAAAGAACACTTGTTACAGTATCTCTTGTAAAATGATCTCTTGTAAAATGCACCCAGGGTTATAGCACCTCCCTTAAAAAGTGTTTTCTCTCTACTCTAGGTGGGTTGTCTATTGGACCCTCATCTTCTGCCTCCACTCCTGGTGCAGCCCCATGGAGCCAGCCCCTCCCATCCATCTTGCCCTGCAACAACAGCGTCTCCCAGCCTTTTGCTCAGCCTCCAACCTTCTCCACCTCTCCAGTACCCAGTTGGGGAAGCAACTCTGGAGTTTTTGGGACCTCCCCCCCTCAGCAACTTCCTTCCTGGGGCCAGACCACCACTCCTGTTTCCAATGGATCCTGGGCCCAGAACTCCACCCTGGGGAACCCCTTCCAGACCAACATCTTTCCTCCATCTTCAAGCCTAATGACTGGGAGTCAGCAAAGCTCCAGCCCTCCTCCACAGATCCCACCTCGTACAGCACCTACTAAAGAGCCCCCTAAGATTGACAGTAATGCCTTTATAGACTTGGATCCCTTAGGAGAGAGGGAGAAGAGAGATATCAAGGATATGTTCAAGGATTTCCAAATGGCTAAACCACCCAATGCTCCAGCTAAAAATGGTGAGACGATGGGATTCTTGTTCAAAGTAGATTGTCTCACATTCTGTTTTGGTGTCTTTTACTTGCCTTGTTTTGCATGTGTGTAACTACAGTCATCCTTTTTAATGATCAGTATTGTTTAATACAGTGTCTTGTTTTTGCAGAGCCACTAAAAGTAGGTGGACAGGACCTTTTTGATAACCCTTTCGGAGTTTTTGGAGCACCAACACCCGCTACAGTAAGAAGTCTTTCCTCTGTAAGAATTATAGTTGTATATACGATATTTTGACCAAATTTAGATTCATTATTTTTGGTACATATGCATACTCTCCATCTTGTTTTTCACCAATTTGCATGTGCTGAATTTTACAGATTGCTCCTGCCATCAAGGCCGTAGGATCAGATCCGTTTAGAGACCCATTTGGAAACCCCTTTGCATGATGGCCATTAAAATCCGTAGGCCTGAAAGGCTCAAGTAAGTCAAAAAAAAGCTGAGTGAACCTTGGCGGAATACTTCATCCAAACACTGATCGTGTGGCGTGCAGCTGGTTACCTAGTTTTCAGAAAATGGTTACCTTGATTTCTCATAATTTGCATTATGATGTTCATTTTCCATCAGTGCTAACATATTAGCATAGCAATATTATTATGTTTAAAGGGCCCATTTTTTTTCTCTTTTGTAATTTTATTCCTGAGGTCAGCTTATGAGTTTTATGTGGGTTTAGGTACCAAAAACAAAAGATTAATAATAATTCCTTTTTTCATTCCCATGTATCACTTAAACATATGAATAGTCTGGTTTTGTTACTGCACATTTAAGGCTGATATATAAATGAGGCGTAATCTGATTGGCTGCTCTAAATTATGCCTCATTCAGAAAGAATGCTTGAAACAATTTATATAACTTTAACATTAATGGCTAGGGTAAAACAGCTATAGGCTGATCAGACAGATGGGACTGTGCTCAGGGTTTAGAAGAGTATAATAAAACTCGGGCCTTCCAGCAGGCCCTGGCCATGGAAGGGGTTAAAGGTTTTTACATGCTTTTTCTGATGTAAGAACCTTGGCTGTCCTCCTGCTAATGTTATGCTTTTGATTTTCACAGGGGCTGCCATAGAAACACAAGCTTTCCCTACAAAAGTGCAACTGGTTCCAGAGCAGATCTCCAAGCCCTGATGTCACTTCCATCCATTAGTTCCCAAACCGCCAAAGCCCCACGGAGCCCTTCTCCTTTACTGTACCCTGTATTCACTATATACAAACACAGCAAAGTAGCACTCGGCCTGAGGTGAACCTTCATGATCACATCCAGCCTAAAAAGTGTAACCTTACATGTACGCTGTCATGACTGGCAATGGAAGTTGCTTTGGATTACATGGCACTACACCAGTGGTTATGGTGGCCACTGCCAAAAAAAGCACAAAGTCATCCAGAGGAGACAAATGAAGTTCTCATTGCACAATTAATAGTAATGGAGGAAGACTTTCTTTGAAGATGACTGGACATACAAGAGCATGCCTTATATCACTCATTTGTTCTTCATTGCAGTATTATTCCTTGTGTCTTTAATTTCTTTTTATGCTTTTTTCTTTCCAGTTGCTTGATCAGTTTATGTTTATCGTAGATTGCGCCTGATTGGTAGCAGTGGCATTTTATGACAAACTTATTTAGCGGTATAGTGGCATTGCCTCTTATCAGTTATGAGAATTAAACGATATTTGCTTTTCATTAGTTAGTCACAAACTGCTTGTTTTCCCAATGGATTATATGTCATAGCAAACTTCTGAATACCAGCTGACATGATGTGTTTCGATGATGGACTCAGGACAGACAAATAACGTCACTCCTATGGAGGTGGTGGGTAAATGGACAAGCTTTGCCTGGCAGTCTGCTTCATATTGGTGACATGCATTTCAATAACTGTTCAAAAGTTTGGAACCATATTCATTATTTTTGTTATGTTCTATAATAATATGATTAGGTTGGACTTAAAGGGGAATGCTATATTTTTGTTTGTTTTTCAAAATTGTGCTTAATGCAACAGTTAAGATGTAAGCAAAGTCAGAGTTAAATGGTGCATTGTAGAAAAACTTACAAACTCAGATTTTACAGTGGTGATGATAGTTTCCAGGATTCACATTATCTTCAATGCTAATGTAGCCATTTTATTTACACTCTGAAATGACCAGTGAAGCTACCAGTGAAGTGTCTTCTTAGTTTTATATGTTTATCTTGGTAAAATAGTAGCAAATCCAAGATATTAAGCTTTCTCTTGGTACGATTATGCTTCACAAAATGTACTTCTTCACTACAAGTGGATTTTAAAAGAACATTTTGAGCCAAAAACGATCATAAAACAGTCTCTCAGGTATCAGTGTATCTGCAGCTGTTTTGTGTAATAACTTTCTGTGAGGGAGCTTATAGAGGCATTAAACTCTTCAGATGTCTGGTTCTTAACACCACTACAACAACTCTGATTGTGTAATATTAACTAGAATGACACGTTTCAAATCGAACCACTCTGAATGACTTTGTTTACATCTTACCTATTTCGTTTAGAATAAAAAAGGTGGAATTCCTGTTTGAAAATTATGAACTAGATTCCAATATGTATTTTTAGATGTTTTATTCGATATTTTGAAAAAAAAAAACAATTATTTAAAATATTTAATTAAGTTCCATGCTTCATGATTTGCTCAACATTTGAAATATAAGGCATTCTGGATGTCAGTTTTATTAAAATTCATTTTGTAAGTTATTATAGAGTCATCCACTGCAGTCCCTGGTCCTGGAGCCACATTGCTCCACACATTTTGCTGCTTTCTCTGCTTTAACACACTCACTGTAGCTCAAAAACGGGCTGGTAATGAGCTGATTAGTTGGATCAGGTGTGTTGGGAGCAAGGAAAACACTAAAAAGTATGGGAAAGTGGGCCTCCAGGACCAGGGTTGATTAAAGCTGATCTACCACTCATCATTCTGGATGGACTAAATGGTGAGTGGGGCATTTGAAAACATTGAGGGGGGTATGCATGTACCACAAGTCACATTGTTCAGGAGAGCCACATTTATTGCAGTTTACCAGAGGCCATCCCATTTGGGAAATTTGTCCTCTTCCTACAACATACAGTGCATCCCTGTAATGTAGCCAATGAATCTTGCATTCTTAACCTTCCTACTTATTGTTTGAGACCTGTGCACTGATAGCATTTGATCTGGAACCATCCATCAAAATCATTGATTCCAAACTATTGAATGGTCGTACACAGCATCTCAGCAGTCTTGATGGCATCTGTTCCTGCTGTCCTTTGAACTTGATCCTTTGCTCTGTTGCTCATATTCCTCTCCTTACTCAGTTACTAAGCATTATCGAGCTTAAGAGTTCTCTCTCTCTCTGTATCTCTATTCAGATGTGTTCATTTGTTTGGCATGGACACTGAACGGCCTGAACCGTTCAGGTAGTACATGAGAACGTCGCTGACCACTTGATGGCATTTTGCTGCACTCTCACTTTTTCACCTTGTTACTCCGTCCATTAAATTAAGTACGGGAAAATGTTTTCAGCACTATGAGGTGTACGGATTGAGACTTTAATTAACCGCTGATGCATTTTCACCTCAAAGACTTCGAGTTGAAGGATAAAATGAAAAGACAATCCGCCTGTACTGTACTGGAAGTTGAAGCGAGCCTTGTCATAAAAGAGCTATGTGTGTTTGGAACTGTGTGTACTGTATTTCTGTGTACATATATAAATATATCTACTCTATTGTGCACTATGCCATTTATCGTGGATGTTGTATAACTGAAGTCAATCGAAACTGTAGTTGTTGCAATAAACTGGAATTTCAGTTAGTGGGATGGGCTCAAAAAAGTGTCCTATTTATCTGTAATGCAGTATTTGAGTATATTCAAGTATGCCTTAAAATAAAGCAGTGACTGGCTCGTCACTGAAGGTCTGTGTGTGTCAGTGGTGCAATTTTCACATTTTCCATGTACTTTTTTTATACTAATCATACTTCAATAATTCATTAACTGGTGTTCTGAATGACCACTTTAGCGCATCCCTGACGTCAATGAGTTGGTGAGTTGAGCAAAAGTGTAAAACGGTAAAATGGGATGAATAAGCTTCATGCTGCATTGCTCCTTGAGTGACAGGAGCCAATCAAATGTAGATATCATCAGGGGTGGTCAAAGTGAAATACTTCTGTACTTAAGTAAAAGAAAATGTACTCTTGGTAAAATACTAGAAGTATTTATTATATTTCTGCTTGGGTAAAAGAGTACATCTGCTTTTACTCAAACATCGTATTGTACTTCTTCCACTCCTGGTAATCAATCAATCAATAATTGCCACAGAAGTGCTCGTTGATCTTGTCGTTTTAATTGGCCTGATTCATTGTTGTGGGCATGGTCATCATTTTAAATTTATTCCTGTGACACAGTGGACCAACAAATCAGAATACTTTATATATATAAAGATGTATATAGATCAGAAATCCAACAACCTCTGTTGTGTTTTCAAGAAGATAATTGGTGGGGCAGTGAATATTATACAATCACTGTCCACTGGTACACTTACCTTGTATCTTCACTCATTATCTATTTTATGAGGTCTACTTACCATGTAGGCCCAGTTTGTAGCTCTACATTTACAGATCGTAGTCCATCTGTTTCTCTGCATAATGTCTTACTGTTTCTTTACACTGTGCTGTGCAGAAGGGTAAACACACAGCAGTACTGAGTTTAACAAGTCAGTGTCACTGCTGGACCAAAAAAGAGAAACAGATGAACCACAGTTATAGTTTTAGGTTGAGTTTGATGATTTAGCTGGTCTAGCATGGCCAGCTTTACCAATAATGTCTACCAGCTTAACCAGCTGACCAGCATAGAATATGTTTTGCTTGAGTTTGTCATTTACAGTACTGTACAAAAGTCAGAGACCACCTATCTTTTACTTTAACACCACATACACACTAGTGAACACACACACTAGGGGGCAGTGAGCACACACTTGCCCAGAGCGGCGGACAGCCCTATCCACGGTGCCCGGAGAGCAGTTGGGGGTTAGGTGTCTTGCTCAAGGACACCTCAGTCATGGACTGTCGGCCCACAGGGCCAGATCCCTAATCTCCAGCCCACGACTGCCCCCAAATTTAGTCAAAATGGCCTTTAAAAGCAAGTTAATTATTTTCCAACTTAGGCAACAATTTAAATAAATATTTAACATAAAATTACACAAAAGTCTCAAAAACTAATATAATAGCAGATTTTTTTAGTATTTAAGGTGTCCACCCTTCACCTTTATTGCAGCTTCCATTTATTTCAGGAAACATGCTTTCAGCTTTTCAAAGACATCTGCAGGGCTATTTTTCCACACCTCCAAAGTTCAGTCTTAGAAGTTGGTTGCATTTTCTGCTTTTTATAATCCCTGGGGTGATCAGCAGCTTCTTTGATTTATTTGATCTTTTTGTCCATTTCCTTATATATATACATACATTCTATACCATATTACTATATTACTATAATAATAAAATGTGTGTGTGAGTGTGTGTGTGTATATATATATATATATATATATATATATATATATATATATATATATATATATATATATATAGTGTTTGTATCTGATACATAAATGTAAAGTAATTGTTATAATCTCTAATGCTGATATACTCTGGTCATGTCCATGTTGTGCTGACTACCAGTATTTCATGATCATCTCTTACCGTAAACGGTTCTTCCACTGAAAATGTATGTTAAACAGTACAATGTATAAAACATGCATAAGTAAACATAAATAAATAGCCTACCTTGATTTCTTGGGGCAATACTGACTCGATATATTCATTTGAAACATATTTTATTTGTTTAAATTGTATTTATTTTAAAATGAAATGAATCTAGAATTAAAGAAACCAGAATAGTCTGTGGATCTCCTTAATAACCCCGAAGGCTGGGTTTTTCCTCAGGGTGATCCGAGCGACAGGACCGCTCGGCTCGCACGAGCGGAGTGTGTTGATAACAGCCGCTACACAAGCGTCAATCAGCCCTCGCCGACTCGCTGGAGCCGCAGCTACTGCAGGTGTAGTTTTTCCGCTTCGGTGAAGCGCTAAGACTCCATTACCCATAATCCCCGGCGGAGCGGAGTTCTGTATTCCGGCGTGGTCGCTCACTCGCAGACCGGCCGGTGTGTGAGAGCGTGAGCAGAAATGTGACTGCGGGACTGCTGTTCTCTGCGTTTCATCACTGACATCAGCTGAAGTGAGTCTAGCGTTTTCTGGCTGCCGTGGTTTCTCGCGTTTCGTCCGTCTTTATTTTGTGCAGGCGTTTCTGCGGTGTGTCATCAGCTCTGCTGTCTCAGCAGCTGGGAGCTGAACCAGTCTGCTGGAGAGGGTCCACTGCATGTCATGTTCACTAGCTCGTCTTATTAATCCAGTTAAAGGACGTTCATTAATCTGAGGGCTGTTCTGAATGCGTCTCTTTAGCTGCCAGCTCTCCTCTTAACCTTATTATAGCGCAGTTCTCTGGTTTCTCATGTGAATTTGACAGTTGGGTGAAGCCTTACCACACCATGTCCCAGAGGTCACTGGGGTTCAGCCCACGTGTTAACTGTTCAGTAGAGCTTTAAGTGACGAAAATGGTCTGATCCCCTTAAAGTAGTACTTTAGAGTTGCAGTAGAGCTGTAAAGAGTCCAGAGGCCCATGCAGATATGATAGTGTGGACAGTCTAACGTGTCTCCCATCTTAAAGAGCCTGCATAATGGCAAACTTTTCCCTTCCTTTTTTGAGTTTGATGTAGTTTGTAAACCTGGAGTTTCAGCACATACTGTTTATTCCCCAGTCCATACAGTAAACAGTCATTTTTGAATTAATAGTTTTTTTTGATGTCTCAAAAAACAGTACATTTTACACACATCCACATGTTCTGCCTACAGTAGTTTAACTCCATGTGTCCACACTGAGGTTGTGTGGAGCTTTTCAGTCTAATTTAACCAACTGCTATTTGAGTGAGGTGCAATACAAGCCATCCAATCAGAACAGAATGTACATATCACTTTTAAAGGCACAGCAATGATGATAGGAAATAGTCTTCTTTTTCTTCTTCTTTCGGCTGCTCCCTTTAGGGGTCGCCACAGCGGATCATCTGCCTCCATCTTGCCCTATCTACTCCTCCTCTACTCCTCTACTTTTACACCAACCATCTCCATGTCCACCTTCACTACATCCATAAACCTTCTCTGAGGTCTACCTCTTCTCCTTCTGCCCGGCAGCTCCATCTCCAACATTCTTTGACCAATATATCCACTATTCCTCCTCAACACATGTCCAAACCATCTCAACCTGGCCTCTCTGGCTTTATCTCCAAACTGCTCTACCTCCACTGTCCCTCTGATCTGCTCATTTCTAATCTTGTCCATCCTTGTCACTCCCAATGAAAATCTCAGCATCTTCATCTCCACCACCTCCAGCTCAGCCTCCTGTCTTTTAGACAGAGCCACAGTCTCCAAACCATACATCATAACAGGACGCACTACTGTCTTGTAAACCTTCCCTTTCACTCTTGCTGCTATCCTTCTGTCACACATCAGCCCTGACACCCATCTCCACCCACTCCATCCTGCCTGCACCCTCTTCTTCACCTCTTTTCTACACTGTCCATTGCTCTGGATGGTTGACCCAAGATATTTGAAGTCATCCACCTTTACGACCTCTACTCCTTGCATCTTCACCTTTCCACCTGCCTCCCTCTCATTCACACACATGTATTCCGTCTTGTCTCTACTGACCTTCATTCCTCTCCTTTCCAGTGCAAACCTCCACCTCTCCAGATTCTCTTCCACCTGCTCTCTACTCTCACCACAAATTACAATGTCATCTGCAAACATCATGGTCCATGGAGCCTCCTGCCTGACCTCATCTGTCAACCTTTCCATCACCATTGCAAACAAGAAGGGTCTCAAAGCTCATCCCTGATGTAACCCTACCTTCACCTTGAAACCATTTGTCACTCCAACTGCACACCTCGCCACTGTCTCACTATCCTCATACATGTCCTGCACCACCCTAACATCTTTTTCAGCTACACCTGACTTCCTCATACAATACCACAGTTCCTCTCTTGGCACCCTATCATATGCCTTCTCTAGATCCACAAAGTAGCTCCTTCTGACCTTCTCTGTACTTCTCTACCACCACTCTCAATGCAAAAAATGCATCTGTGGTACTCTTCCTGGGCATGAAACCAAACTGCTGCTCACTGACCTGAACCTCTCACCTTAGCCTTGCTTGAACAACTCTTTCCCATACCTTCATGGTGTGGCTCATCAACTTTATACCTCTGTAGTTACTGCAGCTCTGCACATCACCCTTGTTCTTAAAAATGGGGACCAGTACACTTCTTCTCCACTCATCAGGCATCCTCTCACTCTCCAGGATTTTGTTAAACAACCTGGTTAAAAAGTCCACTGCCTTCTCTCCTAAACATCTCCATACCTCCACAGGTATGTCATCTGGACCAACTGCCTTTCCATTCTTCATCCTTTTTAAAGCTGCCCTCACTTCCACCTTACTAATTCTCTGCACTTCCTGATCCACTATCTCTCCCCCCGTTGCCCTCCTCCCTCTCTCGTTTTCCTCATTCATTAGTTCTTCAAAGTACTCCTTCCATCTACTCAACACTCGCTGTTCACACACTAGTACATTTCCCTCTCTATCCTTTATCAGCCTAACCTGCTGTACATCCTTTCCAGCTCTATCTCTGTTTAGCCAAACGATACAAGTCCTTTACTCCTTCTTTACTGTCCAGCCTTTCATACAGCTCATCATAGGCCTGAGCCTTTGCCTTTGCCAACATTCTTTTTGCTATGTGACTAGCCTCACAGTACTCCTGCCTACTTCCTTCTTCTGAATACTCTCCTGGACTTCCTCATTCCACCACCAACTTTCCTTGTCTTCTTTCCTCTGACCAGACAAAACAACCAACACATTTTTGCCAGTTTCTCTCACCACCTTAGCTGTAGTTTCCCAGTCCTCAGGTAGCTCCTCATTGCCCCCAAGGGCCTGTTGCAATTTTTCCCTGAACTGCCTGCAACCATCCTCCTCCTTCAGCTTCCACCATCTAATCTTTGGTTCTGTCTTCACTCTCTTCCTCTTCTTTGTTTCTAATCTCATTCTACAGACAACCACCCTATGCTGCCTTGCTACACTTTCCCTTGGCACCACTTTACAATCTCCAAGCTCCTTTAGGTGGCATCTCCTGCTAAGGATATAATCCACCTGTGTTCACCTCCCTAAACTCTTTTCCCAAGCTGTTCCTTTAGGATTAGCCCTACTCCATTTCTCTTCCTCTCTACACCATGATAGAACAGTTTGAATCCACCTCCAATGTTTCTGGCCTTTCTTCCTTTCCATCTGGTCTCCTGGACACACAGAATATCTACCTTCTCTCCATCATGTCTGCAAGCTCTCTGCCTTTACCAGTCATTGTCCCTATGTTCAGAGTCCCTACTCTAACCTCCACACTCCTGCCTTTCCTTCTCTCTCGCTGCCTTCTAACCCGCCTTCCTCCTCTCCTCTTTGATGGTCTTCGACCTACAGTAGTCCAATTTCCACTGGCACCCTGCTGTGATTTGTGATCCACATGTTAGTTTTGGCACAAGTTTTACGCCGGATGCCCTTCCTGACACAACCCTCACCATTTATCCGGGCTTGGGACCGGCACCAGAAGTACACAAAGTACACCCCTAATGGCTGGTTTGATAATAGGAAATAGTAAGATATATAAAAGGTAAAATACTCACAAATTTTACATATTTGCCAAGAATTTCCTTCATTTTTTCAGAATGATGCGAAGAGCGAGAATCAGCGTTAAGCCTAACTTCAGGCCTGGAGGTCGAAGCCTTCCAGCTGGACAGCAGCCCTCACAAACTCCTGCAGATGGAAACTGCACCCCGCCCACAGTCACCGCTGAGGAAGCGGTCAGACCACCTCCCTCTCCCCAGCCAAAGCCACCAGTGGATGAGCTGGCAGAGGCAGTGGGTGTTGAAAATGCCCCCAACTCACCTTCAGAGAAAACTTCAGCTGATGTGTAAGTGCTTCTTGCCTGCTGATGACCATTCAGTCTGAACTTTTATGTAAAGTATGGGAAGATTTGACCATCCATCTCAAGCAGTCATATCACAAGTGTGCAGTGAGTTGTAGTTAGCTATGCCAAACATTTTTCTGGGTCTGCAGTGACCGCTCGTGATTGGATTTCATGACTAGAGGAAGGGTACTGTTTCACTGCTTTTGTTCTCAGACAAAAACGACCAAGGTGGCAAAGTAGTGACAAAATGAAAGCTGACAGAAGGATTTATTGTAAATGTGGCAATCATGACAGTGTAAATGCCACCATCAAATGCTGGCAAGGTAAACAGTCAACATTTCTCGCTGCCTGCATGCTCAGATATGTCCCCATCCTTCTTAAGTAGCTTTTTCATTCATGTCTTTAGTGCCACCTTATTTTTTGTGTTACCTTACTTGTGTTCTTTGAAAGCGTGAAGACTGTTTCATCGATAACTCGAAAAAGCAGCAATAAACTCTTTAGAGCACTGCGTGTTGTGTCAGCCAGTAGTAAATTCACAGCACTGTGGTAAATATGATGTGCTAATTTCTCAAGGCTGATTTTAGCTTTATTTAAATTTCCATTCCACCTTGAATAGTGCAGCTGCTACGTTCTAGCACCCACACAGGTGTTGGATTGTAGCTGCTACATTGCTGAAAATGGAATAAGGGATGAGAATAAGAAGTTAACTTGAGCTTCATCTATATGAGACATACCATCAGCAAACCAGGGTTAGGCCAGTTGAGGTGGGGGCAGCTGGTTTAATCCCTAAATTACCACAAATATACCCTCAGATGTGAAATGAGCTATGCTACTTATCGTCATGAACACAGACAACAAACGCTCACATTTCTCACAAATTTATTCGAACCAAGATGTTCACAATATTTATATAGTGGCTTAAAAATTAGAATATATTAATATATTGTGCAAGTGAGAGTATGTTTGTTAATTCAGAGCTCAGTCTCCACTCCGTGAGGTTTGTCTGAACCTTTTATCTCTCTTGCGCATATTGGACAGTACAACGAAGAGCAAAGACTGTGTTTACATCTTTATGCCACATTTATTTACTAGTAAGCAGAATACAGTTGCCTGGACTTCCGTCAATTACCCTCATCCACCAAACCCCAAGTTGTTCCTCAAATCTAATTTAATTCCAGTTGTCAAGATCCTTAATGTAGCCAGTTAGTGAGGACATATCTGAAGTCAGAAGTTTGCTATCTTAGTTTAGCACTGTAGCTGCAGGCAATGCAACATAGTTTTGTCAGCTTTTATAAATGGCATCTAATGAATTTATAGATAAGTTTTAGATAACTTTTAATGCCAGTAAATGGAATCATTATTTAAAAGGAATTTTGAGGCTACATTAGCCTCATTGCACCAGTGCTAAACTAAAAAAGCAATTTCTGGGTTACAATCTTGTCTTGTTAAACTGGCCTCACTTAGCACACTGAACATTCTGTTGATATTATTCTTTGCTTTGCATCTGATGTAGAAATAATGGAGCACGCTCAAGTTGTACTTCCACCCCAGCATCTGTTTCACAGAGAAGGATGAGGGTCTCTGCCACCCCACAACTTGTTGGGCCTAAAACCAATTCCACACCTCAACAGTCTGCCAGAAAGCCTCGATCTGTACCATCAGCATTACCCAAAGATAAAGCTTCTGGCTCTGTAAACTCTGTCAGTCTCACTGAATCCAGCATGTTAAGCTCCAAAGCCCCCACAGAAGTTGTCAGAAGTAGACAGTCTTCCACATCACATGCACCGTCTTCCCCATGTGTTCCTTCAACCTCTGGCCTTTCCAAGCCTCCAATCCATGAGAGGTCGTCAATGGAGCACTCCCCACCATCACCACAGCCTGGACAAGTGCCTCAGCAACCTTCTCAGAAGCTAGAGCCTCATAAATGTCGTACATCAGAATCAAAAATGCCTTCAAGCTATGTGAAGCTGTCCCGGTTTGATGAGCCAGGGTCTCAACAAAAGGTGGCTGAAATGTTATCGGACAAGGAGAAGATCCTGAGAGCCCTCAAACTGAAGGCACTGATGAAAATTGAACGGAGGAAAGATATCAAGGTGAGATCTATTTTGTCCAGTTTGTTCTAGAAGTCACAAAGCTTGCTATTATTTTAATGTTAATATGTTCTGAGAAAATCAGTTGGAGCATTAAGCCATGATGGGCAGTGCCTTACAGTGGTTTTCTCACAGTTAAGGCATGTGGTTTAAACTAGGGGTCTGCTACCCAACCACAGCCCAACAGGGCTTGACAAAATATCGCCTTTCCTGGTAGGGGTCTCATTTATCAACCGCCTGTATGCAGAGTTTTGTGTGTGAAGCTCACAGGCACAGTTTTATGCACTGAAAGTGATTTAGTATTGTGTTAATTTTGGCTTTTCACAGTTTTTTCTCTTAGAAATTGAATGTAAACAAGGCTTGGCTTGACTTTTTTATGTAGTAGGTTTAGTAGAATATGTACATTTTGCACACATTTTTCTCTTTGTGAGCGCAGTCTCTACTGTAATCTAGTATCCCTGCAACAAAGCCAGTCTTACTAGCTGTTGGCTGGATGCATGAAATAAAAAGGCAAGGACAGTTTATGAACACCTTTCATGCACTGCTGTCATTCAAAGTGCTTTACAAATGAGAAAATAGTCATTTAAAAAGATAAAGGAGAATAGAAATGAAAAACATGATTAAAACAATAGATTTATAAGAGAAAATCATTAAATTAAATGGAATTAAATTAGGATAATAAAAAATCAAATTGAAAATTAAAAGTTAAATTGATATTTTAAAGAAAGTGCCATTACAAAGGAAAAGGGCTAGAAAATGCTAACAGTGAGTGTGTTTACATGCACTTGAGTAATCAGATAATGTGGAACTCTGGGTCTACATAAGTCAGGCAGTGGTCAGACTTCTTGCCACTTTTTTTTTTTTTTTTTTACAGCACCACTGTACCTGAAACTATGAATCGTCATCTTCTAGATGATGTACAATGATTAAATCCTTAATTTCGTCAAGCATTTGACTGTCATCTCATGTCATCAATGCTGCTTGCTTGCATTCAGTACAGCAGTCTGTTTTTGCACATGTGCAGATTGAGAAATCAGAAATAAATCAGAGTAAGAGTTTACATGCACTGAGAAATCTGATTACTGATCTAAAACCCAGCTCTCTTTTCTCGGATTTCTCTGATCTAAGAAATTGGAGTATGCTGTTTAGATAACCATTTGAATAATCGGATAACTTCAGAAATCTGATTATGATCGCATTATTGAGTGCGTGTAAGCGCCCTCAGTGTTTTAAACTGCACTGAAAGCTGCTCAGATAGGAAAGTTTTGGGCCTGGATTTAAAAGTGTCTAGTATCAGGGCTCTTCCAATGCTGTCTGTTGACTGGTTCCATTTAAGAGCGGCATAGTAGCCAAACATTGCTTCACCATGTCTAGTCTTAACCTTCAGCAGCCGAGAGTTCTGCTCAGCTTGTATCGCTGCATTATATGAAATAAATATGCTGGTCCAGCACCACTGAGTGATTTATAGACTAGTAATAGTATCTTAAAGTCTATTCTGTAACAGACAGAAAGAGACAAAAAGAAAGCTCACCAAAGGGAAGCTGAGTCAGGAACATTGTTATTGTTACTGTAACATTATAATTACATCAGACAAAAGCTGCTTGTGCGCAGTGTAGAGGTTGTGCTAGAATTCTGACTGGTGACATCAGGAGGACTAGCACATCATCTCTTTAATGACTGATTTGCCATGGATGCAGCCAATCACAGCAGCTAATGTCAATGTGAAAGTACTTCCTTGCAGTTAAGTAAAAAAAAATGGATTGACCGATTGATTGATTTGAAAATCGATCTCTTCAAGTGGATTTCAGATTTAAGAGTATCTGTTGGCTTGGTTAGGTCAGGTGTTTTTGCCAAGTTGTGATGTTAAGGTATGTTTTTCTTGGAACATACAAGGTGTTTTTTTTCCCCATTTCATGCTTTAGAACAGTAAGAGAGAGATTAGATGGAAGCCGGAATACACTCCTATTGACCGCAGTAAGATGACCATGAGGGACCTTATATACTACCTACCAAATACCAGCCCCATGCGGTAAATTGTTCTAATGTTTTCTTCCAATTTTTGAATGTGCTATTTTTAATTAATGCCCTGCAATGGACTGGTGACCTGTCCTGGGTGTATCCTGCCTTACACCCAATGACTGCTGGGATAGGATCCGCCTTCTCCCATGACCCAGAAGGATAAGTGGCTTAGAAGAAGTGTGTGTGTGTGTGTGTGTGTGTGTGTGTGTGTGTGTGTGTGTGTGTGTACACAATTATTGAATTGCATAGAATTGTGTTTTACATAAATACACAGTGCATATTAAATCATCTGGCCATTCATGAATGTAACAGGGGCTCCACAGTGAGTGAAGAGAATGGAGAAGAGGCTGTTGTTCCACCATCACCAAGGTAAACTATACTACAATGAGTTTGCTTGAATTTGTTACAAGATCCCAGTATAACTGATCTCTTCTTTTGTATAATAGCTTTTTGCCACAGGTAATATGTTGATATGTGCATATATGAAGAGATGTTGCTCTCCTCAAAGTAGCAGAGCTGTATGACCGAATCCGAATGGTTCTTAAATGGTTCTTGAATGTATGGTTCTAGGAAAAAGTTTCAGTTGGTATTGAACCTTTATATTATGGTTCTTCACATTTACACATGTCCTTTACAAAAGTGACAAAAACGGTTCTTCGAAGCTCCACTATGATCACCATTCATCCACTTGAGGAGGGAGCCAGAAGAACAACCAATGTAGCAAAATGTTCTCCTGCACATTATGTGCAATCACACATTTCCACCAGAGAAGTCTCCAAATCCCCTGAGTTTACTAATTGTAGCTTTAAAGAACCATCCATTGAATTGAAAGGATTTTTAGGTGGTTCTTCTATGGCAGAACCCTGTTTGGCACCTTTGTCTTACATTGGGTAAGATCCTTCTGGCTTTGAACATGGCATAGCTGTCATATTGTCAGGAATTGCCACTGAAGAGTCTTTGAAAGGCATTATCTCAAATGGGAAGCTGCATCATCTAACAATGACAGCATTACAGAGCCCAGGGACTTTATTCCCAAAAACAAGTGACTAAGATTTTACTGAAAGCTGAAAGATAGAAATTAATTTAACCACAATTCAGTTCAGCGTGTGAAAATGTATTGATAGTCCGAGTTCCTTGACATGCAATTGTGTTCTCAGGCTGCCAGTGAAAACACCAGAGGTGGAAGAGGAGGAAGAAGAAGAGGAGTGTGAGGATCAGGATTTGTTGGTGCCAAAGGTCAGGGTGGCAGAGGATGGCTCAATTATTCTGGATGAGGAAAGGTAGCTCTACCTTGCCTACAGTCACATCTTCATTGCTATGCTGTAGACTGTTTTAAAGCAATAATTTGACCAAAAATCAAATTTGCACAACTTTTCCTCACCGTAAATATTTTCACAAAGAGAAGGCTATGGTGGCTCAGGCTGTGAAGTGCATCTGGGGCAGAGGGACGAGGCAATTCTCATTCGAACTCCAGCTTCAGTATCTATCTGCAGCGAATAATATAAGAGAGATTATTACTGTCTTAAGTGAATGAAATGTCATCAATGGTGTCATTAGCTTGGGAATCACATACTTGAGGTAGGACAACATATTTGCTTGATTTGGACCACAAATCATGTACTTTGCATGCCTCTACATATGATGGCCAACATGGCAGTTCACATGGGATTAAAATAACATGGGGTTGTTTCTAGTTTGTTTTATACAAGATAAAACTGGGTTGGGATGGGACTAAAATCAGTGAGAATCTATAATAAGCTATAATAATTACATTATCCCTCCTCTCCATAAAACTGCTTCACAGTGTCAGAAACCACACTTGTCTGTTGAGATTACATTGAGGAAAACTGATGTTAGTGACATTAGCCTTGTGGCTCTCCAGTGCTAAACTAAAGAAATGCATCAAACAAGATCTTGGCTAAACTATATTTGGGTTAAGAGGAAAACTAAGTTTGATAATTGGCCCGGCTGTTGAATTAAGTGGGGAGAGGTTCTAAACCATTTTGTATTTAAGTTTGACAGTGCGAGTTCAGAGGAACTCAAACACCAAAGTGGTGGAGGGCTCGATGGCCCTGTTTGAGCAAGGCTCTACTACAACATACGCAAGCTTCAGAAACCTTCACTATGTGAGGAGCTGGTCAGTTAGAGGTTGGTAACACCGTTCTGACTTTTGATGGTGGATCCTGTTGAATGTTATTGTGTTAATTCAGTTCCTTTGCTGAGAGACAGATTAGTGATTTTTCTCTATGAGCAGTGTTATTTCAGTTTAATTGGTTATTGTCAGTTTAATTGGTGTTGCACTGCTGCTCACAACAATTTAATTTGTAATCTCTATTTCTGATGTTTACTGATTGTGTCTCTCTCAGAGACAGACATGTTCTATCTGGCCATCAGCATGGTGGGGACAGATTTCTCTCTCATTGGTCAGCTGTTACCTCACCGTAGCCGGGCAGAGATAAAGGTAGCTCCTTTTTTGGCTGTTCTTTACTGTTTTGTTTCAACATTTTTAAACTTCTAAATTCTTCATGATTGACATGAGTTATTACCTTGATTACAGAACAAATTTAAGAAGGAGGAGAAAACAAACGGATGGAGAATCGATAAAGCATTCAGTGAGTTCTCTGTGACTTTTTTATGTAAATACCACTTACAAAATGTTGATTTGTTACAATTACAGAACAGTTTGATGCCTAGTTTTTTAAAAATATTTTTTATAAAAACTTTTTATTTAAATTACATTTTTTTTTTAAATTGTTTGAATTTCTAATATCAAATTTTACACATTACAATCATACAGTCATACAATTATCTGCTAGTATAGATGAACTTTCTGACTTCAAAAAGTTAGTGTTTTATACTTTTTTACTAATTAAATATTTTTTCCCTCCCACAAGGGAACAAGCGGCCCTATGACAGGGAGTTCTTTAGCTTCCTGCTGGAGAAAGTTTTGGCCAAAGATAAAGAAAAAGGAAAATCTGTCAAACTGGTCATGACAAATCCCAGGAAACGCGGGAAAGCCAGAGGTAACGCTGTTTTCCCAGAGTTATAACCAATAATGAAAGTTACCTGTAAAAGTCTAAAGAGCAAGAGGGGTGATTATATTTGCTGAAATTACTGGAGTAACATGAGCTCCTGTTTATCTTGTCTATTCTTCCCTCAGGTAAAAAAGGAAAGCAGAATGAAGAGGAATATCTCAGCAGTTCTGGTGCAGAAGAAGACTTTGACAAGGAGGATGGAAGTTATATGGATCCTGAAAAAGAGAATGAGGGTCTTCCCAATGTGAACAAAGCTGATATCTCTGTCTCTGCTAAGAAGAAGCGCAAAGGCACCAATGACATTAGCGAAGATAAGAATAACGAGAACTCATCTGAGGAACAAGGCAAAGAGAAAAAGAAGAGGAAACGTGACAAGAAAACCAAAAAAGGTAAGTTTTAGATTTGTCTTTGATGTATTACATAATCAGCCTATTGCAGATATTTACTACAGTTGTTAGCATATTATTGCTAACCAAAAACTTATTTATTTATTTATTTATTTATGTTTGAAAACTTCCCCTTTGCATTGTCTTATAAAACTGATAGAACTGATAGAAATGGTCTTAAATACAAAAAAATCTCTGCTAGGCAATATGACCATATATCATTATCATGATAAATTATGTGACCATACAATACAAGATGCTTTTCTGAACATATCATGTATATATTTAGTACTTGTAGGATGCAGAGCAGCTGCAATATTAAAAATGAGTCCCATTTAACTTAATTTAGTGCAATGGTGTGCGAAATATTGAATAAAAATCATTGTATTCACAGTTTTTGATTTTTTGAAACATAGAACTGCCATTTTTTGCCAATTTCTCTTGAAGTTTTGGCCAGAACACTCTTTAATGGCTGTACCTACACTTGTCACAATATTTTACAGACTATAACAAAATAAGAAACTCCAGTTTTGCTATAATTTTGATATTTTCTTTAGCACTTCAGCCCACCTAACCAATGCAAATTGCAAATTAAAGTGATACTCTAATGATAAAATATCATTATACTATCATATATTATCCTCTCCACTAACAAAGCTGGCCTGAAAAAGCCAACCTGCTGTACTTCGGCTTCCTCATATTGTTTGTTTTTTAAGAAATGATTTGGGGGAATGTTTATGGAAACACTTCTTATGTCACCACCATACAAGTATGCTAGCAACACCCTAGCAACCCGCTGGGATACTACAGCAATGGTCTAGCAACACTTTTGCAACCACCTGGGATACTGGCAGTGTCCTAAGAACACCTTAATAACCACCTAGGATACCATAGCAACTGCCAAGTAACACACTAGCAACAACTTTAGATACCATGGCAATGGCCTAGCAAAACCTTAGCAACCAACTAACCACCACTAAAAACACAGGAATACCATAGCAACCTCATAGCAGCATCGTAGCATCTATCTGGAATCTATCTTGGCTCAACACACCTGATCCAACTAATCAGTTTATTAACAAGCCCTTGCTTAGTTAAAGTGGTATATTAAATAGAGAGAGCACTAAAATGACCATGCCACTGGGCATCCAGGCCCAGAGCAGTGAAACAGTGGTCTAGGAAGAATGTTTATAGTTAAATGTCATGGATGTTTCTTTGACATACTGTATGCTGCAAGCATGGTTAATCACTATGATCTGCTCTTTATGCTGTCAATGTCAGAAATTCAATATAGATGGTCAGCTCCTGTGCATCATACAGATTTTGTGTGTGTCACATAATTGGATTCAAAGGTATTGTTTGTCCTTTCAGACATGCACTCTC
Organism: Pygocentrus nattereri; assembly: GCF_015220715.1. Taxonomy (NCBI): domain Eukaryota; kingdom Metazoa; phylum Chordata; class Actinopteri; order Characiformes; family Serrasalmidae; genus Pygocentrus; species Pygocentrus nattereri. Next base: position 18,414,730 of record NC_051230.1, on the reverse strand, counting down.
CTGGGGCTGAGGCTGATGCTGAAGGTGAAAGTGGCCTTTTCCACGCAGACGGCGACTCTGTGAATGCAGATAAGGATGATGAGCTTGACTCAAGTATGTCTGCTCCCAAGAAGAAGCGCAAGCGCTCAAAGAAAGCTGAAGAGGAGAGGCAGGATGAAACGCCAGATGAAAGAAGCAAAGGCAAACGAAGCCAAAAGTCACTTAAAGGTACCATCTCGCATTTGACATCAGATGATATTTACTGATGTTTCACATTTACCACCTCATTAACATTTGCTGACATTTATCATTTTCTGACTAATTAAAATCTCGTGACTACACTTTTACTGAAGCTAAATTACCTTTCCCAGCAAGTGTTCATACTGAGTCTGAGCAATTTTTCTTGATTGTCTGGCTTTAAATTCACAGCTAGCAACAAAACTGATGATTCCATTGGAGTTGATGAAGAAAATGGCATTGTGGATGAGGATGACTCTGCAGCTGCTACAAAGAAGCGTAAATGTTCTCAAAAAAGTGGCCTGAAAAAAGGCCAACAAGCCCAGGAGAAAAAGTGCACAAAGAGAAAAAAGTCACAGAATGGTAATTTGTTTACATGTACCGGAATAGTTTGGCAAAAAAAAACAAACCACATGGAGTTAAGCCATCTTAAATTGGTTATGTGGTTTCTAATACTAAATTGCATAGTATTATTTGTATAAATGAACAAAAAACACTAGGGGAGCTGGGCACAGACTAACACAGGGTAAAATATAACATGGATATTTTATTTTGTGGAACTGTTCATGGTACATATATTTACACAATGGAATGAAGTGTGTTATCGCCTTAATGTTCCTTAACAAGCAGCTTTTTGCTACATCACAGCCAGCAACTGCTGTGCACAGCCAGCAGTTCGTTCTCCAGATCGTCACTCAGACCATCTGACAGTTTTGGAATTTAGTGTAGTCTCATCTTCGGAGTCTGAAGAGTCAAATCGGCTGTCGATCAAATGTGATCTTAAAAGTATCCAGTTTCTGTTTGTGGCAAAATAAGAAGCAAAAACGCTCAAATGGCTTGAGCATCTCCTACAGCTTTGAAAGTCGTTGCTTAGCAATGGTGTCTCAGCGGAGTGATGCAGTGTTTGTGAAAAACCAGTGATGTTATGGCAAAATAGCAGCACGGTTAGTACGCTTCTCAACCAATCAGCTTGTGTGGCCAAAACTAACTGTTGTATGATATGTAAATAACGAATATTACGTACTTCATGCTTCACAATTTAGATTTATTTTGATTCATAAATTTTCATGCATTTAGGTTGGAAAGCTGATCTGATTCAAATAACGTAGATGTGTATTTAATTTGAATGTCTTTGTATTGATTTACCACTTTTTGGGGCCTATTCCGACTGAGGGAAATAAGGAAAGTTGCAAAATTTGCAACAAAGCTCTTCATAAACAATAGATGCTAGAAACAAAGTTGGGATAAAAATATATTTATCTTACTTAAGCGTTTCTCTCAACAGAATTTAACTTCCAAGTGCTTAGCCACTGTCAAAATTGGGCGATCATTTTGACGTGCAGTTTGCACGATGATAATTGGTGTGCATAACTTTCATTTTTGTTAGCTACATCAGCCATGTGAAAAGGCAAACTTCAGACACTAAATGTCTTGGCCAGTAAACTCCATTTAGGAAAATGTTGTATATTGCGCTTTCTTAAATTCCACTCCAATAATATCAGCTTTTGGGATTTTAAATGAGGTCTTTCAGCTTACTATGTTCTCTTCAGGCACAGTAGACGATGAGGGAGCTTCAGTAACTGCAGAGGCTGACGAAGCTTCAACAATTCCAGAAGATGCTGAAGCTTCAGTAACTGCCGAAGGTGGAGAATCATCTAAAGCTAAAAAGTAACTGAAGGTCCTCTCTTATGTTAAAATTCACATATTTGTGTTCTCTTTTTTTTAACTAATCTCCTATTTTGTTCTCGTTCTGTGGTTGGATAGAATAGATACACTTGTCCCAGCTGAAGTGATAGATAAGCGTCCACAAAGGTCTACCAGACAGGTTAAGAAACCAAGGCCTAATCTGGCTACAGGAAGACGTAAGGAAGTTTCTGTACCAGAAACTGCTGATGGTGACAAGATTCACGAGAGTCAAAATGAGAATAACAGCAAATTCATTTTGGAGGTGTGTGTCAGTGAGGTCAAAGACAAGGTCAGATGTTTTTGTCTCTGGTTGATTATATGTTGTATGCAAAACTATGGAGTAATTTTCAGTTATTTAATTGTTGTAGGAAGAGGTCAGTTCTTTGAAGTCCGACAAACTCCAACAGCAAGCCGTTGTTGTGCTGGAAAGGACTCCCCCAAGGTGTTTCTATGCTTCTGTAACGTGAATTCTGCCAATTTTTCTACATTTCTAAAGTGCGTAATTCGGCAGTTGAGAGATTGACTGAATGTTTGTCATTCAGGTTTGATGTGAAATGGTTCATGTAAAGAAATGTATTGACTAATTTCTTTACAATGGTGGTGTTTGGAACAAGGGGTTGCAATATCTGCAACAAATTTATAGACATTTTATTTATGATCCAAAAACAGTAGTAAATCTGAAAAAAGACAAATAAATAAATATATACTTGGGATTTTACATTTACCTCCGTGCATAGATTTCAAAATTGCATGAACAGTGTCTCAGACATGAGGCAACGCATTCTTAACCATTTCATGTATTAAATTTCTGTGAGGGCTTTTTTTTTTTTTATTAAGAGGCTTTAAACACTTCAGATGTCTGGTTCCTATCACCACTACTGTGAACAACTGTGACTCTGAAATCTTCTAGAACAGAGTATTTCACATTAAATCAATTATGCAAAAATATGTAAAAATTGTTGGAATTCTCATATAACATGTTGTTCCTAGTAACTTTTTTTGCTATATTACTGATTTGTTCTTTTCTTAAACAATTTCATATTATAGGGTGCAAAACCTCCTCAGCCTTTCTGAGGTTCAACAAAAAAACAATGATTCGGAGGCATCTATGAATCTACCTTCTCCAGCTGCTGGTGAGAGTTCTTCTGGACAGCAAATAAGGATGCAAAGAGCAGAAAGAGTGAAGCGCAGTTTGACTGCTGAGAGGAAGAAAGGGAAAAGAAAAGCAGTACTGGATCAGGATGAGGCTGAGCATGATCCAAGTACCTCAGCAGAGGATATGCAAAGTCCTACTGTTCTGCTAGAGCAAATGGTCACTCAGGAATATGAAGATCCAGAAGCTGAGAACACCTTGGATGAGGTTAGAAAAGCGGCCAACTAATGCTTTACATTAGTCAAGTGTTAAATCAAGCAGAAATCTGTGTACTTCTTTAGTTTTGCAACAGAGCTACGAGAGTAATGTGGCTAATATGCAACATAAGCTTATACCCCTAGAATTAGCTTTGTGCAAACTGCATGCCTTAATCATTACACTGACACTCAAACTGTGTGGGTTTGTTTGACATGCCGTACTTTTTGTCATACAAATGTATGGTACATGTCATACATTGTCAGAAGTGGTTTGAGGCAAGTATGTACCGATTCTGCTAGCTACTATTAAGTCATCTTAGGGGGAATTTCTTTTCTTTTAATTTTCCCCTGTTTATTAAACATAAACATTAGGAATGGTTTCAGAACAATAACTGGCATATTTTTGGTTGTCTTTCAGAACCTGATTGAATTTTCATGCCTTCATCATTTAGATAGTAAGTTTATCTTCATATTAACACACATACTCTATATATTATTTATGTTCTGTTAAGTAATAATAATAATAATAATAATAATAATCTACTCTCACCTAAAGGTCACATGTTCCAGAGAAGACCAATGGTGTTGTTATCACGTGAAGAAGTGGACATGATCCTCAATGTTCAAGACCAAACGTTTGAAGATGACCCCTCAGTGAGTCCTCTGGATTTATCACTAAACACAGAGCTGTCCTTTCAGCTCCAGTGCAGCAGCCTCATGGAGGAGAACGCTGAAGCCGCTCAGGTTGAGTCTGTAGCAGAAGAGTATGGAGAAGAGATCTTGCCTCAGGAGATGGCTTCATCTAGTGTTACTTTTGAGGAGAAACAATGTGAAGACATGAGATTAACTGAGCCTGAACTGGTGAGCACAGAGACTTGAGCTTTAGCTGTACTGACATATTTGGATAATCCAGGGAAGAATTGCATTGCTCACTTTCCATATTGCATCCGTATTCTTATTTTTAGGACCAGTCTCGTATCTCAACTCCAGCAAAATCAGGGGGTAAGATCTGAAGCTATCAGCATGGCTTGTTTGATTTTTTTTTTTTCATATTTTTTGATACTTTTGAGCCACTCAAACATTAATGTTATGTTGACTTAGCTTTCTCATATGTGTAGATGCTACAGGGTGAGTAAAGGTTACCAACATAACTTGCTTACCTGTAACACGTTTTGAGTGCAGGAATGAGTGACATTTGTTTATTTCAAGCCAGGCTGGTAACAAAATGCTAATTGTCAGTAACTGTAATGTTGCAGTACTACTTTTCAAGAAAAAGTAAGTATATAACTGTCATTACTGCTTGTTGGTGAACCTTCTCAGACTGTTCTTTGTTCCTGTTCACATGCAGTCAACAAACAATTAGAGCCAGTAATTGTAGCAGCCTCATCTTTCTTGGAGAATGCTGAACCACAAGTTGATTCCAAGACAGATAAAGGTAAGACCATGATTTTGTTCATACATCCTCAAAAACATTTAAGTTTGGCTTCTAGACCAGCAATAAAACAGTGGTTGACTATTACAGATGTGATCACAACAACAAAGGAACTTGAAGGTTTTCTACCTCTGGTAGCTCTGCAGACTGTTGCTTCTGAGGATCCTATCCACTCACCTGTAATCCATGAAACATTTTTCCCGGAAGCAGTGACACATTGTGCTTCTTTGCCATCCCAATATGTTGTGGAGGAATCAAGGACATCTTTGCTAGTAACCCCAGACATCAAGGAGGGCTCTCAAGGGCCCGTTTTGGCATCTTCTGATGTGTTTGTGAGGTCTCAGGATTCTGTAGAGATTAAAGCAGGATCACAGGCTTCTGAGGTAGAAACACCAGAAATTAAGGAGGGATTACAGGATCTTATGTTGGAAATGCTGGAAGTGAAGAAGGGATCACAGGGATCCATCTTGACAGCCCTGGAAATAAAGGAGAGACCAGGGGGATCTAAGGTGCCTGCACCTGTTTTTAAGGATGATTCTCAGGAACAGGACTTGCTAGAGTCTCCAATGGAACCTTCTGAAATCCTGGAGAAATCAAAGACACCTGTAGTGGTAACACCAGAAATCAAGGAGGGATCACGGGGTCTTATGCTGGAAACCCTGGAAGTGAAGAAGGAATCACCGGGGTCTGCCTTGGCAACCCTGGAAATTAAAGAAGGGTCGCAGGATTCTATAGTGACAACAGAGATTCGAAATGGATCACAGGTATCCATCTTGACAGCTCTGGAAATTAAGGAGAGACCAGAGGTGTCTAAGGTATCTGCACCACTGTTTAAGGATGAATCTCAGAAAGATGACTTGCTAGAGTCTCCAGTGGAACCTTCTGAAATCTTGGAGAAATCAAAGAAGTCTGTAGTGTTGATATCACAAATCATAGAAGGCTCACAGGGGTCTTTTGTGGCAACCCCAGAACCAAAGGAGAGACCAGAGGTGTCTAAGGTACCTGCACCAATGTTTAAGGCAGATTCTCAGAAACAGGACTTGCTAAAGTCTCCAGTGGAACTTTCTGAAGTCTTGGAAAAATCAAGGAAGTCTGTAGTGGTAACACCAGAAATCAAGGAGGGATCACAGGGGTCTTTTGTGGCAACCGCAGAACCAAAGGAGAGACCAGAGGGGTCTATGGTGGCTGCTCTAGCAGTTAAGGAGTATTCCCAGGAAGTAGTGGAGCAGGCCGTTATACCCAGGTATGTACTCTTCAACTATCCAACAATTAGAAAATAATCACAACTGTTAACATTATTTAATGTAGGTATTCAATTAATCACACTAATCTTATTTGCATATAATATTATATAGCAGTTAGTCATATACAAAAGTTTAGGTGCCTCTGGTCAAAATACATTTTGTTGATTTTCTGAAAGAAACTAAGTTGACACCTCCTCTACACTGCAGACTTATTTATTTGCACAATTACTGAAGAGAGGGAGGTTCAGAGAAAAAACTGAAAATGTGTTCTTTGCAAACATTAAGGCACAATTTATATTTTGTTATTTCCACTTGCTAAGCTTCGATAAGTAGAAATTGTGTGCTACAAATAGCAGAAAAAAGTACGTTTTAAGTTTATTTACTTATTTTCTCTCACATAAACACCATTTTAATAGAGGTATTCAAATGTTTGCATATGGCAAACATTTAAAAAAGATAAAATAAGCTTTGTCAGAATATATTTATTACTTCAATAATTCAGTAACATGATTTTTCATTGTGTGAACACAGGATTCACATAAACCAGAGCACGTCATCACAAGCTTCCTTAAGAGTAAACACACTTTCCTATTTTCATCAGTGAGTGAGAGCAACAGAGGTTGCATGTTCCAGTGAATGTATGAGTCATACATATCCAACATTGTAGTTTTCCACTTTGCTATTGCTTTTACTTTTTATTTATCCTCATTGTGCCACATAGTACACCAAAGATATTCCTTTATTTACAACATTTATTTGAACAAGTGAGCTTGGCTTCAGACTGCATTGCTGCAGATAATTTGAAAGGTCAAATTAGGAAAATGTGCTAACAACATTAAAATGCATTAGCATTAACAGCTGTAATGTAGTTAACATAAAAAATGTGGTTAAGGAATTGATCAAGGCTGTCCTTTGTCTGATAAGCAGCACCAAACCATCATCTGGTGCTTCAGTTTCATCTGATGCTGCCTTGAAGAGGAGGAGCAGGTTTCTGAAGCCCAAACCTAACCTTAGTGCGTCGTCCAGATTCATGCATGGTTCTCCAAAACAAAAAAACACTGAGCCCAGAAAAAGTAAGATCTAAAGTCAAGATAAACTATTGGTTGAATAACAGAGGGATTATATGAAAAAACTACTTGTGGAGAGTGATCATCTTTTTTGTCTTGATATTCAGTCTCTCCTGAAAAGATCTTACCTCAGAGCTGTGGTAAGGACCACCACTCTAACTTGGAAGATTTAAGCAAGGAGAAGTTCTCCAAAGAAGATGGGACATCTCAGTCACATGCAAATGGCATGGAATCAGAATCACCAAAAGGTTCCCCCACCCCAGTCCCACCTCCAGAGATTGAAGGTCCTGTAGACTATAGTGTAAACAAAACATTTGGTATGTAGAGACTGTCTAACCTTTCTGATAAAAATGCTTTGTGTACTTTATGTTAAACCATGGCAGTTTATATAGTATGTTATTGTATTCATTGTTCCAGTTCTCAGTGATGCATCTCCAACAGTGCCAGAGCAGGAGACAATCACTACAGTGATACTGAATGCATCCAGTGCTGAAGGGCTGCAGTTGGCTTCTGAGCAAACCAACGGCACTTGTGATATGGATACGTACGTGGTTGATTCTTTATTAAAACGAAACTGTAATAAAATAAAAGCAGTGACAAAGGATGGGCGTGGCTATTCAAATATATGGTTATCCAAACAGTATTTGTTACTTTAATTAAGTAAGAATAAGAATGCAAAATGCAATACAAATGTAAATAAATTGAGTATAAGTTCATTGTGCAGTGTAAAACAGCAGAGAATGTGGGCAAAAAAATGGCTGGTATTTCATGTCACGTTAAATGAAATGATGGCATCTACTTAGTGCTACATATAGAAATATTTCAAAAGGGTGGCATGGGTGTGGTCTGAAGTGGTGCAACTCTCTTATTGGTCTGTAGGCCAAATGGTTGTATGTTCAAAGGCACATGTCTTTTATTTTTCTTGGACATCTTATATTTTATCCTAAAAAATTTTTTCTTTTGAAAAAGTCCACTTTTAATATATATTCCAAAAACAGTTGGCATTCATTTTTACGTGACTATTTTCCAGCATCTCCTAGTCTCTTAGTACGGAACAGGCTATTTTTGTTCTTTAAGACTGATGTTAATGTTCTGATTGGCTGTCCTGAATTGTGCTGCATTCAAAGAGCAGTCCAGGATACAACACTCCATATAATATCAGGGTAAATGGGTGGTGCTTAACTGTTGTAGGCTGAATATGGTGGTTAGTATGACATCACAGAAACAGTTCAAAACAGGTTAGGTCCCATTTATAGACTTTATGGGCTGGATATTGAACAATAAAGTCAGAAACTTTAACGATGTTCACATACAGGATCAAATTTTATTTATTTATTTATTTATTTATTTTTAATCTAAAACACCAGAATAAATCATTAAATCAACTCACCTCAAATGGCAATAAACAAATGTTAAACTTTTTCCTTTTTTTTTATTCATAAGAATCAATGATTTTCTCATTAAAATGCCCATACCTACAGTTAACATATCAGAAGACTTTCATCAGCACTTTAAAACTTTTTTTTTCCTTTTTTTCATTGCCACTGTAGGTTCCCACTTTGTGCATCTGTGGCAGAAGACCTTCATGTGGGGGATACTACATGTATTTTGCCTCTACCTACACAGACTGCAGAGCAAGAAAATACAGGAGAGATGATGAGTAACTTTGAGGTTAGTAAAGCCTTGGACCAGTTCAGTTAGTTCAGTGGAGTTATGTGGTTCATAAATAGTTCATAATATGTGGTTCAGAATTTGCTATATGACTGATTACCGGTTTTAAATTGACAGGAATTATGTGCTCCTGCAAAGATCATCCAGCCAACTCGAGGTGGGAACATTTATGCATTGCAAAAGTCTGTAGTTAACTGACATTGAATGAGACAAATTAATGTTTTTGGCATTTAATATTTTGAAGAAACTGTTTTTCTTTTTCCTTTCCCCCCTTCCATCCCTCCTCTGCAACTGCCACTGACTTCACACAGATAGCAACAGTGAAGAGGAACCCACCTTCATTTTGACTTTATATGAGATCCCTGTTACTGAACCATACCCAGCTTCAGCCAGTACTGACTCTCCACTGCTGTTTTCAGACCAGCCTACTCTACCATCTACAGCAGAGTCTTCCAGGTTACACTTGACACTTTGACAAGTTGTTTCAAGTAATAGAATTGTGTATATGTAGTCATTTGATACAACTTTTTTGGTTTCATCTTAGTAACTCTATGTCTGTGGAAATTGGGGACGTTCAAAATGAGTGCTTGGACATTTCGCAAAATGAGTTGTCTGGGACCGTAGGTTCAGGAGAAGAATCAGATAGGACATTGTTAGTGTTAGAAGAGAAAACCTCACCTGGTAAGTAGATAAATTTTATTTTTAGATTATCGTTTGTAACCCTTAGTTGTTTAATATTGTCAATATGAAATATTGTCATGTTGCTATATTATTTAAATGTGATTATATAGTTGCATGCTTAACTGCACTCGGATTGACAAACGGTGACAAACATATGATGAATATTTTTGTTTTTTTTCTATCTGCAAAACAAGATTATGTTCTAGGAATGGGCAATATGGCAGAAGTTTCACAGCATTATACTTGTACATCCTGTATTCTTAAAATGTCCTCATCACAATACTCACGTTTTTCTAAGGTTTCATAATTTAGAACTGGCAGAAACGAACCGGTGTCCCACTTTAAAAACAAAACCCAAAAAACTATGAATACAGTAATTGTAATTCAGTGTTGTGTATATACTTTGCTGCAAATCGAGTTAAACAAGACTTTTAGTGGGCTCCAGAGTATTTACAGTTACATTTACGTTTACGGCATTTTGCTGACGCTCTTATCCAGAACGACTTACAGTTTGATCATTTTACACAGGTAGGCCAAGGCGGTGTTAGGAGTCTTGCCCAAAGACTCTTATTGGTATAATGTAGGGTGTTTGCCCAGGTGGGGATTGAATCCCAGTCTACAGTGTAGAAGGCAGAGGTGTTAAACACTACACTAACACAATCTAAGCGCTGACCATATCATCGAGAGATTGCAGCCTCAATTCCTGGTGTTGAACCAGCTGCCTGCCCATGAGACTCTCTCTCTCTCTGAGGGGTTGCATTGGCCATCCCCCCAACCCCATGTCATGTTTTAATTACCAGCAAAACTTTTAAGGGTTAACTTGAGCAGTGTTGGTATCATTGGTTTATCAGTCATTTAATAATAGGCATTGACACTAGATTTGCTCTTGAAATTCAAGTGCCTTGCAGAGAATTTGACCAGCAAACCTTGCACCAAGCAACATCTCAGCAAACCTTAGCCTCGCAAGCAACGAACGAGGCCAGTGAGGTTTCTACAAAGCTGGAAACTGAAGATATGTTGGATGCTGCAGATACAGAATCAAAGTCTGAGTATAAAGAGGGTCCAGAATTGGTCTCACCTGAAGATTTGAAGCCCATGCATCAGAGTACACCATGTACTTTTAGGGTTTCAAAACAGTAAGAGAACAAAATGCCTCTCTTAGCTTTTTAAGTATGCTGATGATGATATAAGATTGACAATAATCTTTGTCACTAACTTTGCCTTTAGTATTGCCCCAGTACCCCAGTATCAAGACATGGAGGACTCTGAGCAGCGCAAAGGTGTTTCATATGTTGTGTTGACTAACGTCTTTGTTCCTGTCTCAGAGATGGGAGACGATTTAATAAAGCACAGCACACCCATGGAAGAGCCAACAAAGGTATATAAACCATCTAGCTAGCTTACTCTGCTGAGTGTGCCATTGATTTGAATGCCATATGGAGGAACGATCAGACCTTGAGATTTGCAAGAATTAGTTCTATTATTTTCCATCGAAATTGCTCAATCGCACAAGTAACCCTGGAGGTACATCTGTTTTGATGTGTTTGGGAGCCTAAATGTGTTATTACTCAATAGAAGTTCTTAATAAAACCAAGAAATAGATACTGAAAAGTTGGAAAAAAGAGCATGTATTTCATCAGAAAAAGTAGGGTTTTTTTAATTAAAATTTATGGAGAGACATGCTTTTCTAGCACCCTTGAGGATTTATACTATTTGATCACTTGGGTTAGCCAGACATATTCAGCGTGCCATAAATGCCTCTTGGAATGGCTACACTTGTTCTCCTTCCACATTTAGGGAATGAAAGGGGCACATTGCCACCTAGTGTACCACAGTAGCAGTTGTTCTAATTTTAAGCCCTTGTTACTAATACCAGACTGAGGAATGGAAAAGTATAATAGTTTTATTGAAAATACCTCAAATACACATTATTGGTGGTGAACTAATGTTTAATACATTTTTTGTTCTCTTTAATCATTTCATCACAGACATAGTTTTCAGTCTTTATGTGCTTTATGTGTTAGTATAATGTGTTTTTTGTATTGTATTCATTTCATTGAGACTATTGGCAAATATTCTCCTCCAGAACGAATATTCTCCAGCAGCGTCCAGCCAATTGTTTACTGTGACTGCAGAGTCAAAGGATGGACCATCATTGTCAGAGGGTAAAAAGGCACCTTCCAGAAGGAGAGGTAGACAAACTACATCAGAGTGCATTCAACAGTTTTACTGTATTTACTGTTTGTTCTTATCTTGGTGGTTCAGTGCAATCATGACAGTTTTCTCTGATCTCCATCAAAAGGAAAGCTGCAACCTAAAATAGTGCAAAGGACATCTGGTAAAGAAGACTCTTCAAAAATTGATCAACCAACCTCATCACAAGCTGTCTTTTCAGCATCTCAGCCGACTATATTACCTGAGATAAAGCAGGATTCTAATACTGTTTCAGCCAAATTGGAAATGGAGGATTTTTCAGATTCCCCCAAGTTGCAGTCATCAAACACCAAAGGAAGTTCAGTTCTGGATTCCCTTCAAGGCAAAGATTTGCAGCAGAAGCTCCAGATTACACCGTGCACAGTTAGCCTTACAAGATGGTAAAATAGACCTCTTAACCTTAATTACAATTATTGGATGTTTATTTCCTTTAATAACTTTTGTACTCATTTCCATTACCTTACTCATTGTGTTTTAGTGTTGACTTGCTTACATTGGAGTCTCACAGGATTCCGGCCTCTGAAGATAATGTTCCTATGGAGCAGACAACATCTGTGAGTAGCCCCTCACACAGAGACTATATCTTTTCTGGCTTTTTAAAAGGGAGTTCCCTTGATTTTTCTGATTTTTACTTAGATCTAAACAGCGTAATTCAAAGTGGTTTGATGTAGATCACCAAGATTATAAAAATATTTCATAAAATTGTTTTGTAATATGCTGCTTGATGCCCAAGACATTGTTTTATGATCATTTTGTGATGAGCTTTTTGCCTAAAACATGTTTAAATCTCAAAAATTTAATTATGAATACATTTAAAAAATCTGTAGAATTCCCCTCTTTTGTCACCATTAACTATTAGAAGGCTAGTGTTTGTCATTTCCCTACACATTGATTTATGCTTAATAATCCTTTAGTGAGACGTGATTGTATTTACATTAGTGTAAGTGCCTATAAAGTCATTTATTTAATTATGTACATGTGATTTACCAGATTTAGTCACCTTTCAAGCACAAAAGTGATAATGTTTAAAAGTTGTTGTTTTTTTTTTTTTTTTTTTTTTTTTTTTTTAATGCAAATTCCAATCAAAATATTCTTCCACAGGAGGAAAAAGTGGCAGATGTTCCAAGCGAAAAAGATGCTGGCACAGTGTCAACTGACAGAACTTCTGCCTCACAAGAAATTAAAGCACCTATAAGAAGAAGAGGTGAGGAAATGCTACTTTCTTTTGGTCATCTGTAACTGAATCAGATGTTTACATTTGACTTTCTCATTGTCTTATTGTTGGATCAGCATTTTGTTGCTGTTATCTTAACAGGAAAGCTGCAAGTGAAGCCCAAGTTGCGAGTAAGACCATCTCTTAAAAAGGAAACCAAGTGTGACTTGAAAGCCACTCCAACAGAACTAGTGCACACCATCTCAGCAGCGCTCCAAGAACCTGAGCTTGAGAAAGAAGCCAGCAAGCTTGTAATGGGAGACCCTGCAATAAAACATGATATGGAGTCAAGGACAGAGGACAAAGAAAGCTCTTTATCAATGGCCCATGAAGCAGCAAACTTGCAAAGCCATGACCGCATGCATTTTAGTGTGGAGGCAGCAGCTTCATGGTAAGCATCAAACTTAACTGTCTGGGTATATACTAATAATCCTGTGGTTTGTGTTAAATATTGCATTGTTTTTAATTAATTCATTAGATTATATATTTTTTTTATTACATTTTTTTTTTTTTTATTATTTTAAGTTTTGGCTCTTCCCCTGCTGACTCTGAGGGCGCTGAAGAAGACTGTGAAGGTGCTTCTCATATGGTGCTGGCTGACATCTTTGTTCCTGTTTCTGAGGAGATGGGAGATGGTTTAAGCCAAGACTTGATAATACCTAGCAGCCCTCATGAAGAGGATGTTAATCTTCCAAAGAAGCAGGAGGTTCACCATGAGGTATGTTGGTGGTATGTCTTCTCCATCATTTAAACTTAAACTCACTGGCTGCTTTACTAGGAACACCATTCAAATACCAAGCAACTCCCTCCTTTTGCTGTCAGAACAGCATAAATTCTTTGAGGCATGTTTTCAACACGGCGTTGGAAGTTTTCCCTGGAGATTTTGTCCATGCTGAGATGATTCCATCATGTATTTCCTACAGATATGTCAGATACTTATTCATGCTGCAAATCTCCTGTTCTATTATATCCCTAATCTCTATCAAATTTGGTGACTGGGGAGATCACTGAGGTACAATGAACTCACTGTCATTTTAGTCATCTCAGTTTGAGATGACTTGTGCTTTGTAACAGTCATTTGCTTGCTGGATGTAGCAATCAGATGTAGCTATAAAGGGATACACATAACACGGTAACAGTACTCTGGCTATGACATTCAAGCATGCTCGATTGGTATTTGGGGGCACAGTGTGTGCCAAGAAAACATTCCCCACACCAGTATACCACTAACTTGATCTGTTGAACAAGGCAGGTTAGCTCCATGGAGTCATGCTGCGTAGTATACCAAATCTGACTCCATCTGCGTGTCACAGCAGAAATTGAGATCACATAGACCAAGTTTTTCTTGACATTATCCCAAGATTCCTGTTCTTGGCTGATAGGAGTGTACCCTAATGTGGCTGTTTTAGCCCATCCACCTCAAGTTTTGATATTGTATGTTCAGAAATTAGTATCACCATACACACTACTTATTCAAGTTACTAAAGCCTTCCTGTCTTCTTGAACAAGTCATGCAGTTTCCCTCATTTGCCACCTGCCAACCACTGAATGTGATTGAATTTTTCCCTACATCATGTGAAAATCTCAGATCAGCAGTTTCTGAAACAGTCAAACCATGCCGTCTGGCACCAACAATCATGCCATTGTCAAAATCACTTAGATTGTGTTTTTTTCCCAAATCTGATGTTAGATGTGACCCCTTTGACCGCTGTCGGGACAAGTTTATGCATTCTGCTGCCACAGAATTGGCTGACTGAATATTTGCTTGTCTAAGTAGGCGTTTCTAATAAATTGGCCAGTGAGTTTAGTTTTACATTGTAATTTACTCAAAAAATGAAACTGAGTCCACTTGTTTCATGTAAAAGGAAAAACCTGAAGAATCAAAGGAGAGTAAAACACCCATCAAGAGGAAAGGTAGTTGGATGCATTTTGTTTCACATTCTTTTTTTCTGAACACTGATCACGGATATGAGTGTTTTTATTTCAGCATTCATTTCAGTTAGTGATGATAGATTTCTTCTAATACCCAAAGACAAGCAGAGGACTTGTGCTACAAATGACTCAAGTACTGCAAAGCTGGAGGAAGTAGATGTCTCAGACCCCCCCAAAGTACCAGATCTAGAAGCCAAAGAGAGCTCAGATCAGGTGAACATGGAAGAACAATTACGGAGAAGGCATCAGATCATGTCTTGCACTGTTAGGGTCTCAAGATGGTAAGAAAAATTATGTCAGTTTCCAAGAGTGAAAATGTGATTTTATTGTTTATTTCAAAAGATACTTTTCAACTTGGATTCTCTTTCATAGCACTGACTCTCTGCCTGTCGACTCGGAAGAGATGAAAGAAGAAACTGAAGGTGCATTGACTGACGCTGTAGTGCCTGTTTCTGACAAAGTGGGAGACAATTTAAGCAAGAAATCTATGGTGAGAGTCAAATGTCTTCATACAGAGCATGAATGTTAAATTTTTGGCAAAAGTTGGGAAAGGTACAGTGCTGTGTGAAAGTCAGTTATTTATTTTCCAGTATAAACAGCCATTACACATGTTATTTATTTTTCAGAGTTTGGAGGAAAACAGGAAACATTTATTTGACAGAAAATTCACTTGCAGTACAAATTATAATATCAGATTTATCAGTATTTAATTTGTCCATCTTTCCGATCTTAAAACTAGCAAGTTATAAGTGTTACCTATGTCACTGGCATTACGTTCCCCTTTAAACAGACACCGACATTTACACAAGCAACTACCCAAATGCACCTTAGCTGCCATACACATTTAATCTTAAATGGCTTAAAGAGATATTTCTGAAAAAAGTGGACAAAAAATAATTAAAAGATAAAATTTGACTCCAAATGTGTACGGCCTGGAACTTAGAGCTTTCATCTTTGAGAGTTAGAAGAAACTTTGTTTCAGATCTGGAAAAAAATGCACAGGTGACAGCTCAATACTATGGTTCTGAAATGATGTGTAGTTTTCAAGAACTATTACAGCAAAAAGGAAATAGACAGAAAAGAAGAACATTTGCTCTTGAGCATCAAAACTGGACATCTGGAATGTGAAGAGAGGTTTTATGGAGTGGTGAGTCAAAACGTTTAACTGGGAATTGCGAGAAGCAAAGAATGCGACCAAATTCTAAGACTAGACTTTGGAGGTGTGGAAAAATGTCCGTGCAGATTTCTTTGAAAAAAACTGAAAGCAAAGTTTTTGAAAAAAGTGGAAGCTAGTATAAAGGCAAAGAATGAACACACTAAATACTGGCAAAATATATGTTTATTTGTTGAGGCTTCTTTGTAATTTTTTCTTGCATATGTTTCCAATTTTTTTCATCCTGAAGAATGAAGAATTTATACTTGGTCATTTTCACTGGAAATTTAATAAATGAAAATGTACAGTCTGCCTTTGCAGGTAATCTCTGACTTTTCCACAGTACTGTAAGTTTCAATGTATGTAGTGTTTGTTTAGTTGGGACGTTTGAAAAATAAATACATACAACTTTTATTTTTCAATTTCAGCCGGTAAATAAGGCAGCCAGTCCATCTTTTACTCCATCAGAAGGGTCGAGGGAGCAATCAACTTTAGAGGACATCAAATCAGAAGAGCCATCAGTGAAAGTACAGAAAAAATCCCCTACAAGAAAGAAATGTAGGAGAAGAACGCTGTTTTAACATGGTTTCCATCTAGCTGTTGATATTTTTGCTTTGTTGCTATTATGCTATAGCTTATGATGAGTGTACACTTGATTTTTTTCCCCCACAAAAGGTAAGCATATGGTGAAGTTTCCACTTTTAAAACAAACAGTCCAGAAAACTGAGTCCTCAAAAAGCGATCCACCTAATTTAGAAGACAGTGCTGTAAAGCTGCCTCTGACCATTTCGCAAACACGTCAGCTGACCATAACAGCTTGGGCAAAGAAAAAATCAGATCAGACTGGAACAAAATCAGAAGCAGACAACCTCCCTAAGGCCTCCCAAATGGAGTCCAACTTAAAAGCCAAAGAAAATTCACCTTTGCCAAGTGCACCACATGCTCTTAAGATTTTGTGGTAAGAGACCTTCATTGTAATCATTGATGAAACATTTGCTTCTTCTTAAAGGTCAAAGGTACAATTTCTTCACTCATATTTACTATGGCTTAATTATTGTCTTCAAGTTCGAGACTGCAGCCTGCAGACTCCTCTGAGATTGAGAAGATGAGTGAAGATATTTCGCACATTACTTTAGTGCCTGCTGAGGATGCTGGAGAGGGAAGCGTCTCCTCTACGAAGATACATGAAGTATGTTTCACAGCTTATTAGAATGTTAATTGTACTTAAAACATGTTAGTATCATGTTTGTTATTTAATAAACAGTGATGCTTCTTACAATGTTTTCTATAGCTGGAAACATCGGTAGATATTTCCCCCAAAAATTTGAAGGAGTCAAAGGAGGAACCTTCAGGATCGCAGATAAACAAATCACCTGCCAGGCAAAGAGGTAGGGAGTCCTCTGATCAGTTTCTTTGATTTTGCAGTTTATTGAAATCCAAACAAATGGATGCACTGCAAAAGTGTGGTTAGATCTTCAGTAATTATAAGGTATTTGATTTAAATTAGAACAAAATTATTGTAGGCTTGTTTTGTGGGAAAAACAATTTTTTCATTGTTTGACATTGAAAAACCAGGGGTATAGACTCAACCCTGTCAGTGCAGAATGTAAATGTAATTCCTAACATATATGGCAATTAATAAGTACATTTATATGACAAACTAACAATAATAACCCTAGAATTCTAAAAATGTATGGTACAACGTTCTCTGGGATGCACCTGACTGTGTTACTTTCTCTGATCTCTCAAAAGTCAAGCCTCAGATGAAGCCTGCACTGTTAAAGGTGACCCCTACTAAAGATGAAGATAATTCCAAAGAAACTGATGAATCACAGTCAACTCAGCTCACCTCACCAAAACAGCAGCGTACCAGGTCAGCCAGAGCAAAGGGAGCGTCTGAGAAAGCATCTAAGAAGCAAACAGATGACATGTCTAATACACCCAGAATGGAAACAAAGGGTACAGAAAGGTTTCTTCTAACAAGTGACCCACAGTCTCCCACACACTCGGCTCTCTGGCCAAAGGTCGTCCTGCCTCGTGTAAAATTACGGACTACTGACGCAGGTTCTTCCTCAGACTCCTCCACCTCAACTTCCTCCCCAGTCAGGGTCTCAACATGTGCATCCCAACCAGTGACTCCCAAGGTAAATGGCCAAGTAGACTTGCTTTATTTAAATGTTCACAATGGAGCTATTTTCATTTTGTCATCTTAAAATACACACACACACACACACACACACACACACACACACACACACACACACACACACGCACACATTTTCTAAAATATACAATTCCAAATAAAGTACCACTCTCAAACTGCTAAAAGAAATACTCTACCACAACATGACCTATACAAAACATTTATTAATGCAAAATGTATTAATTTAAAGCTTTTGCAAAAAAACTAAATAAATGATAAAGATATCACTTTCTTTGCAAATGTGTACATAATTATTCTATTAAAATAAAATGTAGTGTAGTGTATGCAAAAGTCTGAACAGTGAAACTGCATGTTTTTTTATGTTCTAAGAGTAAACACATTCTCTACTGAGAACACCGTTAAATATGAGATGTTTCTGCAAATCTTAGTGTGCGTAGTCCTATTTATTTTGCTAAGTTGAACATATTAAGAAAAAAATTAAAGTATAAAATGTGCCATTGCTTTTGCATAGGCCAAATTTTATGCTTAAATTCAGCAATAATGGTGTTTATGCAGTAAAATGTCCAGAAGTGTTCTCAGTAAAGGACTTGTTCAATTTTTCTCACTTAAAAAGATGTCATTTGAACAGGAGTACCAAAATGGGCATATTATTATACAAATCCGTTCTAACAAATATAATCAGATGTCTTTTTACGTGTTTTGGTATCCGCCTGATACCTATACCGGGCATTGGATCGGTGTCCATTGAGGCTTGAAGTTTACCCTGTGGAACTACACATACATTTTGTTGGTTAATCTGTTCAGTGAATGTGTTTTGTTTGTTTTCATCAAGCTGAAGAAATCCCCTGCCGTGACACCTGAACAAAGTCCTCCCATGTCCAGTGAGGATACAGAAGACGAACCATCCAAAGTATCTCAGTTCTTTGTCTGTGACATCTTCACTGAAGTAGAGGATGAAAACTAACTGCTTAGCTTATCCGAAGACTGCTGGTTATATTCCAGGTGCTGTTCTCTTAGTCTGTTACCTCTCATAGAAGCAAGTGTTCAAGTTCAAGTGTTCATTTCTTAAGCATCATTCATGCTGTTCCAATTGAGCATTAATAAAGTGCTACAACATTATTTTTGTCTGTTATCACTAGAATAATTATTGTTTCAATTAGTTAAGTTGCACAGTTCAAACAAATGTAGTTCATCTTAATTTTTAACCCAGTGATGCTTTATGTTAATTTTGTCTAACAGAAAAGCTATAATTGTATTGACAACTGCCTGACAGAAGTTGTGTCCTCTTTAGATTATGGCTCTTTTGAAGGCATTATGGGTGATTTAGCTATGAATGTTACTGAGGCAATGACTGTCTTTCCCAGTGCAATGTGCCTAATTTTTGTGACCATGAATGTGATGCAGTTCCATATGTTGCAGTCTTACCAAATGTGCAATCCTTGTTGCCTTATTTATTTCTTAGTTATTTGTGAATAAACATTGCACTTATATATCTGTGGTCTTTTTCTGTTTTAAAATGTCTATCATACTGCTTCTCATTATCATAAATTATGGTAAATAATCCTTGATTTGTTTGTTTTTTGACACTTTAATGTCATGAAGTGCTGTAAAATGTTGCTCCAAGGTGGGGGGGTGGGGGGGGGGGGGTATGGTGGTGATAGGGACCATACATCCACCTCTTAATGCGCCCTCAGAGAATGTGAAGGTGTATTTTTAACCATATCATGTTACATAATATGGTTATGAATACTCTGCCTCATGCCTGAGATATTGCTTTATGATAGTTTTGTGATAGAGTTTTGGTTTAAAATGTGTTTTGATCCATTAATGGCAGATGGGTACACACAGGGCAAACTAATCCCCAAAGGAAACTTATTTTAAGTATTTTACTTTTGCTAATGTTACATATGAAATCTTAGAAAACGTGTAGGTTCATTGTTTTTTTTTTTGGAAAGGAAAGTAAATGACTATTTGTGTTGTAAACATTGTGGAAATCACCACCACTGTAAAGAAATTGGAAATCGTGCGTAAGTTTCTCTTCAAGCAACTCAATGAATGTTCGTCTCAATTTTGAAATTCTGAGAATGTGGTGGAATTGCCCTGTGAAGAAACGTGGTTTCCCAGCGCACAGCCAATCCAGCTCCCTCAGAACCTGGGCTGCTCCTGTTTTCACACTTTTCATTGGTTGGACTGAAAGGGGCGTGGTTTCTGTTTATATCACCGCCCCAGCGGGTTCGTGAAGCGAAGGACCGGTTCGGTTTATTTGTCTTGTAAATTGTTGACACGATGCAAAATTTGTCGTGAGAAAAATGATACTACAAATTTTAAGACCGGCTGTCTCCTTCATTCGGAGCAGGAGCGCCTTAGTGAGACTGTACCATGCGGATAAAGTCGCCACTCTCGGCTCCCAGGCCGATGTGCAGACTCCCGTTTACCAGGTAGGCCGAAACTGAAGCCTCGGACTGGAGTGGAGGCGTTTGACCGAGTGCAGTGGCTCTTGCTGTATGGCTGTAATGTCCTTGGCCCCTTGTGCTGCTGAAGGTCTACAGACATAACCCACATGTTAACTGGAATACAAACGCCATGAAAGCTAGGCATTTCACCTCAAGCTAGGACACGAAGCCTGGTTTGTCTTTAGCAAAAATGTCTAGGTATAAATATCCTAATAAAATTCCCGCTAACATGTTACTTTAGGTTACCTAGCACTCTCATTTTCATCTTTAAGTGCTTTGTTCGCCGCCGTATGTGTTTTTGTATCTTGTGTGAAAACACTGTCACTGGTAAAACGTTGTCACCGTAGGAAAACTATGAACGTATGCAAGCGCTGGTCAGGGAGCTGAAAGAAAGAGCAGAGAATATAAAACTTGGTAAGTTCTCTTCAGGAATAAAATGCATTGTTAAGCATATTTTAAATCTTTGGTGTTTGAAAAAGACGTGCCTTGCGCTTTTGACAGTGACCTTAGCAGTAAGGTATCGATGTGTTTACGCAATATTTCCTTTCACACAGGTGGAGGAGAGACAGCAAGGAAAAGGCACACATCCAGAGGAAAGCTTTTACCTCGGGAGCGAATTGATAGACTGCTAGACCCGGGGTAAATATTGCAAAAACAAACAAAAAAGGGCTCAGAGACCAATAATCCAGCCTGGTTTGTTTGAAAATGAATTTGTCATTGCTTGTGTCTACGTTAAATGTTTTCTTTGGCTGCAGCTCTCCGTTTCTAGAGTTTTCCCAGTTTGCTGCTTACCAGTTGTATAATAATGAGGAGGTGCCTGCTGGAGGCATCATCACCGGCATTGGCAGAGTGTCTGGGTGAGGATGAGTGACTTTTTCCGTTTAAAGGGAATTATGTAGATTGGTAGGGAATTATGTCATTTCCCCCCCAAAATTCTCCATGACTCAGTGGTTGAGATGTAAACAAAGTCATGCAGACTGGTTTGGTGTGAAATGGTTCATTGTACGAAAACTTACCGATTGGGATTTCTTTAAGAGTGGAACCAGAGTAAACTTTAGAGTAAACCAGAGGTTGAAACATCTACAGTGCATAAATGGACATTTTATTTATTGTCCTAAATGCCCAGTGGACCTACATGTCTTTACTGAGACGATTTGAAAAAAGGAAAAAAAAAGTTTTCTTTGGGGATTAATTTGCTTGCTTGTGCTTCTCCACCATGAACGGTATTTGTAACCATCTTGCATAATAGTTTTCCATGAGGGAGGTTTTAAAAGCACTCTTTGGATCTTTGGTTTCTGTCACCACTACTATAAACAATTCTGACTTGATACATTTCTCTAGAACAGAACATATTACATTGAACCACTCGGAACCAACCATAACAATTTAATCAAGCAGAAATGAAATGTGAAATTCTCTTTTAATTACTTTTTAGACACCAGTATCCATAATCATTTAAAATAGCTGTTGAGTTCATTTATTTTTTTATGGATTATGTATGAATTATTAATAATTCTCTTCTGTTCATTTCAGGGTGGAATGTGTCATTGTTGCAAATGATGCCACAGTCAAAGGAGGCACCTATTATCCAATTACTGTAAAGAAGCACCTCCGAGCTCAAGAGATTGCACAGCAGAACCACTTACCATGCATTTACCTGGGTGAGATAGATATGTAACAGATACATATGTTTTCTTAATTTGGAGCATTAGTGTGTAACAGGGCTGTAAAAATCAGTGTGAAGGAAGCAATAATTGTTATTATAATTGATTATAACATTGTAATAACATTCAAAAAAGTATCTGCCCGTTTCTGGCTGACAACTTCAGGCAGTTTTCAAACACATGAAAAGCTTTGTGTATTGGTTTTAATGTCTGCATTCTACTACTGGGTAAGTAGTTCCTGTAGTCATATTTTTGTGTTCAGATCTAATCAAATCATGGTGAACTTTCATGATGCTGTGAATTCTTTCCAAAATAATGTTAATCCCATCAAATTGTGTGGTCAGAGAACTTGCTGCCACTAGTGTACTCTAACTATCTTTTTTTCCTTTAATCTACAGTGGATTCTGGGGGGGCCAACTTGCCTAGGCAGGCTGACGTGTTCCCTGACAGAGATCACTTTGGGCGCATCTTCTTTAACCAGGCGCGTCTGTCATCAGAGGGCATTGCACAGGTGATCTGCTGTACTGTACTCTGCCTTAGTCTTGAAAAAAGACTTTCTACACTGTTTACACCATAAATTGTAACTCTGTTCATGCCTTTGTTTGCCTGCATTAGATCTATTCTTTTAGAACAGTATCCGATTGATTGCTTCTCTCTTCTAGATAGCTGTAGTGATGGGCTCCTGTACAGCAGGGGGTGCCTATGTCCCTGCCATGGCCGATGAAAGTATCATTGTGCGCAAACAAGGGACCATATTTCTCGGTGGACCCCCACTGGTACGTTGCAATGTAGAGAGTCTGAAAAAGTTGGGCTTTATTAGCTTGTGTAAAGTTAGATTTTAGTAAAATAACATTTTGACAGTTTCCCTTTTACCACATATGTTGTCAGTCAACCATAATACTGCATGTTTAGTGCTTGAAATTGCTACAAGGCTAACATACCTAGCAAGTAATGAAAGCTTATGCGTTACGTCTGTTTTTCTCCATTTACTATCACTTTAAAAGTGTCACTTATTTAATGAGAAATGAAAATGTACTGAAAAATAGTAGGTGTGGCATTTGGTTATAATGTATACTAATCAAATTAGTATAATGTACCAATCTTTCTCTGATTGGATTTTGTAATCCGTGTTTGTCTGGTAGGTAAAAGCTGCCACAGGTGAGGAAGTCTCTGCTGAAGATCTTGGGGGAGCAGACCTTCACTGCAGGTTGACCATTACACTTCATTTTTTAATGGCATTTTATCTAGGTGATAAGAACAGTGGGCTTGATGTACTAAACATTTTCAGATGCAGTTTGGATGCATTTTGCTCATGCGTTGTGTATAAAACTGGTGCATGAGACTAAATGTGCAATTTCTGGGCCTTGCACATGGAAAAACACATTGCATTTCTCTTACTCATGTATATTATAGTTGAGGAGGGGTCGCGCAAAACATGGGAGAATCACAAAAAAAAGGGTGAAGATGTTTGAAGTGCGGCTTCAGCTCAAATGGGCAAAGTTTGAGCCGCTCTTAGTGGCCCTTTTTTGAGTTATAAGAAGGTGTTGCTAAGAGCCACTAGAATCTCACACATTCTGAAAGAATGTTTACCAGTGAAATAACGTTGTTTAAACTCACAGGATCGAGTGATCTCTGCTGTATCTCCACAATTCTATAACATACAAAATAATAGGCTTCACTGTGTAAAACTTGAATATGTATTTCATCAAATGTTATTAATTCAGCTTTCTTCAAATGTCTTTGTGAATGAGGACAGTAATATTTTACTTAACAGAAAAACATTGTGTTTGTGATTCATATGTATTTTATAGTATTTAGTACTACTCTGTAGAATTACACCCCTTTTAGTAGGAACAAACTATTTCTCTTTTGTGTCAGACTTTTTAAAAACCCTAAATCTTACAGGCGTTCAGTTAGAGGGCGAGGCTCTGCGCAGATTGCGTGATAAGCTACAGTCAGCGAATTCAACTTTAAATTCATGTGCATTGTCAGCATATTTTGTGGTTGCATTAAGGCACATTCTGTGCTCAGTACCTAATTTGAAATAGTTAATTGCTGTTTCCTTTTTCCTACAGAAAGTCTGGGGTAACTGATCACTATGCCTTGGATGACCACCATGCCCTTCATCTGGCAAGAAAAGCTGTGCGAAATCTGAACTACAAGAAGAAATTAGATGTAAGTGTGTTACCAGTCTGTCTAGAGGTGATCGATATGGCAAAACTGTAACACACTTTAAGAATATATGATAGGTATTTAGTTTTTCTTACAAGTTAGAACAGACAACGTTGGTTTGAATTTCTTAAGTCGTAAATATAGCCCATACCTGCAGTTTGTCCAAGCCACGGTAATGTGATGTAATACCATATAAACATAATGTGACCATGTCCTTTGTAATATTTACTGTCATTAGTCAGACTTTTATTCCAAAATATTCTCAGATTACTGTGGAACCACCAGAGGCTCCTTTGTTCCCAGCAGATGAGCTCTATGGCATTGTAGGAGACAACTTGAAACGAAATTTTGACATAAAAGAGGTACTTTTTGTTTTTGTTCTCTTTAGGTCTTATTGTTCAATACACTGAAGTAAAACTTTCATTACTCAGTTATGTAAATGCCATTTATTTCACATAGACACTTACTTACAGGTGATAGCACGTATTGTTGATGGCAGCAAATTTGATGAATTCAAGGCTTTCTATGGAGACACACTGGTAACAGGTACATGACCTGTCACAACACCAGTCCATCATGAATAAACAGTTTCATTTTAGTGCTGTTTTGCAAATGTCATTTTGGTCTTCATTCACACTTTTACTGTATTTGTATTTGGACTTAAGTACTATTACTGTTTTGTCTGCTTGTTTCTAGGTTTCTCACGGATATTTGGTTATCCAGTTGGAATCATTGCCAACAATGGAGTCCTATTCTCTGAATCTGCAAAGAAAGTCAGTATTGTTTTGAATATTTATGTATAAGCATCCTGGTCTGAAATCTTGCTCAGATTGTGGAGATGACACAATACCACTTTCTTTTTTATGATACCGATATTGAAACTGGCACTGGCTGATATTGATAATGAACCAGTATCTCTTCTTTAAAAACTACTAAGCTTTGTAGTGGACTGTGTTTGACACAATTTTAGATACTCAGTTTAATTTGATCATTGCTTGTGTAGGTTGTCAGTAATTCCTTTAAGGAGTGGAGTGACATCATTCTGCTAAAGTGTTTGTCTGAGAAGTTCCTTTTCATTTTGAAGCTGTGTTGCTTAAGTTAGCATTTCTGTCTATCTGTTCTATTCTTTTAAAATATGTTTTCTTTGTTTCAGGCAACTCATTTTATTGAGTTGTGCTGCCAAAGGAACATTCCACTCGTCTTTCTTCAGAACATCACAGGTAAGGAAGAATAAGATCTTTTACAGTTTCCGGTTATCTTTTCTGGTGCATTTTAACAGAGTAATGCATACTCTTCACATTTTTAAAGAGAGTGTCACTTGACATTAACAAAATATGTAAATGAGGGAAGCACAATGATAAAATCAAATTGCTTTCAACAGGTTTTTAGATTTGACTGATATTCAAATAATGTATGTATTGCACTCTGCAAGACCAGAATAATTAAATAAATGCTTGCACTTTATTCATTTCACTACATTTATGACCCTACATTAATATAAATATTTCTGTTTTCAAATTTTACTTCTCTGAAATGCTATTTTCATGAAGGTGTAGACCATATTTCTGCATTTTATAAATGTTTGTGTGTCAACATTAGCAGATGTATACATGAAGTACATATTGGCATCGGCCCACAATTCCCATAATGTTGCCACCCTAATGTAAATCCCTGCCATGTATTCTTCTGCAGGCTTTATGGTGGGGAGAGAGTATGAGGCTGGAGGCATCGCTAAGGATGGGGCCAAGATGGTGACTGCAGTGGCCTGTGCCAATGTGCCTAAGATCACCGTAATCGTCGGAGGATCTTATGGAGCTGGAAACTACGGCATGTGTGGCAGAGCCTTCAGGTGCTTCATGCTGTTACTACTTGCTTAGCTAGTAAACAATATCTTGTTTAAGACTTAATTGTAGTTGTCTTAATTTAGGCAGAATTCTTCGATCCTTCAGTGACCAGTGTCAAATCATTTTAATTCATACTTGTACTTGCTTCTTGTCATATACAGTGCAGCCACTTTTTTTCACAATTATTTCTCTTTTGTAGTCCCCGCTTCCTGTATTTGTGGCCTAATTCACGCGTTTCAGTGATGGGAGGAGAACAGGCAGCAAATGTGCTAGCCACCATCACTAAAATCCAGAAAGCCAGGGAGGGGAACGAGGTAAGCATATGATTATTCTCCTTCAAGCTTCAAGAATGTATTTTATAATAAATGCCTTGTTCTTGTTTTGTAACCTTTTGTTGATGTAAATGTTCCTCTAGTTCACAGCAGAAGAAGAGGCAGCTTTGAAGGAGCCAATAATCAGACGGTTTGAGGAGGAGGGAAACCCATATTACTCCAGTGCCAGGTAAACTGCTAGATTGAAAGGGTAGATGGAAATCTTCTCTTCTCGCATTACTTTCCAATACCTCACAGAATGAAACATTTGCTAATCACTGTAGTTACCACAGTTTGTTATTATACACTCAGGCCAGAAACATACTTCATAGAAATGATGACGAATTGCTCTGTTGTACATATTTAATGCGTGTTCTCTGGATTGCTGTGGTAGTTTTAAACCTTAATATTATTTCTAAACCAGATATACTTTTATTCCAATTGCCACAACAACATTAAACATGTAGACAGTAGAAATAGCTAAATGGCTAAATAGAAAGTGTGTCACCACCAAGTTGCTTTTGAAAGGAGAGAGAGTATTTAGACTCTCGTCTAACCTGTATCTGCTTGGGCTCCACACTGTAGGGTCTCTTTCTGCAAAGTGCTCTGACTAGCATTGTGACTGGTTTTAAACATGTGAAACCAAGTTTGCACAGCTCACCGTGCTGCACTAGTGTTGGTATTTAATAATGTAAACCCATTTGTGGTACCGTTGTATTCAAATTGATTTTATGATGCTAATATTTTACAACTTTATAGGCATAACTAAATTGTAAGAAATATAATAAACATATATAACAATGTATATTTAGATGTGTCGAGAAGGAATAAAAGACACAGGTGATTGAGAAAGCTGTGTGACATTGAAGTTATGTTATGCCTTGTATTTGAAAAGTGTTGATCAAATCTCAAGGCAGATAACGTGTCAAGAAATGACTAGCTTATTGTATTTCAATACTCTGAAGTTATTAAATAAAATAACCATAATTAATAGAATGACACGTGATTCCAAAGTTTTAAAAAGTATTGTATATCTTTCCTTTCTTAAGGTTAAGCTTGCACTGTTAATATTGTAAATTTAACATGTTTCTGATGTCCCTCACTTCTTGTGCTGTCAGGCTATGGGATGATGGAATTATCGACCCTGCAGACACTCGCCTCGTCCTCGGCCTTAGCCTGAGTGCCGCTCTGAACGCTACCACGCAGAAGACTCGTTTCGGTGTCTTCAGGATGTGAAGTTAAACAACACCCCTCTTCCTCTTCCTGGGGATTAGATTTTACTCTTTTATGGGAAGGAGAGAGAACACTAACTTTATATCCCTGACAAGTTGTTATTTAGTGTTTGAACAGTTTGTCATGAGTAGTAAATTACTATAACTCTTATTCAGGTTTCCTGTCTCATTCGCAGAGGTTTTTTGACATATTCCAAAAGGTTGTCTGTAATGAAGCTGCTTTTTTCAGTTTAAAAGAAACATGCATGTAAGAGATGAAAAGCCATCTCTGCAGCTGTTTCCCAGCTGCCAGTGACCATGTCCAAAAGGCACCTTCAGCTGTAGCAGTCATGCACTTCTCTATAAGACTGTCATATTTCACAGGTTCTGTATTGGAATCGGTATAGTACCTGGTTCATTTAGGCCGCTTCATCAGAGCGTCAGTCCTTCATGATCACGGTCTGTGTCCTGACTGAAAGTAAACTCGACCAGGTGCTGAGCAGAGCACATGTGCATGAACTAGTTCTAGAAGTATAGCTTCCAGGAGAGCCTGTGAATGACTTGGGCTGTCTATCCTGTCAGCTGGCTCAAGAGGGGGTTTGTGTAGTTAAACTCAGCTGCTACAGACTCGTAGTGCTTCCACAAACGATCGTCCTCCATGGGCACTGAGCATGAACTGATGTGTAACTGAATTCATAATTTGTTTTAAGACCTCCACACCCCTCCACCACACACATGCATCCCTTGGATGGTCTGTGTTAACTCCTATTATTTTCTATTATTATTATTTCTATTATTTTCAACAGGCATTTATAAAAGTCCTACAAACAGTAAGTAAATGATATTCAGAGTATACAGACAATTATGGTGGTACTACTGTTCTTTAAAAGCAGGTTTGCTTTTATTAAGAGTCTCTTCTGTAGTAGTAACTACATCAAACTTGATTCTCTAGATTATGACTTGTACTGCTTAGACATTAGAAAATATGCTTGCAGGCCTTTTATTTTCAACACCAGTCTCAATGTATTTATACCTGTGATTAAAGTTAGCTTCATATACAGTTGAATTTGCTCACCCCAGCCCAGGCGAACAGAGTCCTTTCTGTCTGAGTTTGCACGTTCTCCCTCTGTCTCTGTGAGGTTCCTACGGGTGCTCCGGTTTTCTCCCACAGTCTAAATACATACAGTCAGGCTAACTGGACACGCTAAATTGCCACTAGAGGTGAATGTACATGTCTGCTGTGGGATCGGTTGGTGCCCTGTCCAGGGTGTTTCCCGCCTCCCACCCAGTGACTGCTGGGATAGGCTCTAGCATCCATGGCGACCCAGAAAGATAAGCGGCATAGATAGGGCATGTATGTGAATTTGCTCATATGCATTTGCTTGTTAATATCACATATTATTTTTTGGAGTTTCTTCAAGAGATGACGCCAATTACTGTCTGCTTAATGAATCATATTATTGCTGGAGAATTCCAACTTTCATGTTATCTAATACTAATAACAGTAAAAGGATCAGATTTGTTAGTTCAAAGCATTTATTCTGTAGAAAACATAGGATGATTGTTTTCAATACTGACCTCTATACATTATTTGAAATATAAGGTTGCTTTACAAATGTGTACAGTTTAGAGTTCTGTTAAGTGATTCTAAAAATAAACAAACAAATAAAACCCAGAAACGTAGAATTAGAAAAATGGATATTTTCAAGCTTGCACTCCCACTTTGTGCACGGAGACAAAATGATCATATCCAGAGAGGATGAGGAACCGCAAGTGTGTTGCAGTCGAGCCATCAAGCTGCAGAAAAACACACACACGTTCTTGTTTTAAAAGCAGTGGAACTGGCTGGAATGACTGAAAAGAGGAGGAAGCTTAACTCACTGTTATGTCATTAATTTGTAGACCGTTCTCTGTCTGTTCAAACTCTAAAACACAAAATGCACCTGAGTCAGTCTCTTTAACACTGGACACAGCGCAGCACATCACTACATATATTCTTACCTTTCTCTGCTACGACTTCAAATTTGTCAGCTTCTTCTTGTGCGTTTTTCTCGATCCTTAAACGCTTTACTGTGACGAACATTTCAGGTCATGTTAGATCATTCAGTTGATGAACTGTAGCAGAACCGTTAAAGATAACTTTGCAGGAAAATACGTACAAATCTTACCATTAAAACTGTGAACGGAGATAAGTGATACTTTCATGTTATCTGGGAATCGAATGATTAACTCTTGAGGAAACATCCCGGTGGACATCCAGAACGTCTCTGTTTTTCTATAGTGAATACTCAGATAGTAAGTTCCCAAAGGCTGAACTCATTAGAGATTTTTTGCTTTTAAAGATTGCTGTTCTACAACAACAGATCAACTCAATCTAACTGAGAAAACATTTACACTGTCAGTAAGAGATGGCACTGATACTACTACTGAATAACAAACTTACTGACTTGAGCTTGAGGATTTATAGCTCGACATTATTTCTGTACAAATGTATCCATGCTTTATTCAAATCATCACTTATCTGTAGAAACAGGTGGAATATGTTGCACACATTCCTAACAGTGTAGCTGTAACATGTCTGTAAGCATTTGTTGGAGCAGAAGTTGGACAGATAGAAGGAAACTGCAGGGGCACTCAATGCAGTAGAAGTATCACATCATTCTCAACATAAATTGCTGCTGCTTTCTCAGGATCCTCTTTGACCACCATCCTGCCATTGATTTTCTCCAATAGCCCACCTGCCTTCTTCACAACCCGCTGGACCGATCAGTGCATTTTCCTTTTGTCTGACCAAAAAAATCACTTAGCGACAGGTGTTCAATCAAGACTTCCACCAGTTTTTCAAGATTATGCATAACTAAACAAGTCAGAAAACAAGACACGCTTAAAAAAAGGTTCTTTTGTAAAGGCAACGGTTCTATTGAGAACCATGTGTTTTTTATAGAACCATTTCATGCTTAAAAGCTTCTTTGCGCGGTAAAATAGTTCTTCGGATTGATGGAGAATGTGTTGTAAAGGGTTCTATATAGCACCAAAAAGAGCTCGTCTATTGTATCTATAGCAGAACCCATTTTGGTGCTATATAGAACCATTTTCAGAAGGTCCTGTATAGTTAGAACATTACAACACGTTCTCCACCAATCACCACGGGAGCACAAAATGGTTCTCCACAGAACTCGTGGTTCTAAACTGAACCACTGTTTTTACTGAAGAACCATTTTTAAGAGAGTACCGTTTCTCTACAGTGTAGTTTCAGAGCAAAAACAATACGATTGACTTTGTTTACATCAGTGACTGAATTACGCCGCCGTGAAAATTCGGTGGAGTTCCCCTTTAGCGTAAAACGCTGGGAACGTTTTGCGGCTAAGCGCCGTTAAACCGACACCGCGGTGCCGTCCAACACGAGCCCGAACACACACACACTCACCCGTCGGTAATGTTTTCTGGCGGGTGGTTCTCGTCGCTGGACGTAGCCAACACGACCTGAGCGCCGAACGTGCTTAAGGCAGCATTTATCATGACGGGTTTAGGAGATTTTACTGGACTTTTAGGAAAACAGCGATTCGCGTTTGGACGCTAAATAAAATCGAGCAGCGCGTTGCTAAGCAGCCCTCTCAAGCCAAGCCAAGCCTACTTCGTCGCGCGTTTCGAACGTCATCAAGCTCGGCGGCGCATGTTGCACTTGGCCGGTGTTTTGCTGAAGGAGCTCCTTGTTGTGTTCGTGTGCGGGTTTTTTCATGGCAAATGGAACGAATGAAGTCGTATTTTGTCGTGGAGCTGGGCAGGTAAGCGACCTTACATGGAGACTAAGAAGTACACGAGTTGAAGTTTTGCTAGATAGACTCACTAACACTATTTAATAACATACTGCTGGCTAGGGAAGCTAGGCCAGGCTAATTGTCGCTTGGCATGCTATTGGTGCTCAGACTAACTTAACGATTTAAGCACAATAAAACTAGAATACGCTAGAATAAACTAGAATACGCTGTGTATATAAGGATAAATTAGAAATGGCAAGCACGTAGGTACATCTAGGATTGCCACCTGTCAAGGTATTTAGTTTGCCTGTCCAAGAGAAAAAAAAAATATTGTGCACCAAATGTCCATGAATTTTCATGTTTGTCTTTCTAATGAAGCTTAAACTGCTTGTTTTTATCCAAGCAAACAGCGTGTAGAATGGGTTTGGTTGATTCACTTGGCTCTTAACGTAGAAGCAACTGTTTGGAAAAGGTGCACTGCTGGTGGCAACTTTGGGCATTTTTAGGCATCACGTCAAATGTTAACTGTAAAGATCAGGTTCTGTAACTGAACTGACATCTGTCTACCTTAGATTGCACCATCAGCATAGCTTTTTGCCTGCTGAATTTAGTGAATAATCAAACCACAATCAAGATTTCACACCGTTTTTTCAGGGCTGAGGTGACAACCCTCAGTAACTTGTAATTATAATTACAACAAGATGTGTTTTGTATTGTCAAAAGTATCAAAGCCAGTAGTTTACCACAGCGTTTTCTCTGCTCTCAACACACATGATCCAACTGATCGGCTCATTAACAGCCCATTATTGAGTTGAAGTGGAAGGAAAGGCACTAAAATGTACAGGGTAATGGGCCTTCAGGAACCTCAGGGTTGAGAAACACTGGGTTATCACACGTAGGATAAATTAGTTTAGTCATCGTTGTCGTCTTTTTCTTTAGAGTGAAGATTCAGACATCTGGGATGACACTGCCTTGATAAAAGCCTATGATAAAGCGGTTGTGTCGTTCAAGGTAACCTGATAATACCCATTCTTATCTGTCTTTCATAAATGAATGCACTGGAATATCTTTAAATGTTCCCTTTTTTGTTGCAGTCTTCTGGATTGTCTCTTGTTTTCTCTTCTTTTTCAGAACGCACTAAAGGGGGAGGATGAAATGGCTCCACCTAAAAAAGAGAAACCTGGAAATAAACGAAAAAACAACAAAAAGAGCAAAAGCAGAAAGAGATGTAATGCGTCCCCTGACAGAGAGGTAGTTCTAGCAGCCTCCACTGTTGTACCTTTTCTTGTTTATTGTTTACCTTTTCTTGTTTACTGGGCTTCCTGAAAGCCTTTTAGCACAGAGATGATTCTTAAATAAATAAGAGAATCACACTGAATGCTCTCCCGACCAGTAATGATCTTAACAGTAAGACGCTTTTGGAAAACTGGGCCCAGATTTAAAGATTCCGTAATGTGTTTTGCAGTGGAAAGTTGGAGACTCCTGTTATGCGTTCTGGTCTGAGGATGGAAACGTGTATGCTGCGACTGTTTCCTCAATTGACTCGGATAAGGGCACCTGTGTTGTGTATTACACTGACTATGGTAATGAGGAGGAGCAAAATCTGAAGGACCTTCTGTCAGATCTTGAAGATTTGGAGGAGGAAACGAAAAAAACAGATGTATGCGTCCCATTCATTGTCTCTTCATGTGTGTTGATCAAGCATACAAAAGTGTGCATGTTAACTGTTAACCATTCCAATTGCAGTTGAAAGAGGCTGAGTCTTCAACAGAGGAAAGTGATAGATCTTCTACTCCACACCAGTCTAGTCAACAGAAACACAAACCTAAAGGCAAAGGTCCAATGGGCCCCCCCATGTGGGGCCCTGGCTTTCCACCTGCCCCCCCTTTTGGTCCTCCTTTCAGAACAGTGAGTAAATCTTGTGCTTATTTCTTGATTTGTGGTTTCACCATGGCATTGACTTAAGCAATATTAGCAGTCTTTAGATCAGACTTTAAATCATTTTTGTTCTGTTTGCACTCTGACTTTGCTTAAAACCATACTGTGATCCCAAAAGTATTTGGACACGCGAGCTATACTTTAATATGTATAAAGATCCTTGTGTAAGAAATGTGTTTATTTTAAACATTACTTTGAAAAGACTGGAACTTTGTTTTTTCCAAGTATTTTTTCAATAGGCAGCTTGTGTGTTTAAGATCATTATCAGTTTAGCAGTTTCTTTGCAGACCTCTGAAGGTTTTAATCCAGAATGCCATTTTACACTTTTGATTTCATGATCCCATCACTGAGTACAAGCTCACTGACACCAATGTAAGAAAAACAGCCCCAGTGCCTTTAGTGCACTCTGGAGAAGTGGCTTAGAAAATGGATGGATGGATGGATGGATGGATGGATGGATGGATGGAATTGTTCTCACACAAAGGGTCAACCATCAATATGATGTTGTGCTAAAAGTGCTTTTCTGTGAAATAAAAATAATTTTGTTTAAGATTTATAAAGTAACCTAAAGAACATTTAAAATGTATTAATGGTTAAATGTCTGAACACTTTTTTGAAGTGGGATTTTT
Source organism: Pygocentrus nattereri (assembly GCF_015220715.1). Lineage (NCBI taxonomy): Eukaryota > Metazoa > Chordata > Actinopteri > Characiformes > Serrasalmidae > Pygocentrus > Pygocentrus nattereri. Next base: position 18,380,727 of record NC_051230.1, on the reverse strand, counting down.
GAGTTGTCCAGTTTTAGCCAGTGTTATTACAGAACATAACCTTGAAGATTTCTAGCTTTTCTGTAATGTGTGATAGTAAAATGATGTCACATATACAATATCAAAAGGCCAAAAGTGCAGCAACTACAACCCCAATTCCAATGAAGTTGGGACGTTGTGTAAATCATAAATAAAAACAGAATATGATGATTTGCAAATCCTATTCAACAAATATTCAATTGAATATACCACAAAGACAAGATATTTAATGTTCAAGTAGATAAACTTTATTGATTTTTTTGCAAATATTCACTCATTTTGAATTTGATGGATGCAACAAGTTGGGACAGGGGCGTGTTTACCACTGTGTAACATCACCTTTCCTTTTAACAACACTCAATAAGCGTTTGGGAACTGAGGACACTAATTGTTGAAGCTTTGTAGGTGGAATTCTTTCCCATTATTGCTTGATGTACAACTTCAGTTGCTCAACAGTCCGGGGTCTCCGTTGTCGTATTTTACGCTTCATAATGCGCCACACATTTTCAGTGGGAGACAGGTCTGGACTGCAGGCAGGCCAGTCTAGTACCTACACTCTTTTACTACGAAGCCACGCTGTTGTAACACGTGCAGAATGTGGCTTGGCATTGTCTTGCTGACAAAGGCGTTGCTTGGATGGCAGCATATGTTGCTCCAAAACCTGTATGTACCTTTCAGCATGAATGGTGCCTTCACAGATGTGCAAGTTACCCAGGCCATGGGCACTAACACACCTCCACACCATCAGAGATGCTGGCTTTTGAACTTTGTGCTGATAACAATCCGGACAGTCCTTTTCCTCTTTGGCCCGGAGGACACGACGTCCATGATTTCCAAAAACAATTTGAAATGTGGACTCGTCAGACCACAGGACACTTTTCCACTTTGCGTCAGTCCATCTCAGATGAGCTCGGGCCCAGAGAAGCTGGTGGCATTTCTGGGTGTTGTTGATATATGGCTTTCGCTTTGCATGGCAGAGTTTTAACTTGCACTTGTAGATGGAGCGACGAACTGTGTTCACTGACAATGGTTTTCTGAAGTGTTCCTGAGCCCATGTGGTAATATCCATTACAGAATGATGTCGGTTTTTAATGCAGTGCCGCCTGAGGGATCGAAGGTCATGGGCATTCAATGTTGGTTTTCTGTCTTTCTCCAGATTCTCTGAATCTTTTGATGATATTATGGACTGTAGATGATAATCCCTAAATTCCTTGCAATTGCACGTTAAGAAACGTTCTTAAACTGTTGGACTATTTGCTCATGCAGTTGTTCACAAAGTGGTGAACCTCACCCCATCCTTGCTTGTGAATGACTGAGCCCTTCAGGGATGCTCCCTTTATACCCAATCATAACACTCACCTGTTTCTAATGAACCTGCTCACCTGTGGAATGTTCCAGACAGGTGTTTTTTGAGCATTTCTCAACTTTCCCAGTCTTTTGTTGCCCCTGTCCCAACTTCTTTGGAATGTGTTGCAGGCATCAAATCCAAAATGAGGGAATATTTGCAAAAAACAAAGTTTATCCGTTTGAACATTATATATCTTGTCATTGTAGTGAATTCGATTGAATATAGGCTGAAAAGGATTTGCAAATCATCGTATTCTGTTTTTATTTATGTTTTACACAACGTCCCAACTTCATTGGAATTGGGGTTGTAGAACTGTATGACTGAACAGTCGAGCTCAATCAATAGATGTTCAGTTACATCCAGTTTTGGTTTACAATATACAAAATGGTTTGTGAAACTTTGCCCAAAATAGTGTGTTTAAGAAGGTGTTCTCCTCAGTCTGACAGAAGGAGAGGAGATCCTGGACCTGCGTTCCCTGGCTGGCCTCCAATGATTCCTCCTGGTCCACCGGTGAGACACTATGTGGTTCGCTGTCTATTGACACCTACTGACTGTCACTTCTCTAATCCGAAATACATATTCTTTTACACCAAATCATGTCCATAGTTTGCTTCTTTAGTTTTGCCCTGGAGCTACAAGGCTAATGTAGCTCCAGTATTAGAACCTTACAGCCACCATCTTAGAAATGGACAGACTGCATGCCTAAATCATCATAGACTTTATCTACTAAATTGTATTAAAATACCTTGCACAACTATGAACAGTATTAGCAGCTTTTATGTTGCCTACATAGCTTCAGTGCAAAAAAGCAAACATGGGGCCCCAAATGTCTTATTTACTCTATCTGGGGTAAGGGGAAGATTATGTACATTTAATTTTTGCCCAGAACTTTGCTTTAGGATACCCAACTAATAAAAGCTTTTCACCTCCAGATGATCCCACCTCCGCCACCAATGAGTCCAGATATGTTGCAGGATGATGAGGCCTTAGGCAGCATGCTGATTTCATGGTACATGAGTGGCTACCACACAGGATACTACTTAGTAAGGGTCTTCAGTCATTTGATATTCACTACACTGACCAAAGTTATACCAAAAAAACAACTTTTTAAAAAACATGATTTATGAAGCTTGCTTACATCAACTTTTTTCTGCAATTTACCAATTTACCAATTCTTCCAGGGCTTGAAACAAGGTCGTAAAGAGGCTGCGGCAAAGAAGTCTCATCACAAATGAATTTGTTGAAAGTTCATCTGGTAAGTGTTCCATTTTTTTTGTTTATAATTTTGTGTTTTGCTGTAGACATTGTTTCCATAATTTTTAACATTTAATTTGTATGGCCATGTGTGTGAAACCATGACTAAGAAGTGGCTGGATAGGAGATATTCTGAACCTGAACTTTTTCCCCCATGTTGTCTTATTCCGCTTCTTAATTCAAGACATTTGACTTGTTTTCTTTCTCTTACACAGGTTAGCATTTACTTCTGCTGTGTGATGGGTGGGAAAATCCATGTTCCATTTCATGTTTTGTATTCTTTGTACATAAATGAATTAAAAGCCATTATGTTCTTTTTCACCTTTTGTATAAAGTGATCCTTTTCTTAAAGGCAATATGTAACAAATATCAGAATTTCCCTTCAATTCTGTCGTATTTCCGATTTGTTAAAGTACAAAGTTTTTGAGTTGACTGTTTTCACTGGATGATGGGTGGGGGTGGTCAGAGGAGGAGGTGAAACATATTGGGTTAACGCAGATATTTTTTTTTCTTCTTCTTCTTCTTAAAAAATCCATCAAATGATGTTTGCGTCCATTGTAACGATGAATAGTCTTCGCAAATGAGCCAAAACATGCAGTTGCTTCACAGCGTGGTGCCAAAACAGCTCCAAAACGATCCACTGAGGCCTGTAAGCATGTCCCACAGAAGCTTGATCGGGTTAATGTCAGGGGATTTTGGAGGCCAGGGCAACACTTTCAGCTCTTTGTCTTGTTCCGCAAACCATTCCCGAACAGTGTGTGGAGTGGGACATGGCACATGATCCAAATGAAAGTGGCCACTGCCATTTGGGAATGCTCTTGCTGTAAAATGGCATGTGTCACACTGACATCCGCACGAATGCCTGGCCCCAGAGTTTCCCAGCAGAGCGTTGTATCCTACTCCCTCCACCGTCTTATCTTCTCTCCAAATCTGCATCATGGTGCAATCACTTCCCCACATAAACAGTGCACATGCAACCAGCCCTCCATGTGATGTAAATGAAAACGCAGCTCATCAGACCAGACAACCTTCTTCCATTGCTTTGAGGTCCATTCTGAGAGTGAACATGGGTTAGCATGGACACTTAACTGGTCTGTGGCGACACTGGAGGGTGCGATGCACAGTGTTGTGACACATTCCTCCCCTAACCATCATTAAATATTTCTGTGACTTGTACCACAATAGCTCTTCTGGCAGTTTGGACCAGACAGGATAGCCTTTACTGCCCTCACACATCTGTCATTGTCACTTGGTACTCATCACTGCTGACCAGAAACACCTCACAAACCTCACCATGTCAGAGATTCAGAGACTATTTGGCACATCAGAGTCACTCAGGTCTGTAGGCCTGCCCATTTCTCCCTCAACCAACACGTTGACTATGAGAACTAACTGTATACAAGATAATCAGCTAATTCGCTTCATCTTTAAGTAGTCATAAGGTTTTTGGCTCAACTGTCTATTGGTAAATACACAAACCCTCTTTCTCAGGGATATGATAATTATTTGAATTTCAACATCTAGAACTTAATTACTATATTAAGTTTCTTATGGCTGCCTCAGAGGAAATGTTACACTTCACAAAATGTAAAGTTTAAAACAGGTAGCAACCTATCAAACACGACCATTCATAGACCACCAGGAGCTTCAATTACAGGAAAGTGTTCTAAAGAACATGGCTGCTGTAGTTATCCATGTGATGTTTTGCAGTGTTGGACCACTGTAAAGGCCTACAGTGCATGATCTCAAGATTAAACATGGGCCAATAGAATCAGTTGGGATATAAAGTGAAAATGTTTTTAAATGGTTCCCAAAATTGCAAATCACTTCAACAGAGTCTGTGTAGGAAAGAGTAATAAGGTAAAGTGAAAATGAGGATACACTCTACAGAGAGCACACTTTTCCAGATTTTAATGCACAATTTACTCCTAACAGTAAAGTGAGGCTTGTGCAAAAGTTCCAGCACTTTTTATGTATTCATGTACAGTATATGTGCTGTTTTTTCTTGATTTATTAAACCCAACAAATAAATGAATTCCAAACTTTACAGAAGAACTGGCATGTTTGTTCCCTGTAGAAAATCAACAAAACGTAATGTCACCAGGGGTAGTGCATTTGACTGTATATAACACTATGACAGTTTGATGTACAACCCCATTTAAAAAAAAAATTGGGTTGATGTGCAAAATGTAAATAAAAACTAAATTCAATGATGTGCAAATTAGTTAAATCTATATTTAATTGAAAATAGTACAAAGACAACATATAAAATGTTGAAACTGAGAAATGTTATTGTTTTTTTAATTTGATGCCAACACGTTCCAAAAAAATTAGGACGGGGCATGTTTACAACTGTGTTTCATCACCTCTTTTAACAACACTGTATGTGTTTGGGAACTGAGGAGACCAACTGCTATAGTTCTGCAAGTGAAAGATTTTTGCTTAATATAAGGTTTCAGCTGCTCAACAGTTCGAGGTCTCCTTTGTCATATTTTTCATATTATAACGTGCCAAATGTGTTTAGTGGTGACAGGTCTACACAATGTCCATGATTTCCAAAAAGAATTTGAAATGTTGATTCATCTGACCACAGGACACTTTTCCACCTTACCTCAGTTCATTTCAAAAGGTGGCAGCATTTCTGGATCTTGTTTATATATGTTTTTTTCTTTCTGTTTAAGAGTTTGAATTAGCATTTGTGGATGCAGCGCCAAACTGTTTTCACAAGTGTTCCCATGCAGTGATTTCCACTACAGAATCATGTCTGTTTTTAATGCAGTGCCACCCGAGGGCCCAAAGATCACAGCCAGCAAATACTGTTTTTTGGCCTTGCCCCTTGCATACAGAGATTTCTCCAGATTCTCTGAATCTTTTAATGTTCTTGTGTACCGTAGATGATGAAAAGCAAAAGTCCCTTGCTAATTTAGGTTTAGAAATGCTATTTTTGAATTGTTGCACTGTTTGCTCGCACAGTCTTTCACAGAGTTGAAAGACTGAGCCTCTCTGAGATGCTCTTTTTATACCCAATCATCTCAGTGACCTATTGCAAATTAACCACCAGGTGTTTTTTTAAGCATTACACAATTTCACCAGTGGTTTGTTGTCCCTGTCCCAACTTTTTTGTAATCTGTTGTTGCCATCAAATTGAAAATCTGCATATATTTTTCAAAAAACTATACAATTTCTCAGTTTCAACATTTGATATGTTGTCTTTGAAGCATTTTAAATGAAATGTAGGAATTACGTGATTCGCTCATCATTGCGTTTTGTTTTCTATTTACATTTTTCACAGGGTCCCAACTTTTTTGGAAATGGCGTTGTCGACTGAAGACTGATCTCCTAGTCATGCAGCTTTTAACTTTAAAATTCTTCTCACAGCAGGACCTGTCAATGCAGTGTGCCACATGCTGGCCTGATAGACAGTAACATCTAATATAAGACACATTCTATTCTTTAGAGACCACTGAAGTATTGTGTTGAGCCCTGGGCCTCTGCCTCCACTACTCAGCATGATCCCTTTGCTCAGATTACCGGCCTCTTACATGTTTTCTTAACTGTGACAATAGTAGACCCTTATATGTAGCACCAAATATACAGAACAAAAAACATTTTAACTTTCAGAACGAAAAAGGAGGAAGTAATTGATTTGATTTGATTAATGAGCATATAAAATAGGGCCCAATAAAATCTGCTGATATTGGTCTTCCATTGATTTATCAGCATCAATGGGAATACAGCCAACAAAGCACTGATAGTATCTCTTGTCTTTTTTTATCTAACCATTATTAGATTTCATGTTATTTAACTATTTTAAGGTTATGTATTCATTTCTAACTGGTTTATGTCATAATGAAGATGTTTATTTGGGATTAAGAATTGTAATAATTCAGTCTTATCAGTCAATGGATCATGGAGTTTGTCATGTTGGATCAGATAAAATTATATCGGCCAATAATATTCAAAATTTTAGCTTCTTAAAATTGTGATCTCTATCAGAGACCAAACGCACCAGGCATCAGTATGAACTTAACAAGCTCATTTTGGCCCTATATTAATATTAGATATCCAAAATGGTTAGAGGAAAGAAATACAGAAGACAGAAGAAGAAATTATACTACAAATAAAAGCAACAGGTTCTCCCCAAGCTGCGTTAGCCTGCAAATCTGAGATTGGTATATTCAAATTTGCATCTATAGCCGTCTCTGAAATAGGCTTTTAATTGTATTTTGCATATTCATACTGGCTGTAATTCTTTTTGAGATTTTAAATAAGTAAACATTTCCCAGTCTTTAAACTGCCCTCCTGCTTGTAATCTGAGATAATCTTCTGCTCCAGTTCTTTTCTTTCAGCTTCACTCTCCAACTCTTCCTAAGTAGATCGTTTAGGAGGATAGAGAATTCCCTCAGGGAGAAGAGAAAGAAAAAACAAAAGGAGAAAACAAAGAGCAGAACCTGGGGTTAGGGTTAGTGGGCGTTTGGGGGTTGAGTCTGAAATGGAAGTGGAGAGAATGAGGTGGAGAAGTACTTACATAAGCTATTGAAGAACAGGGTAAACTTCTTTGATTGCAGTAATTAAAGTCCCCTAAAATAAAGGTAGTAACTGACTGCAGTTTATTGAGCACCGAATTGCTTGACGATGTATGTAAACATTGTCTTTTTTAATAGGTTACTATCACAATGTAAAGGATCTTAATGGTTTAACAGGTGACCAGTGGCTGATTCTTCTTCTTCTTCTTCGGCTGCACCCTTTAGGGGTCGCCACAGTGGATCATCTGCCTCCATCTTGCCCTATCTACTGCCTCCTCTACTTTTACACCAACCATCTCCATGTCCACCTTTACTACATTGACCAGTGGCTGATTCTAAATGCATTTAATGGTTACTCAACGGCATCTAAAGGTATTCTACAGGAATCTAGTGGTCTCTATTCCTATTAGAAAGCAAAACCATTAGGTTTAGGTACGAATGGTTTCTTAAAGTTGTTTCTCAACAGGGTGGAAACATCTGACTGAATTCCTTAGTGAGGTGTAAGGGCCACAGACCAACACAGAAAGCAACCAGTATAGCAATGTTAGTACACCATATACGTCTGACATAGAAGCAGAGCCCACCACTCCTGGTCTTTAAGCCCAGAGAAATTTCCAAGAAGCGTCCAAATCCAGAGAAGAGCCCACAAGGATCGCGGCAGTGTTGCTATGAAGCAGCGCCACCGACAGAGGTCGCACTTCACACAGCTTAGCCTCTCTCCCAGCGAGGACTCCCCTCACGCTTCACTGTGGATGAGAGCGGAGCCAGGACGTGTCGGTTGTGGTCGCCTGTTTGATGCCAGAGACCATCAGGAACGACACATAAAAACACTGCTTGGCCTTTTAGGGGGAAAACAGTCACCACTGAGGCGAAAACACAGCAACAACTGGAAAAGCCATCTTCTGAACTCCTGAGAAAAACACTGGTAGGGGAGGAAAGCTGTGAGAGAGGGAGACTGTCCTCGGTTTTCTCAGGAGACCCGAAGTCGGAGCGGTTTGGTCTTCAGAATGTTCTGCCGAAATCAGTCAGCCAGAGCCACCATCGCCCGGGGTTCAGCGCTGGAAATGGAGATACGGCGAGGGAAGTTCAGACAAAGTATCTTCATGGACACGCCACAAGTAAGTGACCACACGCCACACGTTTTTATGAGCAGAGGACTTTAAATGTGTTGCTGAAGTGCGGATTTCGAGTCATTAACTATATAAACAAAGCTCGGCTTGACTAACCCTCAGTTTAAATGCAGCTACTGCTGCGTGTTTTCTTAGCCGTTTATACACCATTTGAACGGGTTTACTGTCACAGTGAGTTTTTTAGTTTATTGTTATTATTTTGTTTTTACCAGAAATTCAGACAATTGCATAGAAATGCTCCTGGAAGCTGTTGGTGATCGTATCCGACTAGCTTGCTGACGTTAACGTACCTGTGAGCTGAATAAAGTGAGAACAGATGCGGTCGCTGGTCTGAGATCAGTCTCACTCTCCGTGGGCGTCACCGCTGTTTGTGAGCAGTAAAGCAGAATTTCCACTAATAACTGGAGGGAAACAGATTTTCAGAGTCCTTACTGAGCTCTGTCTTAGTGCGCGTTGTTTTGTTTGCTGTAGAAAGGCTTCCGTGGCAACATTTGCCGTAAGAAAACGCACTAAAGTTAAAAGGTAACTGCTTAGCCGCTGGTTATTTTCTACGGCTTGCCTCAGTGAGGAGTGAGAACTGGACAGAAGACTGCATGTCGAGTACGTTTGCTGTGTGGAAATGAAATCAACTCGTGAAATGATGTTTAAACAGCTTTAGATGGCAGAGGAACCAACGTTTTGCAAAATCTCTGCATAAGTAAATCATTAAGATGTAAACCAAGTCACTCAGAGTTGTTTACTGTAAGTCGGGATAGCTTGCAGTGGTGGTGATAGGAACCAGACGACTAAAGGGGAGTTTTTACATTTACAGCATTTGGCTGACGCTCTTATCCAGAGCGACTTACAGTTTGATCATTTTACACAGGGAGGCCAAGGTGGTGTTAGGAGTCTTGCCCAAGGATGCTTATTGGTATAGTGTAGGGGATTGAACCCCAGTCTACAGTATAGAAGGCAGAGGTGTTAACCACTACACCAACCAACCACCAATTCCACCAGCTTTTCGACACTTCTACAGTGGTCAGTCGTTGAGATGTAAACAAAGTCACCCAGAGTGGTTCGGTGTGAAATGGTCTGCTGTAGAGAAACCGGAGTCAGAGATTTTATGAATAGTCCCCAATAAATCTCATGTTTTATCCAGGTTTACCTCTGTTTTGCCATCGTCTCTGTTGCATTCAAATATTCAGAACGCTTCTGTAGGTTCACTGACTGTTTTGAAAATAAAATCATTACGTTTGTGCTGTGAACGTTGCTCTTGGTTCCTGTCACCACCACTGAGAAATCCACATTGTCACGTTTCTCTACAATGAAGCATTTCAGACCAGACCACTCTGTATGGCATTGTTAACATCTCGGCAATTGCACTGTGCAGAGGTTTTAAAAAACTGGTGGAATTCCTCTTTAATGCCTCTGAAAACTACCTTACAGAAAGCGAATGTATGCAATGGCTAGGAATACGACACTGTGGAAGAGTTTAGCCTAAAAGGATTCTTTAAAATCCACCCAGTGGGATCACTGGCTGTTTTGGATAGTGGCTATAATAGTGGCTATATATTGGTACATTTCTCTACAGTGCATTTCACATCAGACCACTCTGAATCACTTTGTTTACATGTCAACAATTGAATTATTCAAAATCCATCCCCTTGCATTGACTTGCCCTGATTCTATCACCTCACTTAGAATATAAGTCATTAACACACAGCGCAATGGCAGTGAACCTTAACGTGGGTGTTCCCAATCTTACCTCTAATCCAGCTTCTCATTCAATATTCATGTGTGTTCATTCAAGCTGTTGTTTGCCTTGCTAACAATATCCTACAATTCTCCATGATTCCTAATAGAATTGTACCCTATCACCTTTTCTAGACTTGCAGATAACTTTTTGACGTCATTCTCTGTCTTTCTGTACCAGTCAGTGTATCAGATGGGACGAGGCCTTTTTCCAGGCCTTTGAAAAGGATCTTTTTACCAAGTGCAAGTAAAGCAGCGGCTCAGAGGCCATAGACTGGCTGACCTAATTGAACTTCACAATGCCAGGTTGTGAATACCAGGCTCAGATTGCTATGGAAAAGAAACGAGGAAACAGCTTTCTCCCTCATTAATATTAGGTGTAAGACAGAGTATTTACTGGGGAAATGTCAGCAGTGTGTTGTAAGATAAGCACATAATGAGTAATATATACTATTGCAAAGATACATGTCAATGTATCAGTGTCAAGACTCAAAGAAGGAGTTCATGGCCACAGTGTCCACAATTTCTACTACACATCTCACAAATCTGCAGAGGTGTACACCAGGGATGGGACGAGACAGCTCAGAACCTGAACCAGAACTAGTACAAAATCAAATGACTTTGACTATCAGATGACAGCACATCGGGTGTAATCTGTCTTCAAAATACTACAGAAGCAGACGATTGAGTATTAATTCTTGGACAAAGAGGAAAATCGAAACCCGTTACTTTTAGATTTCTGTATATTCAGACATCCAGATTTAGGCACTGCCCCTAGTGCACTTGTTCTTTTTAAATGAGAGTATGTAAGCAGACACCTGTGTTTAAGTCTGGGTAAGATAACTGGAACACGTTCCCAGATATGCAGATGCAGAAGAATTTCACTTTGTCATTCTTCAGTACTTCAGGAAGAGGTAAATACAATTTTCATCCCAAAAAACAACACCCAAAAAGGCCCATGTCAGTAACAGAGTCTTCTTATTTGGGTCACAGGCTGGAAAGCAACTACAGTAAATGTTTTAACTGAGTTGGATCATTTCTTAAATAATTTACGGTGATCCCTAACTTTTGGGAGAGTGGGAAAATGGGTTTGTGAGCTTTGCATTCTTCATAGAAGGTTCCATAGCTAATGGTGATTTTTGTTGTCTAGACTCCCTAAATTGGGTGTATGTTGGGTTGGTCTTCAGTATGTTGGGTTGAATCTAGTTAGTTTTTTTTTTTTTTTTTTTTTTTTTTTAACTTTGGTTTGGTTGATTTCACATGGCAATGGCTAAAGAGTGACAGGTAATACATGTGAGTGCTTGCCTATTGCTCAGAATTTTTCTAGGGATTCAAATGCTCTGTTGCTCTTATTTTCCACATTTTGTGCAAAAGAAAATGCTACTTTCTATGAAAAAAGAGATGCATATCATCTACGTGTACCATAGCCAGTAATAAAAAATGGCTAAAATTGCTCAGTCCTTCAGAATTATTTTCATATCCGCTTGCATTCTCAGGGGCATCTGTCAAACTATGTTAGTAGCTCTTTTACCATCCTCTGCCTTTAGGTCTCTGTCAAATCAACAAGTAACATCCTGCCCATTTTCCCATATGTGTGTGTTTTTGCATGCTTCTCAGTCTCCCCACTGTCCTGCTCTTCTGCCATCACTATTACTCTGTCATTCCTCGCAGTATGGTTTCAGCATCCAGAGCAACATCTGCATTTTGCCTCTTCACTCCTTCCCTACCTACTGCAGGGCTGTCATGATTACTGTTACCAGCAACTTTAGCTTCAAATTCTAATGGCCAAAAGGAGAGTGACCAAGACAAAGGTAGACAGTTCGTCAGACAAGAAAGTGAACATGAAGAAAGTTGGAAATGTGAGAGGGAGGTTGGAGACAGCTCAGATGGTGAGGAAATAGAACTTAATGGGCCTCATTCACCAATAATTCTTAAGAAGAGGTTTCTTCTTAAAACCTACTTATGCAGTTTTCACAAAGATTCTGACATTCTCCATTATTTTCTTACTTTGGATTTGGTCTTCGGTAAGAACAGAATCTACATATGGTTAAGAGCACAAAGGTGCCAACAGTTCTGTGGTTTAAGAACACATCATGAATCTGACGTACAGTTTTTCTAAGGACCTTTCTCAAGAACACACAAATATTGGTGAATGAGGCCCATTGTGAGAAGCTGCAAGATAGTAGGCAGTACCTGGCTAGATATGAAAACAACTAAGTAAGTGTTACCACACCAAATGCATTAAGAATTGTTTTCAGTAACAGAGATGTTTTTTTGTTTTTTTTTGCTTGTGCTTTTGTGTCACATTATTCCGCTTGGGTGAAAGTCTTTCTGAGTGCTCAAAGTGCTTAAAGTTACATGAGTGACTGTTCAAATATTTTGTGGCAGCAGCTTGCAGTAAATTGAGTACCACTCAGTACAACTCGGAAGATTCGTGTTATCAATGGAAACACTATGAAAACATTTGTGCTGATTTAACTTCTGTGCTTGGCTGCAGACATTCAGCTGATGACAGCACTACATGAACCATGTATCAGTAAAAACTTAAGAACAGTTATCAGGCAACTTCATGAGTAGCAAAAAATTAGCCACAAAACACAAAATAGCCCATTTCAGAATCTGACAGTGTGTTTACTTAAGTGTAAATGTTGAGTGTGTTTGAAGTTCTTCACTTCGCTGAAGTAATTAATTTTAACATGGGCATTTCCAGTGCAGAAAAACCCACAGTGATGCTCGACTCATCTGTTATCTATTATTAATGTAGCTTATTGCTTGCATTTGTAATTGTGCCAAAGTACAGACCAGAAGTGTATTATTATTATTATTATTATTATTATTATTATTATTATGTATTTATTAAAAGCTATTATCCAGCTGTCATAATGGCATTCCTGGCATTCTGATTAGTTTTGGTTATTTCCAAATAAGTACTCCCCTCACACACAAACGACCTCCCCACAGCTATGGAGTATTACAGTGATGGGGCCCACTACCGAGACCCTCCTTGTGTAAGAGCATAGCTCCACCACTGATCTGCATATTTTCTAGATCTACACTGTGCAATGTGGCGACCAGAAATGTAGATCGGTTGAGTAGCTATTCTTGGTAGACTTTTTGGTTTTACGAAGGAAACCGCTCTGACTAAAATATAAGACAGGTCCTTTCTTCAGGTTTGCCTTATTTAGCAGGCCTGTGTTGTGATAGTGGGCTACAAGATGGTAGTGCATAGTAACATACCAACTTCAGCTGTTTTTTCTTTGTGAATTTTTGGCTATTTTTGTGTTCGGCATGTGGTCCAAGAAACCACACTGGCTGCGTACTAAAGAACTCTGCTAGGTTACACTGGAGGAAGTGGTTGGAAGTGACGGAGGCTTCTGAGCACCAGACACACCCGTCCAACCACACTCCCACACCGCCTGCTCTTTTCCCAACAGTCCACCCAATATAGACACATGCATACGTATAAACTGGGTACTGTAAATTCTCTCACATGACCATTCACTCTGATAACGTTTCCACTAAGCATTCTCTTGAAACATCATCCCAAGAAGCTTTTGTTTAAGTCTCCTACAGACTTACTTTGTCTGCATGGACACACTCACTATCTCTGCTCTGCTTTCATTTTTTAGAGGCCTTCTCATTGATGGTTTCTCCAGCAAATTTCCTTTAACCACTTTCCCACATTTCCCAACACTTCTTCAAGGATGTTTTGTGTTGGACTAGTGCAAAGGCATGCGTTGTCTTCTGTAGTTTGTACCACAGGATTGTGCCATATGGAAATGCTTTATGCGGTTTGGCACATGAAATTGTTGAGGTTTTTGTAGGAAGCATGTTTAGATGTATGCTGCCTTACTGCCTTAATATGAAGAACCTGCTCTTCCAAGTACTAACTCTCAGCAAGTAATGCATCTTAATAGACATTCTTGACCGAAACCTAAAAAGGGCAGCAGAAAAACAAAGTGCTGGATTTTTAAAGTTGCTTGTTGTTTTTTTCAGTGTTGTATAAGTTTTATGTTTGTTGTTTGATACACAGTTCAGATTAGTCAGAAATGACCAATGCTGGAGATAAAAGTTAACAATGTCTTTTTTACTACTACACTTTTGTGCCAAAAATACTTGGGGAGATGCCATAGAAAAACTATTTTTACTCGTTTCAATGGATGGTTTCAATTGATAGGTCTTTAAAAATTAACACTTCATTTGCAAAAGACACATGACCAAAAAAAGCTTTGTCAGTTACAGTAATCTCTAAACACTACTTCTTTCTTCAAGTGAAGGAAAAACTCCTCAGAACAAACCTACAGTGAGAATGGCAGTGGCAGCAAATTAGAGCTATTAAACTAAGAAGAAATACACTGCTCAAAAAAATAAAGGGAACACTCAAATAACACATCCTAGATCTGAATGAATGAAATATTCTCATTGAATACTTTGATCTGTACAAAGCTGAATGTGCTGACAACAAAATCACACAAAAATCATCAATGGAAATCAAATTTATTAACCAATGGAGGCCTGGATTTGGAGCCACACACAAAGTTAAAGTGGAAAAACACACAACAGGCTGATCCAACTTTGATGTAATGTCCTTAAAACAAGTCAAAATGAGGCTCAGTATTGTGTGTGGCCTCCACGTGCCTGTATAACCTCCCTACAATGCCTGGGCGTGCTCCTGATGAGGTGACGGATGGTCTCCTGAGGGATCTCCTCCCAGACCTGGACTAAAGCATCCGCCAACTCCTGGACAGTCTGTGGTGCAACGTGGCGTTGGTGGATGGAGCGAGACATGATGTCCCAGATGTGCTCAATCGGATTCAAGTCTGGGGAACGAGTGGGCCGGTCCATAGCTTCAATGCCTTCATCTTGCAGGAACTGCTGACACACTCCAGCCACATGAGGTCTAGCATTGTCCTGCATTAGGAGGAACCCAGGGCCAACCGCACCAGCATATGGTCTCACAAGGGGTCTGAGGATCTCATCTCGTTACCTAATGGCCGTCAGGCTACCTCTGGTGAGCACATGGAGGGCTGTGTGGCCCTCCAAAGAAATGCCACCCCACACCATTACTGACCCACTGCCAAACCGGTCATGCTGAAGGATGTTGCAGGCAGCAGATCGCTCTCCACGATGTCTTGTGCTCAGTGTGAACCTGCTTTCATCTGTGAAGAGCACAGGGCGCCATTGGCGAATTTACCAATCCTGGTGTTCTCTGGCAAATGCCAAGCGTCCTGCACGGTGTTGGGCTGTGAGCACAACCCCCATCTGTGGACGTCGGGCCCTCATACCATCCTCATGGAGTCGGTATCTAACCGTTTGTGCAGACACATGCACAATTGTGGCCTGCTGGAGGTCATTTTGCAGGGCTCTGGCAGTGCTCCTCCTGTTCCTCCTTGCACAAAGGCAGTGCTCCTCCTGTTCCTCCTTGCACAAAGGCAGTGCTCCTCCTGTTCCTCCTTGCACAAAGGCGGAGGTAGTGGTCCTGCTGCTGGGTTGTTGCCCTCCTATGGCCTCCTCCACGTCTCCTGGTGTACTGGCCTGTCTCCTGGTAGCGCCTCCAGCCTCTGGACACTACGCTGACAGAAACAGCAAACCTTCTTGCCACAGCTTGCATTGATGTGCCATCCTGGATGAGCTGCACTACCTGAGCCACTTGTGTGGGTTGTAGAGTCCGTCTCCTGCTACCACGAGTGTGAAAGCACCACCAACATTCAAAAGTGACCAAAACATCAGCCAGAAAGCAGAAAGGTACTGAGAAGTGGTCTGTGGTCCCCACCTGCAGAACCACTCCTTTATTGAGTGTGTCTTGCTAATCGCCAATAATTTCCACCCGTTGTCTATTCCATTTGCACAACAGCTGTGAAATTGATTGTCAATCAGTGTTGCTTCCTAAGTGGACAGTTTGATTTCACAGAAGTTTGATTTACTTGGAGTTATATTGTGTTGTTTAAGGGTTCCCTTTATTTTTTTGAGCAGTGTATGTCATTCAAGGATGGTGTTGTTTTTATTTCATGCCTGAAGCTGAAAAGGTTTTCTTTGAAAATTATTAACAGTCTATGAAGTAAGCTAAACTTTAAATTGATGTATTTAAAGTTTAAATTAACTGTACTACCTAACATTTAATATTGTGTCTAACATGATACATATTTAATGTCATGTTTAACACTATTAAAGATATTTTTTCCTTTGTTCCCGTTAGCTTTAGTATTAACTTCGGTTGCTGAAACCTCCTTTTAGATGTGAAAACCAGGTTGCCCATGTTTGATAAATGGAAAAAAAAGTGGTCTCTGTTTTTTGCTTTAAATAGGTTTATATTCATATTTTGTCAGTTCCACACATGTAGGTCTGCACTGAACATCTTGTACATCCAGTTTCTTAACAAAAAAATGCACACATCTGTGTGCTTCCAGATTTTTGTATTGTGTTACAGAACTTTATAGCCTGTTAGCAAGTGTAACAGATGCTGCCAGCTGGCGTGAGCTGAAAGTTTCACAAATGTAGACACAGTAATTACGTGCTGTTGAACTTGTCAGAAATGACAAGTTAAAAGAGAACCTTGTTAGGTTTAGAGAACCTAAGAGTTCTTCTGTTACTTCGCTATATTGATTCTGAATACCATGGAAATAGGTCCACAACAACATGTATAATTTAAAGCTACATTGTTTAACCTTTCTGGTGGAATTGTGCAATAACACACGTTTAAGAACATTTTACAAAATCAGTTGTGCTTCAGATTCCTTCCACCAGCAGGTGCATTGAAGTGCATTGAAAGAGTATTCAATGAGTATTCAAGTCAAAACTTAGTGAAGGCTGTGTCTTCTGAGGATGTTAAGCAAATTGTCCACTATTCTCATCATATTTTCATCAGTATAATGTCGAATTATTATTTTTTTTGAGACCTGAACAGCAAGCTGGACCCTCTTTTTGTGTCCGTGCCAGTGACGTCAATACATTAAGACGTATGACATGGTCTGAAAAACGTCCATGAAATCTGACCAACACTTCTGACTTTTAAATCAGTTTTTCAGCCTTTACAGGGTGGCCCACGGCAGTTGCTAATCTCATTTACGACACTGTTTGAGTTTGAATTCTCTCAGCTCAAATGTAATTATCCTTGTGCTTTCTAAAGTTGTAGCCTTTTCTCCGATGCCAACACTTCCCATTTGCAATCGGAAGGTGCAGGCACCATGGAGCTGGTGGAAGCAAGGAATTCAAAAACTTCCCTTTCGGGCTGCCAGAATCTCCAGGTCCCTGGAGAACAATGGAGAATCACTCAGTACTGGGGCCCAAACAGGAGTGCATGCCTCAGGATTTTACCATGAGTCTCTGGCAGAACGTCCTGCATGTGAAAACCAGAGCGGAGGCTAATCATCTACATGCTGAGGCCGCAGAAGCCGTGCTCTTTTCAGAGGCGTCCTTAGTATGCAAGGCATTGCTCTTTCAAGAAGCAGCTGACTGAGAACGAGGTGTGTTTTAAGGTGAGATTTGTTTAAAGGGAGAGAGAAAGGATGCAAATGCTATGTCTCAGGCCAAACCAAAGGCAAGAAGTGTCTTGGCAAAGCCTTCTATTAATGAGAACAATATCCTGCAATTGTTCACTGTCTAAAAATGTTCCATTAGAGGGAGAAAAAGAAATGTCTGCGGTGCAAGCCTTTTAACGGAGCTCTGTCAGGACAGAGGAAGTTCTGTGCCAGTTTATCAAAATACATCTTTAGCTGAAGGAAGGTAGCTAAATTGTGTTAATGCTGAAATAATAGATTGACTGGCTGTTCATTTTATTGAACCATATATCACCAAATCACTGAATGGTTCATTGTGAGCATCCCAAACAGCTACAGATGTTTTGATGAAATCATTCTGGTCATATATTAGACAGGTCAGTTGTTGATATCACATCAACAGTTGACTGAGGTGTTTTAATATATTGCAGTTGCAACACACAGCAGTATAATTACAGTATGGTATTCTATGCATGTCATGCAGCCAAGATTGGCTAATCAATGTTCACTTTTTCATTGCTAGAGTGAGAATTCGCTGCATTTTGGAATAGTTTATCTGGATGTTCTACAAATATTGCAGTAATTATTACAAACACCTGATATACTGCAGTGTTTCTCAATATTATTTACCAGACTTTTCTACAAATCAGCTTCTACATTTTGTGTTATATGCGTATTTTAAATTGAGATTAATGTCAAATTAATATAACTCAGCTAATAATAAGACTAATAATCTGAAGCATGTCCAGTCCTTACCACTTCTCTAAATGCTTTGAGCCCAACACATTTACTTTGAAGTTAAATCTAAATTACTGCAGTTGAACTTTTGTCCCTCAGTATCGTTCAGCATAGTGTTTCACATGGTGTACTGATAAACCTATGGCCTAGCTGAAGTGGTGTCCAGTTCTTTTCTCAAGTCTGATGTCTGTTTTATTCATATACTCATAATGGTGGCCAGTATTAGACTTGACCACTCCTACCCCTAGAGCACAAAGACCTCAAGATGTGCAGGACATTCTTATCTTGTCTAGGCACTGCAGAACCGACATGTTGGACATGGTTTGGACAGTTAAAATTTTCCTATGTGTATTTCATGTCATTGACCATGTCAGTCTAATGATGTTTTTCATGGAAAAGCAGACAGAGGAGCCAGTGTCCATGTGTTTATGCCGTGGGCCAAATGTAAGATACTAGCTTGACATCCATAAAAACTATTGAGGAGCATGTCTTTTTTAGGAGAGGCAGTGCATTCCTCTTTTGTGCACTGATTCATAACCTGCTTCCTGCAGTACAGATTCTTTAGAGATGGCCTTATATGAAAACCTTGGCCTGATGCCACACATTCTTAAAAATAAATGTACCAGAAAAGGTTCCAAAAATCAGGTAATTACATAATTGCTAATCGCAGTTATTTTAGCTGTGTGCAAGAAACAGTCTGACAGGTTTTGTTGTGCTTAGATTTATGCAGTAATGGACAGAGATGCACTCTTTAGGATTTGCTACATTATGAGGACATTATAGCTTCCCTTCAGAGCGGGGCATCAGAATCAGCCCTTGGAATCATCGGTGGAGCTGCAGTTTTGCTGTAACATGAAATAGGATGACCACTATGTTAACTCACCTGCACTTTCTAATGATTATATTTAACAGAGATGAAGCCACAGAGCAGCAGCTTATCCTAGTTTCAGCTTGTGCTGCCCCTGCAGTATAAGGCGCTGTCACACAATTACAGGAAGAAATGTTCACAGTCAACATTTCAACATACTCAAACACAAATTCCCTCTGCGGCCCCAGAATTTTCCTTTGCAACACCAGTGCTCGCTATGAATAAACCTACGATGATCAGGTTACTGTGCTAACTCACTGATCTACAACCCCAATTCCAATGAAGTTGGGACGTTGTGTAAAACATTAATAAAAACAGAATACGATGATTTGCAAATCCTTTTCAACCTATATTCAATTGAATACACTACAAAGACAAGATATTTAATGTTCAAACGGATAAACTTTGTTTTTTACAAATATTCCCTCATTTTGAATTTGATGCCTGCAACATGTTCCAAAGAATTTGGGACAGGAGCATGTTTACCACTGTGTTACATCACCTTTCCTTTTAACAACACTCAATAAGCGTTTGGGAGCTGAGGACACTAATTGTTGAAGCTTTGTAGGTGGAATTCTTTCCCATTCTTGCTTGATGTACAACTTCAGTTGCTCAACAGTCCGGGGTCTCCATTGTCGTATTTCATAATGTGCCACACATTTTCAATGTGAGACAGGTCTGGACTGCAGGCAATGTGAGACAGGTCTGGACTACGAAGCCACACTGTTGTAACACGTGCAGAATGTGGCTTGGCATTGTCTTCCTGAAATAAACAGGGACGTCCCTGAAAAAGACGTACCTTGGATGGCAGCATATGTTGCTCCAAAACCTGTATGTACCTTTCAGCATTAATGGTGCCTTCACAGATGTGCAAGTTACCCATGCCATGGGCACTAACACACCCCCAGACCATCAGAGATGCTGGCTTTTTAACTTTGCGCTGATAACAATCCGGACAGTCCTTTTCCTCTTTGGCCTGGAGGACACGACGTCCATGATTTCCAAAAACAATTTGAAATGTGGACTCGTCAAACCACAGGACACTTTTCCATCAGTCCATCTCAGATGAGCTCAGGCCCAGAGAAGCCGGCAGCATTTCTGGGTGTTGTTGATATCTGGCTTTCATTTTACCTGGCAGAGTTTTAACTTGCACTTGTAGATGGAGCGACAAACTGTGTTCACTGACAGTGGTTTTCTGAAGTGTTCCTGAGCCCATGTGGAAATATCCGTTACAGATTGATGTGGGTTTTTAATGCAGTGCCACCTGAGGGATCGAAGGTCACAGGCATTCAATGTTGGTTTTGTGCCTTGCCGCTTACTTGCAGAGATTCCTCCAGATTCTCAGAATCTTTTGATGATATTATGGATGATGAAATCCCTAAATTCCTTGCAATTGCATGTTGAGAAACGTTGTTAAACTGTTGGACTATTTGCTCACGCAGTTGTTCACAAAGTGGTGAACCTCGCCCCGTCCTTGCTTGTGAACGACTGAGCCTTTCAGGGATGCTCCCTTTTATACCCAATCATGACCTCACCTGTTTCCAATTAACCTGTTCACCTGTGGAATGTTCCAAACAGGTGTTTTTTGGGCATTCCTCAACTTTCCCAGTTTCCCAGTTGTTGCCCCTGTCCCAACTTCTTTGGAACATGTTGCAGGCATCAAATTCAAAATGAGTGAATATTTGCAAAAAACAATAAAGTTTATCCGTTTGAACATTAAATATCTTGTCTTTGTAGTGTATTCAATTGAATAATGATTGAAAAGGATTTGCTAATTATCATATTCTGTTTTTATTTATGTTTTACACAACGTCCCAACTTCATTGGAATTGGGGTTATAGTTTTCAGTCTAGATCACAACCAATTTGAATAAGACTTGTAATGTCTTTACTTTATACAATATTTTTCTATTCCACAGTCTCAGCAAGTATTTAACAATGTAGGCATCATCATTTTCCATTCACTTATCTTTTATATTATACTGCATTTGTTGTTTGAAGGGACAGGGAGTAGAAGTGCACTTGAAGCTTAAGGACTTTTTGGAAGAGTAAATGTCTTATTTCACTTCATTTTTTATTGGTTTTGGCCTTGATATTTGTGGACATGAAATCACTTGGAAAGCCATGCTATGGAAGAATCACATTTGATTCCCTAAAGAACTCACAGAACCATGCTTTGAAAGAATTGTAAGGAATCAAAAGTGGTTCTTTTTGTTGCTGTTTCTTTGCTGTTGATTCTGTAACTTTTCATATAGAAATGTATTCTTTGCCTTTTGTCCTATCTGAGATACCTGACAAAGCTGAGTATGAGAAGTTATCTCCATATATATCCATATATATATATATATATAATGTTCGAGATGTCTCTAAGCCACACACTCTCAAACAAATGTTCTGATGCACTATAGACTTCCTGTAGTGGTTTGAACAACATCATTTTTACATGAAACAGCTACTCATACTCGGGTTTCATCCTCAGGATTACAACATTCCTAGGTGCTTGAACTTGCTCATCTGAGGCTGTAATTTTACATTTATGTTTTGAGTAACATCATCCAGACGTGAAGTATTGAGACAGGACTGAGGCTTGTACAGTTCTGAAAGAAAAACTAGGGGAGTAACGCAGCTCTAAATGTTAACATGGCTAAAATCTAGTTGGGACCTGTGAGCATAGTTCCTTTGCTGTTTCTCCTTACACATTAGCCTTTCTTCTACATTAGCATAGCTGTGCTGAGTATTCTTTCAAGCTTAAGCGACGAGCTGCTCTTACTGAAAGCGATGAATTCACACTTCAGTGCCACTGCCTGAAGCAGGAAGTGATTCATGGACTGTGTGTTTTCTAAATAATAGAATACAATCACCATATAGAACCAACACAATGTGACGTTTTTGTAATTAACTTCAAAATGGATGAATGTGATGTTTGTTTATTGGGGCCTAGGCATTTTTGAAGTAGTAAGAAATAGACTTGCTTTAGTATATTAGTCTGAAGGTCAAAATGACTGTTAAGTACAAGTTACTAATTTTTCAGGTGATATTTCTGAGAAGATTAGATGTAAGACAAAAGGAAAGGACATGAAGAAGAAGGAAGAAAAAAATGGTTTTCAAAATTATTCAAGGATCTAAAGAAAATGTGACTCCTAACAACTATGCTAGACCTGGTAGACTACCAAAACTGTCAGTATTAGATGAACAGTACTTTCAGCTTTCATCTTTGAGAGAGAGGAGAAAATCAAGCTCCTCTCCTTCTACAAAGCTGAAAAAATCCACAAGTGTTTCTGTCCATCCTTACACTGTGAGAAGAAGAATTTCACAGATGAAAGCAGGTTCACACTGAGCACATGTGACAGACGTGACAGAGTCTGGAGACGCCGTGGAAAGCGATCTGCTGCCTGCAACATCCTTCAGCGTGACCAGTTTGGCAGTGGGTCAGTAATGGTGTGGGGTGGCTTTTCTTTGGAGGGCCGCACAGCCCTCCATGTGCTCGCCAGAGGTAGCCTGACGGCCATTAGGTACCGAGAAGAGATCCTCAGACCCCATGTGAGACCATATGCTGGTGTGGTTGGCCCTGGGTTCCTCCTAATGCAGGACACTGCTAGACCTCATGTGGCTGGAGTGTGTCAGCAGTTCCTGTAAGATGAAGGCATTGAAGATGAAGGCCTGTTCCCCAGACCTGAATCCGATTGAGCACATCTGGGACATCATGTCTCGCTCCATCCACCAATGCCACGTTGAACCACAGATGGTTACAGACTGTTGGCGGATGCTTTAGTCCAGGTCTGGGAGGAGATCCCTCAGGAGACCATCCACCACCTCATCAGGAGCATGCCCAGGCATTGTAGGGAGGTCATACAGGCACGTGGATGCCACACACAATACTGAGCCTCATTTTGACTTGTTTTAAGGACATACTACTAAGATATGGAGCTTAATATAAAAATTCTTAACCGTCTGCATTCTGAGATCCAAATTATAATTAACCTGACTATCTTACTCATCCTTGAACTGGCCCTGACATTGTGTTCTATTTTAATACAATCCCCACTTTCTCTTCTGTCCATGTTCTACAGTCACTGGTGATGTCGTTCAACAAGACTTTAGACCTACTGTCCACAAAAAAAGCAGTCTATTGTCCAACAGATAACAACTGGGTTCTTTTTGGACAGAGGGGATGTCCACATTTGTCATGCACCAGTACTGCATGTCATTGCCAGACACTGTCCAAACCATTACATATCCTGAATTCGTTATGGTGACACAACTGCTACTATTCAACAGTAGTATTCTCAGTATGCTCACTGAGGACATGAGTTAGCAATGTTATTTGAATATGTTGTACTTCAAGAATGCTGTTATGGAGCCCTGGCCGTTCCGACCCTCTTCTGACATCCTGGGGTTTGTACACTACAAATGCAGTGACCTAAATCTTCATAGCCCCTACTTGGACTGTCACACTTTATGTATGCCCCCAAGCCACTTTATATTTATGTTCCCCAGTATGAGACATCACGATGGTGCTTGGACTGCTACTGCTTTTTCACTCCTTTGACCTTTGGTAAATCAGCCTCACACTGCCTGCTGGGTTTGATCTGGGCCAATATTTGCTTGACCCATGATAGTGACCCGGAAGAGTTTATTCCATGACATTTACTCCAGTCGAAAAGTCTGAGCCACAGGGTGTAGATTAGTCTGGTCACAGTCTGAGAGAATGCTGGTATTTGTTAACGTTTCACTTGCTTCACTAATGCCTTTTGTCTGTAACCCCCCTACAGCCTTTCTTTGAGGATCTCTCAAACTTCCTCCAAATTACTGATAAGAATGTTACAGGTTAATCTAATTGCCACAGGCAGTTCATGCTCTCCCTGCATCTGCTTTTTAAGGGTTTAGGTAGTTTAAGCTAGCTTAAAAGAACATGTTTGAGGAAGAAATGGGAGCTATATAAAAGCCTTGAGTATGGCTGTCTTGCATATTGTTTATTCTGATGTCCCCTCAATATTTTTTAAAAGAACTTTTAACACTTTAAACCAAACAAGTGACTGGAAACACTTCCAGAACTTTTAAAGGACACAAAATGGAACATTTCACAATTGTTTTAAACGTGCCTATTTGACATTTCGATTTTCATGTTCGAGTGACAGTTTGGAGAAGAACACAGTCTTCCCCTAAATGTCCATCAGTGAGTGTTGGAGCTTCAAAGGTAATGTAGCTAACAAGTAATACAATTAAAGTATATATACCTATTAATTGAACCGTGCAAACGGCATGCATGAACCATAATGCACCTGCCTCAAACCATGCTGAGTTATCACAAATAAACTGGATGGCATACTGTTACCTATAGAAGTGGATAGTTAATTCATCCTGTTGTCCGTTCACTCCCTGCTTCTGGGGATATTTTACTAGCTTAACGGAGCATTGACAGACTTTTTTGTGCAGTGTTTACCCTGCTGTCTCTCTGAGTTAGATTTCTGCCTACACACGTCCCCTTGCTTTGGAAGTATGTTATGTTACAGTATTGACTGGCTGTAGGAGAACAAAGTGACAAGTTAATACTAGCCAGCAGTGCAAACTGACCCCATGGTGTCTGTTTTTCACTTGTTTAGTTAAACTGTTCCTTCTCATGGTTGATGAGCCTGCTGTTACACAGAGAATGACAAACCACTTTGAATGACTTTTGTTGACATCTCAACAATTGAATTATGCAGGAAGTTTGAAAAATTGGTGGAAATACCATTTTAATGTAAAGATATTTTGTTTCGAGTCATGTTGGACCATTTCTACTGGTCTATTCATTGTGGAATCTATTCACAATAAAAAGGACATCTGACATTTTCAGATGGTGTGGGGAAAAAATAGAATAACAAAAATAGAAAATGGCGGTTTTTATATGACAGCTACAGTGTCATATATTCTGTATAAAGTAGAATATATTGCACTAATTGTGTTTCATCTTTGTTTTTTTATGTATTTTTAGAATAGCCCACCATACTCCTTAATCACCCCTAAAGGTTCTGTACTCAAGCAGCATTAGGCCTCTGGGCTTTGCTCCAGTACGATTACATCACTTGGCTCTGCACCTCTCTTCTTCACACAAAGAGTTTGTTCATCATTTTTTTCATGGCCAACAAAAAGGTCTTGATTTAGTGTAGTTTTTTTATGTCACATGTATTTGGCAGTCATTATGATGCATTTGTCCCCCAGTGAAATAGTCAAAATGATGCAGCATCAGAAAGCAAAGAGTGTGGCAAGTTTTGACTTCTCTGTTCTGATCTGACTTACTGACTCATTATAGTTTGCTTTATGTCTTATGGTCTGGTCTCTTTGATCTGACGGCACTTTTTTTTTTTTTTTTTTTTTTTTTTCTGGCTTCCTTCAGGCCATATTGACGGCCCTCTGAGTCTATAGGTCTGGACTGAGTGGGCGAGGATTGTGAAAACAGTGATGTCACACTCGGTTGTAGCGTTTGCCTAATCTTGGCAGGTGTTGTCTTTGTGAAATTGCAGTGCCGTGTCTCTGTCTATGCATGAATGACTAGATCTTCATGTCCAGCCACAGCCTTTTCAGGACATGTTCACGAGTTATCAACATGCTTGAAATTCAGCATTAAAAGTTATATATTTTAAAAAATCTAGTTCACACAGTTTTTTCTTTACTTCAAGGGTAATCAGTTAGACTAGACATATGTGGTGTGAGAGGTTTGCTTCTTTAATTTTGCACTGGAGCTAAAAGGGTAATGTAGCTAACAAATAATAGAAGCTTACACCCTGTTATGCTCTAAACCCCATCAGTTTGCTAAGTAATCTGAAACAACCTAACTCACATGGTTTCAGACGGTGTATGACATACTGTTATTTAAAAAATGGACAAATATGTTGCATAGCTAAAAATGGTAATAACGGCCATCTTGAAGCCTGAAATCAGCCTACAGTTGGTCTATTTTGGTAGAGAACAGTATATCATAGTGTGAAAAGCACAGTACTAATTTGTGGAGTACAGGTCCCTATAATTTTTCAACTACATTAGTCTCGTAATCTTGTTTATCAGTAGTTTATGCAATATAACTCTATAATTATTGCCATCCATGGTAGAGATAGATTAAAAAAGGCAATGTGGGTGCAAAAGAGGCCAAAAGAGAAGACCTAGGACACTAAAGGACCTGCCGTCATTTCGATACTGGTTTTAACTTGCTCTTATCCAGTTGGCCTTGCTATTTCCCCTTTGGGGAAATCCCCAATGCCATCTTAATGCCGTTCCAGTACTTCATTAGCTGAAGTGAAGTGAGCTCCTGGAAGGGACAAGGCTACGAGTAAACAACAAGCAACAGAACTTGACCACAAGTCACTAGACTTGACACATCTCCCTTTTAAACCCCCCAAAACAGACAAAGCTGTTAATGAGAGATAGCAGTAAACCACTTTAAAATGCCTTGTATTTCATAAACAGAACATTGAAATCTGAAGTCCAGTAAATCCAAACTACTGCATCTGCTATAACCATAACTTCTGATACAACTTCATCACTTCACTGTGGTGCTGGTTAACATGCTAAAGGCTATACAGCTAACAGCAACAAAAGAGAGGTAATATGCCATTCATAGCCAGGCAAAGTCTATGCACTAATTTGGTGTATGTTCCTTTCAACTTTCACAAAGAATGTTTTGCACTGCAGAGTTTTTAGCTGATTACTTCACTGAGGCTGGCTTGCCAAAGGTGAGTGCCTTCCAGTTGAAAAGCTCCTCACTGTTCCCTCCTCTGCTTCTACTGCAAGTGGCCACTTGTGTAACATAGGTGTGAGACACATCTGAGTGGTAAGTCAAAGTGGATGCAGGCATGTTAAACGGTGTTGTAACAGGACGCTGGAGAGGTGCTGTATTGAGAAGTGGTGTCAGATTCCTTGCTTTGTATACTAAAATCTCATCAAGCGTTAAAGGAGAAGGCTCACTGCTCTTATGTTGGCAAAAGAAGATTGCAGAGAGTGCTAAATGACATGATAAGGTTTTTGTGACATGATAAGGTTTTTGTTTTCATAGATGTAAATAATTTACTTCAACTAAAGGTTAGATTTCTCTCATAGGACATTTTCCATTGCCTTTTTAACCCAACTTTACCAATGGTGTAAATAATTATAGAACTAACTGTATCCCCAAGTTACAGTCAGAAATATGAGGACATGTCCAGGTGGCATTGTCTAGGCTGAGGTCTTGAAACAACATGATCACATTGTGATTTTCTAGATCTGTTTTCTTAACGTCCTGTAGCCTACATTCTTTGCATGATAGAGCATCTCTATTCAGCCTTGAACACATTCCTATTCCTGTTGACTGCTGTTTTGTATGCCTCTGTTTTGAGAGTATTTTTGTCTTAGTTGCCTATCCACAGCACAGTCAGTTGACTCAGTAGCTTGCTGGCTGACAGCGTCCCAGCTTTGCCCTTCACTTCTCTCCTCGGGGAGTGGTTGACAGTCCAGTGCTGAGAGCAGTGTTTCCATATGCGCCTGTCATGTGTCTGTGGCCTCCCTCCTGGAGCAGCTGCTTTTTTTTTTTTTCTCCCCTCTCCTTTTTGCTG
Organism: Pygocentrus nattereri; assembly: GCF_015220715.1. Classification (NCBI taxonomy): domain Eukaryota; kingdom Metazoa; phylum Chordata; class Actinopteri; order Characiformes; family Serrasalmidae; genus Pygocentrus; species Pygocentrus nattereri. The sequence goes on along the minus strand of NC_051230.1, from coordinate 18,353,055 downwards.
GAAAGAAAACATCATCAAACAGAGCTGTTAAAAACACTGGCGCCCTTTGCTCTGACGCTGCACTCTTGGATTTATTTGTCTCGTACTGCTTTAAGAGTTTGCGGTTCTCAGTTGGTTCGATTAGCTCACGCAGCAGGGTGCATATGGTGCTTTCATCTCTATACGTGTGCATGTCAAAGGAAAAGGCCTTGCCTCTCATTAAAGTCTGCTCTCAAAAGTCTGCTCTCTGCAGGCCAGAGGATGGATCCACAAGGGGGTGCTCTTGTACTATATATGCAGAGGCTGTCAAACATAATGTGGATAAGCGCATCATTAATTGGGCTTTTGAAAGTCATAAAAGAATAATGAACAGTTTTTAATTGTGTTCCTTTTGTTACTGGTTAACTGAAAATCTTTCCTGTAGGTTATCTCAGCTTTGTGTGTTTGAGCATTCACTTCAGGGTGAAACCTTACAATGACACGTAATGTCAGTACCTTTAGTTAATTTGTATACAGTAATTAGCAAAAGTCTTAGGTACTTAAGTAAAATCTCTATGTAACATATTAGAAAAATGCAAATACACGCAGAAAAACACAACAAGCTTATTTTCAAAAAATGTAGCTTACATTTTTTCGTTTGTTATAAGAACAAAGTATTTAGATTTATAGACTTGATTCCCCAACATCCTATAGGTTTGTTCAAATCCACCACCAGCATACCTGATTTAATATAATGAAGTCTTGAGTTACCAAATCAGGTATTGGATGATAACTGCAAATATTATTGGCTTGCCACAAGGAGAGGTTTGGAAATTGAGGGAACATGTTTACAGGCATATAATCACAACTTACTGTATTAATGTCATTTGTATTTAACCTAATATTTGTGTTTTTGTAAATGTTTACTACCTCATTAAATTGTTTATACATATCGCTGCTGTCGGAAGAAAACCTCGTATCTCCATTTTTGACGTTTTTCAGTTTTTGACATAATTTGAAAATACCTGTTGTGCTTTACACTGTATGTAAATTTCATGATAAATGGACTAAATGAAATGACCCAAAATGACTTGGAAAACATTCTGGTTCCATTGACTTACATTAAAGGTAGGTTTTTTCCTTCTCCTGTAAAGTTACCATTTTTCTTCTGACAACAGCGATATGCTTTTCTCAGATACCTGAACTGTTGCACTGTATTATACAATGATGTGATAGACACCAAAACGTATTTGTGATATTTTATTTGGTATTTTGAGACTAACAAGTACTTAAGTGATATTATCTTTCTACAGTCATTTTTACATTTTTCAGTTTTTGTGAACTGCTAATTATTTGAAACCATGTCATACAAGAGAGGAATATTAGAATTATTTTACAGGTTGTTTTCAGCTTATTGAAAACATTGATTTAAAGCTTTTGACCAGTAGTGTAAATGATCTGAGGCAAGTACGTTCTTATACTACCAAATCAGTGAATTTTGAAGTACAGTTCTCTCTCAGTTGAAGTACAGAGTGAATCTCTTGTATGTGTCTGTGAGAGTTGAGAGAGACTGTTTGTATGTGTCTGTGAGTTGAGAGAGACTGTTTGTGTCTGAGTTGAGAGAGACTGTATGTGTCTGTGAGAGAGAGACTGTTTGTGTCTGTTAGAGTTGAGAGAGACTGTTTGTATGTGTCTGTGAGTTGAGAGAGACTGTGTGTGTCTGAGAGAGACTGTTTGTGTCTGTTAGAGTTGAGAGAGACTGTTTGTATGTGTCTGTGAGTTGAGAGAGACTGTGTGTGTCTGAGAGAGACTGTATGTGTCTGTGAGAGAGAGACTGTGTCTGTGAGAGAGAGACTATGTGTCTGTGAGAGAGAGACTATGTGTCTGTGAGAGAGAGACTATGTGTCTGTGAGAGAGAGACTGTGTCTGTGAGTTGAGAGAGACTATGTGTCTGAGAGAGAAACTGTTTTTATGTGTCTGTGAGAGTTGAGAGAGACTGTCTGTGAGAGAGAGACTGTCTGTGAGAGAGAGACTGTCTGTGAGAGAGAGACTGTGTCTGTGAGAGAGAGACTGTCTGTGAGAGAAAGACTGTATGTGTCTAAGAGTTGAGAGAGACTGTGTCTGAGAGAGAGACTCTGTATCTGTGAGAGAGAGACTGTTTGTATGTGTCTGTGAGAGTTGGGAGAGACTGTGTCTGTGAGAGAGAGACTGTGTCTGTGAGAGAGAGACTGTGTCTGTGAGAGAGAGACTGTATGTGTCTGTGAGAGTTGGGAGAGACTGTATGTGTCTGAGAGTTGAGAGAGACTGTGTCTGAGAGAGAGACTCTGTATCTGTGAGAGAGAGACTGTTTGTATGTGTCTGTGAGAGTTGGGAGAGACTGTATGTGTCAGAGTTGGGAGAGACTGTGTCTGTGAACGTTGGGAGAGACTGTTTGTATGTGTCTGTGAGAGTTGGGAGAGACTGTTTGTATGTGTCTGTGAGAGTTGAGATAGACTGTGTCTGTGAGAGAGAGACTGTTTGTATGTGTCTGTGAGAGTTGAGAGAGACTGTGTCTGTGAGAGTTGAGAGAGACTGGAATGTTTGAGCACATTGAGGGCTGATTTGTAGCAGTTGAGGACTCATGGGAGCCAGGCCAGATCACACGGGCTGCAGCTGACTGAATGCTGGAGGGTGTCCAGAGGAGAGAGAGGGAAAGAGGAGCCCACAGGAAGCACTGCGTCAGTGACCATGTGGACAGCGTTAGCTGTGGTGCTGAGCATGGGCCAGGTGGGGAAAACTACAGACCCCAGATGGCTTAAAAACACAGAGTCCAATAATGGATCTCATGATGTGTGAGAGCTGCTCTTTTCCAGTCTAAAGGAATAGTTTGGGAACAAATCAGTTTTCCCCTTACACCAAGTACAGTCAATCAGTCATGACATGTTTGATGGCGGAAGCTTGCTTCTTTAGTTTTGTGCTGGATATACAAGGCTAATATAGCCAGCAAATAATGGAAGTCTGTTTGAGCCCCATATCGTACATCCATCCATCCATTTTCCAAGCCGCTTCTCCGTCAGGGTCGCGGGGGGGTGCTGGAGCCTATCCCAGCAGTCTTCGGGCGAAAGGCACGATACACCTGGGACAGGTCGCCAGTCCATCACAGGGCAGACACACAGACACAGACAGTCACTCACACACTCACACCTAGGGGCAATTTAGCACGTCCAATGTCCAATTGGCCTGACTGCATGTCTTTGGACTGTGGGAGGAAACCGGAGAACCCAGAGGAAACCCACACAGACACGGGGAGAACATGCAGACTCCACACAGAGAGGACCCTGGTCACCCAGCCAGGGAATCGAACCCAGGCCCTCCTCGCTGTGAGGCGACAGCGCTACCCACCACGCCACCGTGCCGCCATCCATATCGTACAGTTTTCTTTTTATAAGTCTTTCATTTTTGCATAACCATTTTCTGCCTCTCTTTGTCAATTAAAAATAAACTGAATGTTTTTGTTACTGTACCTTTGACTGATATAGGTAAATGAGGTCTGTTCCGATTGGCTGCCCTTTATCATGCCTCATTCAAAGCAATCTGGGCAAAAATACTCCTCATTACTAAAGTGCGAATAGGCTGAGCTAAATTGCTGTTGAATGTGCTGGGTTTTGTAACGTCATTACATTGTGGCTTAGTTTCCATATTTGGACTCTACAGACTGAGGTAATGGTATATTTTAACACTTTTATATTAATTGATTGATAATGTTTTTAAAAATGAGTGATGGGGAATGAATGTGATGGTTCAGGGATGCAGTTTGCGTGCTCGTATATAAGTTTCCGTTACTTGTTAGCTCTGTTGACCTGGCACCTCTAGTTCAAATTTGAAGAAGCAGGCTTGAGACACCAAACATGAGAGAAATATAATTAAGGGGGAAAAGTAAATGTTTGGTTTTCACCAGATTATTTGTTTAAATTGGGCTGAAGCAAGATTGACCTATGGCAGTGTTTTTCAGCTTGTGGGCTGCAACACCCCAGTGGGCCATGGTGGTACTGTTGGGGGTTGGGGGTGACTGGCAATTCTTCTGATAATTATTTGCAGAAATATTTAGGTCTGGCATAACAAACACAACTTATGGTTTTATTTTCAGTGCAGGTCAATGTAGAATTTCTTTTTGATTGCAAAGCTTTTATCATTCATGGACAAACATGCATTTTTTGAGATTTGTTTAGTTTATTATGTTGCATGATTACACAGTCAAGTGAGGTTTGTTCCATTAATTATTGAATTATTTGAAGCAGTTGGGCTGGTTAAATGTTTTTTGTATGCCATGGAAGCTTCTGCGGTTGATTGTGTGGGCTGCAAGATGAAAAATTTCATGAACCTCTTACCCAAGGTAATGATGGAGGGAGATCACGTTGCTCAATGTTGCCCAATTCATTAACGTAGGGTTAGAGAAAATGTTCTATTGAAGAGAAGGGTACAGTATGTTTAGTGCATTATGTTTAAGGTCACACTGATCACATAAATTTTCCTGTGTCATTCCCTGTGTGTGTGTGTGTGTGTGTGTGTGTGTGTGGGGAACCAGACATCTTCTGTCCATGTATCATACTACACTCCTTTCATCTTTCAACACTGACGAATTTCAAGTCATCAGCGGCCGAGTTTCGACACTGTTTTGATCCTTCTGCCTGCAGGAGTGAGGATTGACGTCATAAAGTGAAACAGGTGTTTGGATTTCAAACGAGACCTTTCTCTCTGTTTCTCTCTCTTTCTCTCTCTTTCTTTCTCTTTCTTTCTTTCTTTCTTTCTCTTTCTTTCTTTCTTTCTTTCTTTCTTTCTTTCTTTCTCCCCCCTTTACAGAGTCTTCTGATTAGCCTGAGTAAGCATTGTCTTATCCTGAAAAGAGGTCTAATTTCTTCTTTTCATGGATGTATGTATGTATGCGTGAGTTTGTTTGTGGTGTATATATGTAGAGCACCTCTTCCTCTCCTGTGGCTGGAGCTCAGTTTACAGATGGGGCTGGGTAGCAGCAGAGGCTCTTTGTAGTAGTTAGGGGCCCTGCCTCACCCCTTCTGTTTGTTCCACAGATGTGTTCTTAACAGAAGTCCCATGAGCAATCAACCCATACACTGTGGCAATGTCTAAGATCGTTTATATGGCAAGTTGTCAGTAAATAAATACTTTATCATTTAGAAGTTTGGAAAAGTTCTCAATCATATAAAAACAATTTTGTTGCATATACATGTGTACAATGATTCTAATATGATGCTAGCACTACAAGCTCATAGATTTGTCATTTGTAGAGTGTAGGAAAAAAAAAACATTTTGGATTTTAGAATTAAACTGCTTCCTATTTGTAATGTTGTAGCAGATAACCTAGCAAGGCCTAAAGATTTCTGATATTTAATATTATTTCAATGTACTCTGTATTGTTATTTAATAAACTAGCAGTTGATACCAAACTTTTCAATGGCAGTGTACCTTCTGGAATCAATGTAAAATCAATAAAGAATGTCATGGTCACAGAGCTCAGGTCCAAGTAAAATATAGTGTATTCTCAGTCAGCCTGCTTCCTTTACATCATGGCGACTCTAAGCTGTGCGTGAATTGTTATGGTCACACATAATTCCTCAGCATGGCATTTCCTTACCCCACCCTCTAAAATTCCTTGAACTTGCCACCTAAGCACCTCCAGCCATTATCAGCCGGGGCCTCAAACAACCACGTCTCAATGTTCCCTCCCTCCTGATTGCGAAAAGGAAATGTCCCCCAATATGCCTGCCCTACATCCGTTCAGGAACAAACGCCAGCCAAGCATTGTTAATGATCCCTGTTCCTTCTTAGGTAATGGCTGTTTTAGAGTGTTGTGAGGCTAGCATGAAAAACATCAGGTTCTTTTATGGTTCGTCTAGGATCTTCCGGCAGGCGCTGTCCAGAACAGATTATTCTTGGTTGCCCCTTGAGTGCTACATCATAATTGACCTCAACAGGCTGGGATCCTGTCACACAAAGGGATTAGCATGGTAGAAAATGCAGGGATTAGCTTATTGCTGGACAAGGAAAATCATGAGATAAAATCAAACATGACAGCTGGCCAAAGGCTCTGATTCACAGCAAGCATATTCCTCAAACATGCGTCATAAATTTGTAACTTCCAGGCTTCTCATTTTGTTGTCTGGTAAGACTCATCTTCTGGCAGAGTTACAAGGCGACACAGTGACTTTAAACAGCTCATTTCTTTTGTCAGTAAGGAGAGCAGATACGAAGTTACAAAGCGCTGCATTGCAAGGGCCAGCCTTCTCGCTTACCCTTCAATTTGGATAATAGCTGTTTTGCACCGTTGTCCATTCTCGAGGGTTATTTCCGAGACTGTGTGGTGTTTAAGCCTTTTCTGTTTTGACTTATCTTTGTATTTAGGCTGGGTAGCATAGACACTGCTGTTACATCACAGTTGTTATATAATTTTAATTAATGCTCAGTGAATTCTTTGTAAAACGAGTTATGCAGAGGTTTAAGATGTTGTGTGTTTTCATTTTCATTTGTCACTGCCATCTTTTGGGAGTTTTACACCTTTTCGTGTGAACACTTTATGATGAGTGGACCAATACAAATGGTCTCAAATGACTTGGGATAGTCAACTTATTAATGTACATTGAAAAAGGTATATATCTTTCATTCTGAGAGAGCAAGACAGCATTTCCAGTGAGTTCCTTCATTTAAGGTGTGCCTTCTTCCAACAGAGGTATTCAGTTACACACACAACTTCTAAAATCTCCATAGAAAAGCATTGACAGTAGAATGTGAGCCACACATGAGCCTAAGGTCACCAATGCTAAACATCGGCTAGGGTTATTAAGGTCCCTCCCCCCCCAGCATTGGTCTGTGGAGCAGTGGAACAGTGTTCTCTAGAGAGAACCTTTGGAATGGGTTAGAGTGCTCTTTATGATGCAGAACTAATCATCCAACACCGGTACCTGACCTCAATAATGCCCTTGAGGCTGAATGCAATCAAGTCTTCATGGCATTGTTCCAACATCTTGTAAAGCCTTACTGGAGTAGTAGAAGCTGTTACTGCAGCAAACGGGACACAAACTCCCTATTTATACTGTTGATTTCAGAGGAAGTGGAGGTTGAGCACATGTCATCAAACTTCACCACAGTAAAAATGTAGCATCATACAGTGCACATTAATGTGCTCCCAGTTACCCTTTATGTTAAGCAGAGGTGTTTATTCAGATCAACAGACGGAAATGACGTGCTTATCATTTCTTTAGCTGTTAGTTTAGGCATAAAAGTCATATGAGCTGGTTTGGCCCATATGGCATCAATGGGATTATTTCAGTTATGGCTCTTGCCCTGAAACATCACAACTGTCTTGTATTCAGAAGAAGAATGCTGAACCATTTTCATGATCCCATATGGTCGGTTGGGTTTCTCTGACAAACCCTGGAGTCGAGACCCCTGTGTCTACTTTGTTTTCACAAATAGCGAATACCACTCTCCCTGGGTCTTCCTCTGGTTATTTTTCTTTCCGTCTCCCAAAGCGTCGTGGAGAACAATAAATCTCCTCTTAGCGTTCCCAGCTTGGTGTCCTCAGATTGCGTTTGCCGGTATGAAGTCTGGTGTGGGGAAGGGGGCAGAACAGATAGGACTGCATTGTGTTTGTTTGCTTATAATTCATAGACATTGTTTCTTTTTTTTAGTAGCACTAAAAATGTGAGAAATGGTGTACGATTTTTGAGACCCACGGGCAGTTTGTCAAGAATGTTGAAACGCATGTGATTTGTGGTTGTTTGTGCAGATGACATGAGGTATCTGTGGAGGTGAGCCAGCTCATGTTTTAACAATGTTTGTGCTGGAGACCTTGGAGTTTCCTATGGACTCCAGCAGAGAAGTGCTACTAAATTAATTGTCAGACCGTTTTTGACAGACATCTGGAGGACCTTTTTGGCACATTTGTCTCTTTAATGAGTTGAGATAGTGTTTTTGGCTTGTGGGGTGTTTGGATGTAGTTGTTGTGTTGAATGATTTCTTGGCCTGTTTGTTCTGGAACACACTAGTGTCTAGTGACTAGACAATGTGTGGCTGTTAACACTTTAGTCTAAACCTAAAAGAGGAAGAACACGCCATCAAGGATGAACCACGACTAAGGATCTCCTGTGACATCTGTCAGAATTGTCTTTAAACTGGTGTTCAGTTGTCTGGTGCAGATGAAGGACTGTCCCATTACTCCTCTAAAGCCAACTTGACTGTATGAGACTTGACCGAATTATGCCTCGTTTCAATAATTTAACAGGGATGAAAGATTGATACCAGCTGCTGGCACATGTTACCCATTTCATCAAAAATACATTGGATTACCGACCTTGTGAAAAATGAAAATCATTTTCTATCACAGTTCAAAATCCTCACTCTATTTGACAGGGATAACTTATTTCTGTCATTTCACCACTCACATGCTGGGCGTTCAGGATGATGGATCTGATTCTAGCTACTGAGTGAGTTGATCATTAGTCGCCAGTCTGTGGCCAGTAGAGTTGAGTGTGTCGGGGACAGATGGCTTCTTTGTTTCCTCCAGTTAACATTCATTGCTGAAGCTGTGCTCTGTTAGTGACTAAATACAATGAGTTTCTTTTACTTTTATAAAGAATTTGAATCAAAGTACAGCTTAAAAAGCAGTGTTCACAACTCATGCTATTTTTTGTTGGAGCAGCTGTATTGGCCAGCTGTAGTTTCTTTGTTTAGACCATCACGCGATTAAATTTTGGTTTTTGTTCGTTTGGAGAAAATCATTTTAATGCGTGTAAAATGGACATCTGATTACACAGTATTTGATGTTTGTTTGTACATCAAATACCATGTAGCAAAGCTTCGAGTATTTCTTTCTCATTCTGTTCCTCTTCACTAGTCACACCTCGATTTTTTTTTTTTTTTTTTTTTTTTCAGTATTTCTCCTCAGTAGTGAAACCTCTTGCTTTTTTCCCCTTTTTCTCTTCATTACACTCTTAATGAATCATCTTGAGATGGTTCTTCATGGGTTGTTTAGTGAATGGAATGGTTCTATATAGAACCATGAGTTCTATATTCTTTGCATGGTTCAGAATGATGGTGAATGTGTTGTGTATATGACTCTATCTGGAACCTTTTATGCAAATGGCTCTGTATAGCACCAAAAGGGTCTTGCTGTGTTACAGTACCAAGCTTTTAACAATAACAGAACCCCTTTTGGTGCTAAAAAGAACGATTAAAAAAGGTTCCATATAGAACCAAATATTCCTTACACTGTATAGGACCATATATCATGTACTCCAAGACTGATAAACACGTTTTCCATCAATCTGGAGAACCATTTTAGGCAGGAGATGGTTCTATAGAAGACCATTACTTTCCCTGAAGAACCAACCACTAATATAGTAGTGTAACAGTAGTGTAGTTTTCGTTTTTAGGAGTTTTTCATTTTTCTCGATTGGACGGTTTGTTTAGTTCATTGATGGCCTCGCGCTGTAATATAGACGCTCGCGCGATATGAGGCGCGTGCTGAAACTCCGCCGTGCGCTAGTGCGCGCGGAGCGAGTCAATGCCCTTTTTTAGTGACACTGCCATCACAGCAAACTCAGTCCACACGCTCTGAAGGACGCTGAGAGGAGGAGAAGTGTCTTCACCCGGGCCAGAGAGTCTTTCTCACCCCGCACTGCTGAAGACTCCTCACTTCTTCAGTGTGTCTCAGACAGAAATGTGTCATTCGTGAATGAAGGACTGTTTTTTTTCCCTTTCGGAGAGCTCCGGTGTCTGACGGAGGGCGGGAAGACTGGCGGTGTTTTGGTGGAGTGAAGTCTTTCTTTCCCAGACAAACGGGCAAAGTAGTCTTTTCAGAAACACGAGCGCGTCAGCCTGGAACATTTCGAACCTGTTTTTGAGGAGGAGTTCCGTCAAGTGGATACGTTTCAGGGTTTCCCCTCTGTCTTCATCAAGTGAGCCGCCGCTGTGGGTCTTAGTTATGGCGTTTAATTCTCTATCGGGACTCCCCTCAGAGACCCACTGACTGAAAAGGGGGAGGAAGTCGACTTGAGTTCTTGACTTCAGCGTCAGAAACTTCACGCGTTTTCTTCTGAATGATGCCCATAGACAGACTCGTAGACATGGAGGAGAAACTACGGATTTTAGAGGACTTGAACATGATGTACATCCGCCAGATTGCCCTAAGCTTACAGGTAAAGCCACTAACTTTGTATTAGAGCATACTGGTCCTGTTACTGTCTTCGTTACTGTATCGCCTCTTAAGCTTTGTGAAAACAGCTGCGCTACAATAACGAAGTCCAGCTCCAGCCCAGCGACGTTTCTGTTTACTATTGACTCAAATCATTGGGTGTGAGAGCTCATTTCTGTGGGCTTCGCCTAGGCAGTTGTCTGATGTGGTGGCGAGCATGGTGGCTTTAACTCTTCTGTGGGAGAGCAAGATTAACTTGGGGGTGAGTTTAGCGCTGCAGTTCAGCTAAGGAGTTGGGGAACAGTGGAGAACTGTCTTTGATGAGCGAGTGGGATTTTTTTTCCTCCTCATATAACTTTAGTATTTTAACATAAAAAATGAGCAGCACTTTCTGTGACTGCTTGTTGGTCTCCAGCTGCAGCTGCAGTCTAACATATGGAACCAAGCAAGGTCCCTTGGGAGGCTGTTTAAATATGTGTACGTGCCCAATTGCTGCTTTTGTGGTTACACAAAAGGCTGTGATAGCAGTTTCTATTAACCTGGTTGATTTTGGTTGGTGTTCTCTTTGGCCAATGCTTGTTTGAAGGAAGCTGATCATTTAGTTTTTTTTTTGCAAGACCTTTCTCAGGAACTTTTCTTCTGACTTATAAACAATGAGAAAGTCGGTGAGCTCACCAGTGTGACGACATTGGTGTGTGGTGATGGAACTTGCCATGAGCAGTTTCAATATAAATCTCAAATTGATATTTCTTACATGCATTTCTGCTCATGTCGATAAACGAAACCATTTATTTCAATGCAGAAAAGTTGCTAAACGTCACTGTACTTCTGGAGTACAGTACACTACACTGTACTTCTGGAGTACAATAAATACATCATCAGATATCAGTTAGTTTGCCATATTTAATTATCTGTTGTCAGTATTTCTTCTAAAGTAACTGTCTGCTGATACCAGTATATCTGATATCATTGCGCATCCCTATAATAAACCTTTCTTATTTCTTTGGCAAGGAATGACCATGGTCTGAGCATTAGATTTGCTTACTTGAGACAAAAGATGATGTCTGAATGATACAAAAATGGCTAAAAAAAGAACATTTTAAAATTTGTTTTTTTCCACTCTTATGTTCTGGTTATGAAACCATATTGGCCCTCTGTCCTGCAGCTGTTGCATATTAGCAGTATTATTCAGTATCTTTCTGAAAGCCTTTCTGATGGTCAGCTTGAGCCTCTGCCGCTCTGCTCTGTGGGGTTTTTGGATGGGGGAACAGAATTGGCCTCTCACCTTTTTTTCACAGCTCATGCTGAGATCACACTTCACTGCACACGGGTGTAGCCCTCAGTCTGTTCTCCACACAAGAAGCCAGGTGGTCAGTCTGGCTATTTTGCTGTTTGCAGACACCCAGTCCATGACCCTACATCTGTCCAACAGTGAAGAGACATTAGGACATTGCCCTTAAGCTAGAGAACATTTACACTGGTCCAAGATCCATATCGGCTGTTCATACTAATCTAATTTACCGTAGGCTTTCAGTTTTATTTTTAATCTTTTGGCTAATTGTCTGGTTAGACTGTGGCTGTCACGAGTTTGCAGACATTTTCAGGCCTTCAGAAGTCAATCAGCTTTGATCCAGTCTGAGCTGGACTTTCTATGAGAAAACAAGCCTGAGGAGAAGAGAAAAAGAACCCTGTCATACCACCAAAACTGACACTTAACCCAGTGTTTGCTGCTGAATCAGGGTGAATTTTCTTCATTTTTTCAAAGGCTTAATAAAATCAAAACGGTTATCCGCATGCATTCCACTCTTGCTCAAAAAGGGATCTCTTTGTACAGGATTGTAATTTGTAGCCCATGGGTAACCTTGAAAGTTTTTTTTTTTGCTCATATATCAGCTACTCTTCTTTTGTGTGTCTATGGAACTAAGAAATACATTCAAAATAATTTTGCTGACTCAGGGTTTTCAGTTGTAGGTGGAATCCATAAATGATGCGAGCTTGAATCCATCTTCTTTCTTGGAGTCAGTCTTGCTCCATATCATTGCCTCTATCTTTCATAGAGGGTGTCTTTATGCTCTCTGACAAAGCACATTGAAGGATAAAATTGCACAGCTACAGTCTGCACAGCAGGGTAATTTACCACTCTGTGCTGTGGAGATGAGAACCTGCGGTCTTTTGAATGATGTAAGACAAGTTTGCATTGCTGTTCCAGCTGATCTATTCAAGTTTGAACAAGTTTCCCTCAGAACAGAAGCAACCTTCTTCTCTTACACAACAAGCAGAAAGACATGCAGAAAATGATCTTTCTGCATTCATCTTTTCTTTATGATACTCCAGGTCTAGTCTACAGAATGCAATTTGTAAGCAGCCTTTTGTTATTGGAATGCCACAATTCCCAGCTGGCCTTGATGGGTGATGGGAAAAGGAAGTGGTTGAGGAGAGTAAGTGTGACTCCCAGCTCTTGGCTTGAGTGATGTCATCCCCTACTTCCCATACTAGCTAATGCCCAACTACATAAACATTACTTCTTGCCGTTCTAGGAGCTGCCTTTTGACTTCAGTGATTGCTGCCTAATACTCTGCCACACTTATGAAGCTGTGTCTTTTTTACACCCTCTTCCTTGCAGAGGATGACGAGCCATGCAGGACATGAATTTTCACTTTCTCTAATTAAAATGAGCTTCCTGGCTATGACTGAACTTAAAAATGAACCATTCTCCATTTGTTAACATCCAAAATCTGCAAAGTTTAACATTTTGTTTGTCAGGAAATGAGAAAAAACAGCTCCTTTGCATATTTGGCAGGGACTCTTGTGAATGAGAAGAATGGCAGTTATCTTGCTTAAGGATTCTGCCTGGCCAGGGAATATTCAACACCATTTTTAGGCTTCAATGGGTTCAGTATTTTTGTACGTGAATGTACAATGCGAATGCTAAAAAAAGCGAATTTATATTTAATTTGTAGGTATGTAATAATTATTCATGCGGTTGTTTTAGTTAATGCCAAAGGTTTGTTTTCCATAGTTAAGAGTCCAAATCCAGGAAGTCCGCATTTCCCTAGATTTTTAAGTACATACCCACAGCAGGAAGCCCACCAGCTGTGTCCTCATCCTGTCACTTTTCAGTTTGGCACCTCTTACACCATAATGCAATGTCTAAATGTTGATCTTCACACTTACACGACACAGCTAGATCTTCCTTTTCTACAAATAAAAATCTTGTTATAAATGTCTTTCCTAAGCGTACATCTGCATCTGTTACTGCTTTGTGACTATTATTTTAGTTAATGAAAAGTGTTATTTAGGTAAGTGGTTTTTAGACCAGGGGTGTCCAAACGTTTTGCAAAGGGGGCCAGATTTGGTTAGATGAAAATGTATAGGGGTCGACCATTTGGACTGACAATCCTTGAACCATTACCATTGTAAATTAACTTGTAAATATGTAACTATATCCTTTGCTGTCTGCAGATAGGTTGATATTGCAAATGAGAATCTATTGTCAATTGCATTACCAGGATAGTTAAAGATTAAAATAATAATAAATTAAATACAAATGAACGATTTTATGAAAGTTGAATGAATTTTTTATTACATGTATTGAGTTTGTTTTATTATTGTTATTGTTGTATTAATGAGAAGGGTGATATTGGTGTTTCGACTGCAGCAAACAGGCCAGGTCTGGCTCAAAAGCAGTGGTTTTGATGTGCAAGATGTCGCGCAGGTGAGAGTCACTTAGTCTTGTCCTCACACGGTTCTTGTTGATGTTAAGCAGACACAGTTGTTTCATATGTCAGTGAAAAAGTACTCCGACTTCCACTTGTCCTGGAAGCGGCGGCCCTCGTCATCAACTTTCCGTTTTTTACTCCGTTTCGCACCAGTCGCCATTTTAGAAATGCGTTAAAAAATACCACAGGGGTGAAAGTTCACACAGGGCTCATGTTATGAGAGTTAAATATAAAATGGCCTTTTTGTGTGTGCATGCCTGTGTATTGTTTACTGTGGGAAATTGTGCCAGCGGGCCACATTATTGATTTTATGACGCATGCTTCGGGCCGGTCTAAATTTAGACACAGGCCAGATTTGGCCCACGGGCCGGACTTTGGGCATGTCTGTTTTAGACCAATCCTCAGGGACGTCCAGGTAGTCCAGATTTTCTCTGTCCCTATCAGTCGGCTATAAGTTATGTTGGAGCAGAAGTCAGGGTCAGCATGAGACCATTTAGATTACCATCTACTGCCTGAAGTTACCCACGAATGCATCCCATTTCGTTTGCTATGCATTTGGCTTGTTTACATGGGCTAGAGGCTGTACAGATACAGTAGCCCTTCTGTACCTTCATGGAGTGTGTTTACTGAGCATTCCTCCTGTTGGTGGCTAAGAGTCTGATCAGTGTGTGTCCAGCTCAGCGGGGGTACTGCCCTAGAGCTCTGCGGTCTCCTGGTACACTGCCTCTATTGGTCCTGCCACCGTTGTTGTTGATGGTGAGACGTATAGATGAAGGATTACATGGAGCAAAGCCCTACCATTCACAGTGTGATTTGAAGAGATTAAGCTTAACCTGTTTAAGGTGAGGTGTAAGTAAGGAAAGAGGGGGAAAACAGTTGAATTGGTTATTTTTGTAGAAGAGCACAGTCTGTAAGACTGATTGATTAGCATCTTATCCTTTGGAGGTTGATGGAAAAAAGATCACAAACCCAGCAAGACTTATCTATTGACATGGGCCTTTTAAGCTTTGGAATTAGAGACCCTGTGACACTATGGTCTTCTGTCAGCCAGGAGAGTTTAAAGTGCATGGGAAGCCCTGACCATGATGTACACTGGATCATGAGCTGTGCTTTTTTTCCCCCCAATTTTGAGTTTGGGTTATGGTTCTTCGTTTTCCTCTGAATGCTTTCCTTTAGGAGGCTACATTTACGTGACTTACTAGATTCTGGTTTACTTTTTAATATATTTGAACTGATTATTATTAGTGATTAATAGTTAATTTATAATATTAATAGTTGAACTTCCTCTTTAAGGACTCACACTTACAGAAGTCACTATGCACATACAAAGGTCATTCATTCAGTTATCCACCTATTCATCTTTAGCAAAAGGGCATTTTTCCCCTCATTGTTAGTTCAGCTGGAAGGGTGTTTAAGTAGCTTTATCATGGGCTTCATGTTAGTCATGCCATGCTCTCTTGTTCCTTTGTATAATGTGTATCTAACAGAACAGTACATTTGGCTGTATGTTTGCTTGTTTGCTTCATTTCACCTTTAATAGCATTTCAGTTAAAGTCCTGTTTGTTTGGACAGTTTCTTCCTGTTTGACTTCTTATTTGCAATGTGAATGTAACTACCTCTTTGTGACTGAATTCACTTGCTGCAGGCTTCTGGCACTTCTTGCTCATTGCCTGTAGGGTGGGGTGTTTGGGAGGGGTATTTATGGAGAAAGAGGGCATTGTGTTCGGTCACCCACGCCCCTTCCCAGCCCCCTGTGCCCATGGCCTGGGCTCTGGTGTGGTCAGAGTGGGGCTGAAAGGACAGTCTGTGCAGAGGAACTAGCCAAATGCTTCGACTTGAGCCAGTTTCCTTTGAAAAACAGCAACCCGGGAGCCAGGTTGTTAGAGGAGACCGCAAAGCTCCAAGCATCAGTCGGGCCCATTCCTGCTGCTCCATCCCCTGGCCCCCTAGATAAACCTGGCATAAGCAAGTCAGCTTGCCTTAGCTTTCGTCAGGCACCCTACACTCCAGTATGCATCGATCTGGAAAAGAAAAGACTTGCTGTAAACTAAAGCTACCAAAATTCATAGCTGTTTATTTTAGACTATCTCATCATGCTGTTTATTTCTAAACTATCTACTGGGATGTAGAAGCTTCACTTTGAGTTAATTTATCACAACTCTCTCTTTATATATACCACCCAGAAGACCTATGCAAGTTGAAATATGGATGCTGTCAAAAAGTGTCATAAAATACAACTTGTAAAAACACTGCAGTGTGGTAGGCCTGGTGTTATTGTACCTTAGAGTCCTTTTTCCTTGCATTTGTGGAAGTAAGTCTAGTTGTTTCTCTGATGTATTAGTCTAAGGACAGTTGTTTTCTCCATATATGCTGTAGCAGTGGCTTTTCACTGTTTGTGTATAAGACCTAACGGTATGTATTGCTGTACCTGTATGTCTGGTGCGAAAGCAATCACTTTTAATTTATCTAGGCCTGTATTGACAGTGCCTGGTCAGCTACTCTTACTTCAGATAAAAAGCCAAAGACAAACAAACACCGTAAGAACAAATCACATGCTTTTTCCTTCAAAGTTTTCATGTTGAATAAAAGGAAATTGAAAAGGAAATTTCAGACCTTGTGACTTCATGCTGAGCTGTGGCATGGTTTCTTATGTGCTGACCTACCCCTCCCCGGTCTCACTGCTTGCCTACTCGGCTGTGTAATTGAATCGTGTCTTGTGGTGGTAGTGTTGGACGAAAGGCTCAACGAAACAGGAGGGGGGCATTTTAGCAACAGCCAGAATGATTTCCTCACCTCAGACTCTCAAGAGGTGGTGTTGGTGCTGGTGGTTGGGGGAGGTGTTGGAAGACTGGGAATTTGAGGGACTGTTGCAAGACTTCAGAGGTAGTGTGTTTGTTCATCATTGTTGTCTGACTGGAACCTTCTGGCTGCTCTCCAGGGAGATGATTGTTAAAGTGTAGAACCCTTAATTTATCTCATAAGTTCCTCATCCATCTGGAACTCCTTGCACCATGGATCATGCAGCTCGCTGGATGAACTCTGAATGCTCATCCCCAGCTCATTCTCACTTTATTAGTTTGAATGATTTTTCCTAGTTATGTCTATATATTTCTAAAGTTAAAGCTGTATCATTTGTCATAGACTGATTGGGATATTAAAATATATCTTAAAATTAGAGGATGACAGTGTAATAAGACGTGAATATAAGTCATTTGATCTTGGAACACTCAAAAGTAAAAAAAAGAAAAGAAAAATCCAGATGTTGGCAGCTTACTTGTGTGCCCAGTGCTCTCCAGTGATCTCAGAACTAAGTTCTAAGAACTAATTGTGTAATGCAATATTTTTAGTAGATAACAGTATTGGATTATATCTGTGATTCTTTATTAAAACACAATTTATTGAGCATTGCAAAACGTGAAACCCTTCTATTACCCAATACTTCACCTCCCTGGATTGGAGCAGCAGTTCAGTGTGTTCTAGTGCTCGGGTGTCTGTCAGTATCTGCAAGATAGATGTGCTCCAGCCCAGCGCTTCATGTCTTGCATTATCGCTAAATGGGTCCATTAGATTTATGGCTTGCCTTAGTGTAAATGCATTTCCCGTGTGCATGGTTAAGCTGTGTCAGCCTCCAGCTTCATTGATCCTGCTCCTGCCAGTGTGGCAGTTGCTCCCAGAACACGCAGGTCTCTGTAAGGCACTTTTGTTTATTTGGAAGGTGCTGAGACGCCTTGCTTGTTCCCACTTCCGTCTGTTAATGTCAGTGGAAAAAAACCATGAAAGGGTTTGATGTAATTTGTAAGGGGGTGATTGTAATTCAACCTTTCCGTAGCTTTTTAATTGGAAGGGTCGAAGGACGTTTTAGAGGGGTGTCCCAATTAAAGCTGGTCACTTTGAGACTGGTAAGCACGAAGCCTGTTGAGTTACAATGTTTCCCCCCTTTGTCAAGCCCTTTTACTGAGGGTGACGCATTGAAACTTTGGTTTAGTGAAACGTCCTACTGTGGAAGAGCTAGCCAGCTTAACAGATGTTTGAGTTGTTTAAATAGAAAAAGCACTAGGAGCTTAGTGTATACTTGAGACCAGCTAGACATGGATGGATGGATGGATGGATGGGTAGATAGGTAGGTAGATGGGTAGATAGGTAGGTAGATGGGTAGATAGCTAGATATATACTTTATTGATCCCAAAGGAAATTTAGCAAAAGAAATCTAGTCCAGCATTGTGCACTGCCTGAAAGACTACAGCACCATCAGTGTTAATAAACACCAGTAGTTAAAGACCAGATTGCACTTTCATTTCATGTATACACTTTTCTACTAAAAACCAGGCCTTTGACCCAGATTGATATCCATGATTTTGCTTTAAATTGTATCCATCTTCTCCTACCAAGAAGGAAAAGGATTCTCCTCTGCAAACAAGTGGCATGGGTGTGTAATCTTGTCATCACAGGGAAATCTGTAGGTTAAGCCAGCTTACTGTGCTGCTGGATAAAGGAGCAGCATAACTCTCATTGGTTCTGGATGGATAAGCAGAAGGCTGAGCTGCCATTGACTTCATAGCTTAACTCTTTCTTTGGATACCCCCTTCATAGACTAACCCCAATTGGCCAGTCTGCTGTTACATTTACACTTTTTATGTTGCTTTTCTAGTAACTCCATAGTAACATAATTTCAACCAACAGTATCTTGTCACTACTTATTACAGCACACTATGAACTGGTTTCTGGAGTCTTAGACTAAATTGTAATGATATGCATTGAAGTTACTATATATTGTAGATTTTATATCAGTCTTGGACCTGGAAACTTGTTTTGTACTGGCTTGTGGAGTTTTCTTTCATTGGTGTCTGTTACTATTGCTAATGTTATTGTCTGCACTCGTTTATGACTAATTGATTTTAATCACCCCCGTCATGCATTGTGTTGGTTTGTGTGTTGTTGTAATGCAAAAATCAATTTGCCCTGAAGGCTTTTACAGAACACATTGATTGAACTACGCCATTATCAGCTGGCTTTATAAGTTGTGTTTGGGTGCTGTGGACCTACACCTTTGTTTTATTGCCACAAAAATGTGATTAGCCACTTTCTTGCGCTACAGCCTTATTTTAAATGTTTCTTGCAAACTTACAGGCATTCTCAAATGTTTGGTTTACATTCCCCAAATGGGATTTCTGTGCAGCATAATCTCTATAATTGAATGCTCTGTAGCTATTTTTGAGAGTGATAAGTTTTGAATGCTTTTTGTTGTGGTAGGCATAGCTCATGATCCAGTCTGCACCCAGTTGATTATTAGTGAAAATGCATAAAACACATTTCCGCACTGCCCTTCCCAGGAAAAAAGTCAGTTACATAATTCATTCAGATAGCCAATCATATGAAAGCGGTAGGCAACACAAACAATATAATTGTTAAGATTGTTATGTGACACAAAATGTGGAGCAGGAGGAGCCAACATGTTGAATCTAATGTGTATATGAAGGAAGGAAGAAGTCCTCAGACTTCAGACCTTTTTCCGATAGGAAACGAGATTTTGTTTGTTTGGAGAATGGCATTTTTTTTTCCCCAGTGAGGAAGTAAACAGCATAGAAATATTAGAGACAGACAAATGATAAGAAAGGGTACACAGGTCAAATGCCAGTGCCACTCTGGTCCCATTACATCACTGGAATAGGCCTGTCATGATCATGAAATCTTAGCTGACTAATTGTGATTAATGCTGCCCTCTAAACATGTTATTGTTTTCATAGGACCCATGATATTTTTAAACACAATACATGAAAATGCATGCAGTTAAATTCTTTGTTTGCAACTATAGAGTCTGTTTAAATAATTGTGATAAGCTCAAATAAGTGTAATCAAGTGTACACTGTAAGAAGTAATATATTTAGTTTTAAGCATTAGTACATTGGCTATACATATACATTTACTTGGTCTGCAGCAGGGAAAGCAGGACTGTGGACCTCACACAAACAACTACATAGGTTCTCTCTGGCTCTCTTCCTCTCCCTACATTTAC
Organism: Pygocentrus nattereri; assembly: GCF_015220715.1. NCBI lineage: Eukaryota > Metazoa > Chordata > Actinopteri > Characiformes > Serrasalmidae > Pygocentrus > Pygocentrus nattereri. Next base: position 18,333,179 of record NC_051230.1, on the reverse strand, counting down.
CCTTCTTATGATCCACAGCTATGTGTAACAGCGCAGCTGTTCTCAAACAGATCCTATTACTGTGCCCAGTGGGGATAGATTCTTAGAAAACTATCCTCTGTTGTTGATATATTTTACAGTGCCTCTGAGCGAACAGACTGTAGGAATATTTAGGGGGTGTGTGAGTGTTTGCAAAACTGTGAACATGGGAAGCTTCGCCAGCTCGGCCTACTGGTTTTCAGCATTCGATTTGCTGCTCTTTAGTGTTTTATCTTTCTGTGTAAACTCACCTCTGCTCTTGTTCGATTTGTGGAAAGTACTGTATTCCCCTCTGTGCTCCTCTGCCTCTTTCATTTCTTCCATCTTCCTTTACTGTTCTTCACACCCTCTCTCACCCACACTCTTTTTACACTACCCACGTAAAACACGTCTCTTTCACCTGTGCTCCTTTCCTCTCACTCTTACCTCCCATGTTGTAGATTTTATCGTCAAAAAGCAAATAAAAACACTCAAATATCCAGAACACAACTACAAACCTTGTGTTATAGCTTGATATAAACTGATGCTCTCTGTTTATCACCTTTTAGTGTTTGTTCTCTGGCATCATTTTAATTGAATAATGTCCTACCAAGCCTTGGACCACCACACATCGCCATTTGGGATTCATCCCTCGAATACTGGCCCGATCTGCTGTTTTGCACCAGGATGAATGGTGCCTGCTGTTCCTCCTGGCGGACTCCATCAGAAGCATCTTAATCTGGGTGCAAGTCTGTCAGCTCTCTGGCAGCCTCCAGTCTCCAGATGCCCCCTGATCAGACAACCGGACAGGTGGGCCTATGATTAAACCAGATCAGAGTCGGTGACAAAGAATACAAAGAATGCACAAAACAGGCTACTGACATCAGAAGCAGTAGTACAGAATTTGATTACTGCCATCTTTTGAAGTCTTTGTTTATTTTTATTATTTTATTTTTGATTAAAATATCCCAGGATCTTTTGATCAAGAGCATTAGCTTTTTTAAAGTAAGGCAAAAGAGCATTAATATCAGTATTCTGACAGTGAAGGCTCTTGTCACAGGAGTGAGCCCCTGATATGTTAGTGATCATTTTTCTCTCATTTTTATTTTTCTGGCTATAAGCATTAATCACGTCTCAGACCTAAAAGGAAACTAATACATAATGACATTATTGATGCTTTGGCAATGAGTGATTACCAGTTTGCATGACATTAATGTGTATTAATAAATACTTATTTGTATGATAGACATACTTATTTATATGCATTTTATTGCCATAGCCTTTTTCTTTTTTAAAGGCTTCCCAGTTTATCTTTTGTTTTACTCAAAACAGTGTCTCAGGCATAAGGCAGCATACCTGTAACCCCTTCATGCAATAGCTGTCTGTGAGGGCGCTTTTAGAGGCTTTAAACTCCTTAGATGTCTGGTTCTTTTCGCCACCGTAGTGAACTATTCTAAGTTTCTGTAGAATTTCACTATAAACCTTTTGGAGTGTTAATATTGTAATAATTCAGTTATGCAATTCTGCAAAGAGGTGAAGTTAGAAAGCCATACGGAAGAGTGACACCCAGTCAGGTTTACCAAAGAAGCTCTCACTGGTTGAAATGGCAGAAGCAACTGTTCACGCTTATCCCGAGCATTCCCAGCTATTGTTAGCACGGTGATGTAATCCCGGCGAATCTGAGAGAGAGAGGGAGCAAGTGATAGATATAACAGCTCGGACGAGATTATTTTCAGAGTAGAGTCACAGGCTGTGTGAAACTGCGAGTCCGGGTCTGGAGCTCTGACCTTCTTGTCACTATTAGGTCCGTTCGTAATTGGCGTTAACTTGGCATTCAGTTGTAACCCCTGTAGACTTGTGCTGAAGACCCGAAATAGGCAAGACACACACACACACACACACACACACACACACACACACACACACACACACACACACACACGCCTCCTCATGTGAGCCCCACTGCGGTGGAGAGCCACTCGGTAGCTGTTAGTGGGCTTGGCTAAGTGCAGCCCACCACACACGGCGCGGTATGTCCATATTACCGAGCACTTCAGCGGATGGGTCTCGCACTGAAGGCATCCTGGAGTCGAGGGAATGGCGCCTGTGGGGCTGTGAGTGATTTTGTAGATTTGGGACTTCGCCTTTTCCTCGGAGCGAGGCTGATGACAACATGAACAACGCCAAGAACCAACGGGTAAGTCTCACATACACTCAAACGCGGATCTTAACCGGTTTCACCGCAGTGACAACATTTAAAATCACTCAGTTGGACGCGTCTTCACACTTTTGTGTGCGGTCGAGTTACAGTTGTAGTGAGGAAGGCGTGTGGAGTGTAAATGAATGTTCAGCTCAGCTGAGGTGACCGTTAGCGTGACGGTTAACGGCTCAGGGTAGTGAACGTTCCACTGGCGCGTGCAGGTGCAGTTGGCTGCGCGCGCGCTCCCTCAGAGCTCCGGGGGAATCTCGGCGCGTGAATAAGCGAGAACCAACGTTCTTCATTAGAGCTGTTCGGTTACCTGTGAGTGAAAACAGTACTTGGGTGGCCAACTAGGTAGATGAACGGGATAAACACGAGTACATTGAGAATATGCAAGATGTGCATAAGCAGAGATTATCCAGCAGAGCCTCTTAGGTATCAGACAGTGATAGATAGAAATGAAATAAATAGCTGAAGGATGGTTAATACATTTAAATAAAACACAAGTATATTGATAGTCATGAGGGAAGGCGGTGCAGACCATTAGGAGCCTCTACATCCTGCCTATTCAACCACTTTTTGCCTCAGCTGACCTAAAAGCTTCATTGCGTCTGCTTCACTACCAATCTACAGCACAGACTGACTGATATCGCAAACTGGAAAGACCATAATGTTTAGTAAATGAATTATACCCACTCTAATTAAATCAGATCAAGTAGCACTGCCCTGTGTGTATTGCATGTGATTTGTGGTGTAGGACAGGGGTGGTAGACATTTGTCGTTTTTCCAAATGGCCCCTGTGCCGCAGGAGACTGTCAGTTTGCAGTGAGTTGTGTCAATGATTCTATTACTTTGCAATGTTAATGCTGTTTCCCAATGCTGGGGTGGAATGAATCCTTTCAGAAACACTGCAGTCCCTGCGGAGAATCTGGGGAGTTTTTTTTAAATTTATTGTTAAATGCTATTTATTACATTTCATTGTAAAGAATTGCTTTTTTTGGTCAAGGGCTTTGCCATTGCAAGATCTACCAACAGGCTGGTGAAATAGATCAAATTTCCCCAGCATCTTGCGATTCAGTGACTTAAGCATTCCAACCATTGTTGGGACAGACTTGGTATTGCACATCAAGTGGTGCATATTTCATACCCTGCAGGGTTCTCATGTCTTGATGAATGTACAGGGGCCCCACAATAGCCACATAACTTATGAATTCCTCCCTAACTGAAACTTGACCCCAAAACTGACTGCTTTTATTAACTCCCTTCACCCGCTTCTAGATAAATGTGTGTTTCATTTTTTGTAGATGCATACAGACAGCAAGTCAATGTATGCGTGAGGCTGTATGTTTGAATTATGTTAAAAACTCTTGTTGGGATTCAGAAAAGGTCAAATTCATCAGAGACGATGGAGCACAAAGACAGCCTGCTCTTTACTCGTTTGTGATATATATGAAATGATCGATTTGACTGCTACAGCTACAGTTTTGTTTCAGAGCCATAATTAATCAGTAGATGAGCTCTTTATCTCTGAAAGTTGGGCAGATTTCATGATATATACTAGCTTTGTTTCCGGCTAAGTAGCCGCACTGCTGCAGAGCTGTCATTTAGCTTCAGATCCAGCATCCTTTAGTGAAATCAATATTTGCTTGGAGGGTGTCTGGCATGCAGTGGTATCTTCAGCTTCTCAGCAGAGTGCAGGAAATGCAGCGTCTCTGTTTGAGAATATCTTTGCACACCGTTAATAAGTCGCCCACGTGAAAGCGAAGTTCAAAATAGATTTTTTTTTGGAAAAATGCTGTAGAACAACCACTTATGGTTCCCTGAAGAACCTTTCAGTGGATGTTCTTTTTAAAAAATACTGAACTGTAATCACTCAGTTGAAAGGTTATAGCACCTTATCTTATAGCAGAAGTGGCCAGGTCCACTCCATGTGATCTTCTGTGATTTGAATTTTGTTAGAAACCAGAGCAATTCTTTCGGTTTTAACAGTGCTAAATAAGCAGAACAGTTGATGATGCTTAGCTACGTTGCTCAGACATCACCATCAAATCTATTTCTTATTATTACTTCTAGACCATCCTTCATACAATGAAAACGTGAACACTATTTTACTTTACAGTTTTGATTTTGTTAGTGTTTTTGAATACTGTCATTTTTATTACAGTTAGCAAGTAAAATTTTCCCTTCTTGTTTTAGTTTTACTAATAGTTTTTATTAATGTTAATAATCCTGGTTCTAGTACATCTGGCTCTAGTAGATGCTCCTAAATCTCTGGATCTGGTGTTTTAGATTAGATCAGAACTCTCCTGTTGTTCAGGAACAGGATTGGGTTCATTGAGCTTCTGTTCTGTGGCATTGATCCCATTTTGGCAGAGTAGAGAGATGCTTTCCCAAGTAAAGCTTGTTTCCCAGAAATAGATGAAGCTTTGTCATGTTGCAGTAGCAAATGGCAGTTCACCATTGAAAATCACTTTAATTTAGATTTAGATTTTAGACTTTTTCTGGACCTGAGGAACTAGCCATTTTAAGTAAACGGAACTATTGGGTCTGTACAAGAGGACAGTTGTGCTTGTATCTCTCCTCGGTGCCTGTCCAATGTAAAATCAAGTGCAAAATATTTCTCAATAGGATGTTGCACTGCTGGGAAATTTGAGTCAGTTCAGTGGCCCCGTGGGGTCATTTCTCAGAAGAGCATCTTAACTTGGCTGGTTGTGATGGTGCAATTGTATGAGTGCATCCTTTACAGGTGTTGACCTGTAGCTGTGCAGCAGGACTGTCTCAGAAGGAATCAGAGGGAAATGCACAGTCATAAACACAGTTCTCCGAGTCTTCACTTTACTGCTGCTTGTGCCAGTCTTCCTTTTAGACTCTTGCATTCATTCTGCTTGGCTTGTCCAGGCACAGTCTTGGGAGAGTTGCTTAGCTGAGCAAACCCATTTTCTGAAGAGGTGCCTCATATATTTATAACCTAGACAATGCAATTTATCTCCATATAGACCAGGAAATAGCAAGCTACATATGTGGATAGTGCAGCAGGACTGAGTGGAAGTGATGCTGAGAGCAGTTTTGTGTTGGATCCAATCTCAGAGAAGAGGCTGTGCTGTCATTCTGGTTTATGAGGCTGTCTTGGTGAAGAGCCAAAATGCCAAATTGCTCATCAGGCCTGTTCCAGTGCACCGTAAAATCATCAGCTTTCTCTTCACTCTGGCTGCACATATGGAAATGTCTGTCTGTCTGTGTCTCTGTCTGTCTGTGTCTGTCTGTGTCTCTGTCTGTCTGTGTCTCTCTGTGTCTCTGTCTGCCTGTCTGTCTGTGTGTGCGTTGCTGACTTGACGTGTCACACTTTCACAGTTATGCTGTTTGATGTACTAGATAAGGTGGCTAAAATTGGCTAGGTTTGTTTGGAGTAAAGATTTTCAGGGGATCCAGCGCATCCAGCAAGATGAGCCCTTCAACAGAGGAGTGATATGCTGGTGGAAATGAGACACTTCATCACCACTGTCACAGAATGTGCCTGATGGCTAAGCTAGTGGACGTATCAAAAATAATCTCTAGAAGGCTGCTCGGTTCTGGACAGTCACCATATTGCTTGCTGTAGTTTGGTTAGATAATGCCACTAAATCACCAAAACTTGCTGACAATCTACTGCTTTTAAGTAAATTTTTAGTTAGATAAGGTCTCTATAGCACTAAAACTTTTTGCTAACTAGACAAGAAGTCTTTAAATCTGGTTCTTTTATCCAGTTTCCAGTCCTGCATTTTCTACTCATTGGTAGTTAACTGATCTTTTGGTGTAACATATTGGCCACCTGTCATACATGCAGTCATTGCAAAAGATCCAGAACCTGATTATGGATTCCTGGACCAGAAACTGGATTCACGCTGGAGCCTTTATACTGCTGTTAACTGCAGTTGGGACAGCGCTGCTGCATGTGTCTTTAAGTGGTCACACATACAGTACTTTGTTTGAACACATACATGCTCTCTCACTCATTCACTCTCTCTCCCTTGTTCCTATAAACTGTCCATTACTCCTACATGCAGAGTGACTCATTTTGGCCTATGGTCTTCCTCTATTTTGCTGTCCTTCTTTCTCGCTCCACCCCCCACAACCTGCTCCCTCCCACCCGCATGCCTTATCCATGCACATTCACAGTAGCGTGAGTACTGCAGTGAGTTCAGAGAAGACTCTGAGGCCTGCGTGTATCCCCTAGAGAATGCAACTCTTTATGAGAGAGGTCAGCCCTGCATTCTCACACACACAGTCCCCAACTCACACACACACGCACTAGGGATGTAAATGTTTAACCGATTAACCACTAATAAATGAAACTGGCAATAAATTGTTCATTTGATTTCATTTCAAATTAACAACAGTTCATATTTGGTTAGGTGGGTTTATCATACAAAATTTTAAAATTGTATGCAGCAGAATGCAAAAGGAAATTAGTTCTGCTAGACAGGACTGCTAAAAAATTAAGTGTGCCACTAAATATAGCCGTGTTCAGGACCACTTTTTGAGAGGAAAATAGCCCAACTACAACAACATATCACATTGAAAACCAACATCCACAAACAATAAGACATTATAAGATAACCATTTCACCTTCACTCAGCAATGTGAAATTCATCAGATATGGGCATAGTGGATGGTGAATGGCATGGCATTTGTTAGTTTGAGCTTGGGCTATTAATGAGTAGTAAGAATATAATATTGTAACTAGCCCATCATTATATATTTTAGAATTTTTTTCATATTTGTAGGTTGTACTTATATAATCATGAACATGTTGTAGTTGTCAGCTCCTCAGTTTAACGGGTGTATGGTGTGTTTAACACCGTTTCAGGCTGTTTACTTTATATACATGCTACATACTTTTTAATATCTCAGTGCATTAATACAGAGTTCAGCTGCTATGAATGCTCATGTTGCTGCATACATGAAGTATTTTGCAACAGCTTCACTAGTGGCTCAGCCAGATTTCAGAACCAGAACTATCCTTTCTGTAATTGATATTTTGAAGCGTTCCTTCCTTCATTTTAGGCTTAACAGTTAATGACCTGATTGTTGAATATTGATGGTCATTTATTGGTTACACATACATACTGTGCTCTTGAATAATGTCTTGGTGTATTTTTAAAGACACATGACCTCAAACGACTCTCACTGGGAGCTGTAACCTTCAAATGAAGAATGATACTGCTAGAAATAATGTGTTTGCACACAGGGTTATGACTCTGAGATGAAAACCTTCTGACCATTCAGAATCAATATTAATATCATTACCAGCAGTCTCGGAGCCCTGAGCTTTGAATTTAGTGTTTGTGTCTGTACATGTTTCCCATGATGTGCTTTTGTTCGTTTATTTTTATTCTTATTAATTTTTCAGTAGGAAAGAGCTGTGTGGAGGCTGCATGTGTAGGCTGTGTGTGGGTTGTGCTTTGTATAGACAGAAAGATTCTTTTGAGTTTGTATGAGCATTGTTTTTGTGTGTGTAATGTAACAGTGCCTAAGGGTTTAAACTTCATGGTTGGGAACATGTTCCAGCAGTACAAGCTTCTCATAGCACTGCAGTGTTATACTGTTTCTTTATAGTGAGATTGATATACTGGGTTTAACAGCCATGACCAACACTGGCACATGGTATTCACAATCACTGCTACTTTTGTATCCGTTGTCTGGACAGCTGAATGGTCTGTAGTGTGAGATCAGTGGCACAGTGACTCAGCCTATAACCAATTGCCTGTCTGGAGAAGTGGAAAGGAATATCTGTGCAGTGCCATTTAAATTTTTTGACCTTGACTGGAATGGAATTTTGCTATAATTTTGCAAATCTCATGCATAAGATTTGGGAAGTTTTAGCTTGTGTAGTTCTACCTGATGGGTACTGTAATTGTAACTGATGAGAGTGGGTGATTTTAACCCTGTACAAATCTGTAATATGAAAATTTTTACTAGAGGTATGAGTCAGAATTGACTGCAATACGATTCAGATCACAATTAGAGGTGGATGATATGGCAAAAACATAACATTGGGATACTTAAAAAATGTTCACAATACAGTAGTGATATATTAAAAAAAATACAATCCAAAATTGTGAACACTGAGTTTTATTCAATATTTTGCACTAAATCCAGTTAAACGGGACAAATTTTGCTCTTTTTGTAATGAAACATGCAGTTGGTCAGTGTTCTTCATGTACTGATGATAAACACAATAAGTTCAGAAAAGCATATTGTATTGTGACATATTTTATCATAGCGATGTACTGTATATTATCATATTGCCCATGTTTTTGAATCAATTAAAAACTATTTCTGTAAATTAAGAGTGATTTGTCCCAAAACACTATACAGTTTCTTTACAAAATATTACAATTGTAGCCTAATTGTTATCAGTGCAGTATCACACTGTCTAAACGATAATAGTAGCTGGCTGGTGAAAACGTGGTCAGATTTGGTGTATTTATAATTAGCAGTGCCTGAGCAGTGAGTTGTAAATCTCTTTTCTCTCTGCTTTCCTCCATCATTGGCATTCGTGGCTACCTTGTTAACATGGCCTGAACCTCTCATGAACTTGAAGGCACTGAATTCAGAAGCAAATATCAAAGATTTGCTTAAATATTATATGTGCAGTTGCAAGAAAAAGTATGTGAACCCTTTGGGATTACTTGGATTTCTGCATAAATTGGTCATTAAATGTGTTCTGATTTTCATCTAAGTCACAATAGAAAAACACAGTCTGCTTAAACTAATACCACACAAAAAATGATGTTTTCATGTTTTTATTGAACACAACACTTGAACATTCACAGTGCAGTGTGGAAAAAGTATGTGAACCCCTAGGCTAATGACTTCTCCAAGAGCTGATTGGAGCCAGGAGTCAGCCAACCTGGAGTCCAATCAATGTGATGAGATTGGATGTGTTGGTTAATGCTGCCCTGCCCTGTTAAAAACACACACCAGTTTTGAGTTTGCTGTTCTCAAGATGTATTGCCTGATGTGAACCATGCCTCACACAAAAGAGCTGTCAGAAGACCTACATTCAAGAATTGTTGACTTGCATGTAGCTGAATAGAGAAAAAAAAAAAAATATATATATATATATATAAGAATAACTCTAAAAACAATAGTGTAAAAGTAAAAATGTACAGTATGTGCAAAGTAGAAAGAAAATTAAAGTTGCATGTGCGTATGTGCAAATATGTAGAGCAGCTGTTCATAAAGTGCATCAAGTAACATGTAAACAGTAGTGTTCTGTGCAAGTAATAGATGTAAACAGTGTTGTTCTAACAGCAGCAGTACAGTGTAGGTAAGGTGCAGCTATTGAGTGCAAGGTTGGCCAAAGTTAAACCAGTTCAGAATGGGAGGGGGGAAGAGGTACTAAGTGAGGTGTTCACCAGCCTGATGGCCTGTGAATAGAAACTGTTGGTCAGTCTTCTAGTCCTGGACTTCACACTCCTGTAGCGTCTGCCTGAAGGTAAGAGTGTGAAGAGTCCAAGTAAGACCCTCACTCATGTGGATGCTGAGGAATTTGAAGGTTTTCACCCTCTGTACCTCAGTAACACCAATGTACAGGGGTGGTTGTAGCTCCCGCTTCCTCCTTGGACCAACAGTCATTTCCTTGGTCTTGTCTGTATTCAAGGAAAGATTGTTGTTATGACACCAGGCCACCAGCTCAGCCACCTCCTTCCTGAACACTGTCTCGTCCCCACCAGTGATCAGTCCAATGACTGTAGTATCATCAGCAAATTGATGATGCTGGTCTTGTTCTGGGAGGCCACACAGTCATAAGTGAAGAGTGTGTATAGAAGGGGGCTCAGCACCTAGCCCTGGGGGACCCCTGTGCTCACTGTTCTTGTGCTGGATGTGTGGCTGCCAACTCTGACTGACTGGGGTCTATCTGTTAGAAAGTTCAGCACCCAGTTACAGAGGGCGGGTGTCAGTTTGAGGGTGAGGAGCTTTTCTGAGAGTTTGTGTGGGAAAACCCTGTTAAATGCTGAGCTGTAGTCAATGAAGAGCATTCTGATATATGTGTCCTTGCCCTCCAGGTGTGTGAGGGCTGTGTGGAGGGCAGTGTTCACTGAATCGTCTGTGGACCTGTTCTGATGGTATGCAAACTGAAGGGGGTCTATAGTGTTTGGAATGGTCTCCTGGATGTGACTCATGACTATTCTCTCAAAGCACTTCATCACAATTGGGGTGAGTGCAACAGGGCGATAGTCATTTAGGCAGGTGAAAGCTGGAAAGGGTTACAAAAATATCTCTAAAATCCTTGATGTTCATGTGTCCATGGTAAGACAGACTGTCTACCAATGGAGAAAGTTCAGCACTGTTGCTACTCTCCCTAGGTGTGGTCATCTTGTAAAGATGACTGCAAGAGCACAGCACAGAATGCTCAATGAGGTGAAGAAGAATCCTGGAGTGTCAGCTAAAGACTTACAGAAATCTCTGGCACATACTAACATTTTTGTTGACAAATCTACAATAATTAAAACATTAAACAAGAATTGAGTTCATGGGAGGACACCATGGAGGAAGCCACTGCTGTCCAAAAAAAAACATTGCAGCACATTTGAAGTTTGCAAAAGAGCACATGGATGTTCACAGCACTACTGGCAAAATATTCTTTGGACAGATGAAACCAAAATTGAGTTGTTTGGAAGGAACACATAACGCTATGTGTGGAGAAAAAAAGGCACAGCACACCAACATCAAAACCTCATCCCAACTGTGAAATATGGTGGAGGGGGCATCATGGTTTGGGGCTACTTTGCTGCCTCAGGGCCTGGACGGATTGCAGTCATCAACCGAAAAAAGGATTCCCAAGTTTATTAAGACATTTTGCAGGAAAACTTAAGACTATCTGTCCTGACCATCTGAAACAACTGAACAGAGAATGGGTGATGCAACAGGACAACAACCCAGAACATAGAAGTAAATCAACAACAGAATGGCTTCAACATACACCTTCTGGAGTGGCCCAGTCAGAGTCCTGATCTCAACCTGATTGAGATGCTGTGGCATGACCTCAAAGAGGAATGGTCCAAAATTCCTCCTCCATTGTGCAGGTCTGATCTGCAACTGCAGTAAATGTTTGGTTGAGGTTATTGCTGCCATAGGAGTGTCAACCAGTTATTAAATCCAAAGGTTCACATACTTTTTCCACCCTGCACTGTGAATGTTCACATGTTGTGTTCAATAAAAATTTTAAAACATAATTTTTTTGTGTGGTATTAGTTTAAGCAGACTGTTTGTCTATTGTTGTGACTTAGATGAAGATCAGAACACATTTAATGACCAGTTTATGCAGAAATCCAAGTAATCCCAAAGGGTTCACATACTTTTTTGCAACTGTATGTGTGTAAACAAGTTTTTGTTAAGAAATAATTATTCAGATGATTTATATCATTTAAAAATCATTACTGACTGATGCAAACAGTTCAGTGGACTTGATTTGCTTTCTTTTTAAAATCTATGCAGTTGCATTGTGAGGAGGATGCGTTGAGAAAATGAATGAACTATTTGAAAGTGATAGTACCAGAGTTTCTGTAGTTGAACGTGGAGCTTTCTCAGTAAAGGTAGTTCTGTTCAAATTGACCTTGTGCTAATATAACAAAACCTGCTATTGGAATTGTGTGGCATTATTGTTATTGTGTAGTGCCTGTCACATAACACTGGCTTGTACATCTAGGCTGTGACACTTTAATTCATCTATCTGTGGCAATTTGGGAAAACACCATAGATACTTCATCCCCTATGAACTGACCAGCACAATTACATACAAATTATATTACACAGCCACCAAAAGTAAACAAATAAGATAATAAATGTTCCTAAATGGTTCTTGGCTTGGGTGCATAGTTTCAGGAGAAATATTAAAATGAAATAGAACCATAACATATGAAGGTTCACGCACATCTTGTTTAGAAAAATAGTCCTTTGAAGAACTGTTCATTGAGAGGGAACCAAAAGTGCTTCTATAGCATCTTACAAAAAATCCTTTTTGGTTTCATTTTTAAGCCTGTGTTGTAAAATTAATCCGACTGGAGTCGTGCTTTCGTACAGTTTAAAATGAAGTAAGTATATAGTCATTAGTCCTGTCTCTATTCATAGGCAGGATAAAGAGGGAGATTTTTGTGGTTTGACTTCTGTATCTGATTCAGTTACTTAACTACAAACACAAATAGACAGAGTGAGGCTAGTAGGCCAGTCTTTTTCTTTTTTGGGGCTCTACTTGTTGTTTTTTTCTTCTTCTTCATCTTTTTTTTTTTTTTGGAACTCTTCAGTTCCAGCCTGGATGTGGTTGACCTACCAAAATTATATGTGTGTTAATAGAGCACTTCTACACAGTAGTAACTCGCACAAGTGGCCTGTTTATCTCTATGCCTTTCTTCTTCTTCCTCTTCCTCTTCCTCCTCTTCTTCTTCCTTCCTCTTCTTCTTCTTCCTTCCTCTTCTTCTTCTTCTTCCTTCTTCTTCTTCTTCTTCTTCTTCCTCTTCTTCTTCCTCTTCATCCTTTTTTTTTGTCTTTCTCTGTTTTACTCCCTCCCAGAATTTTTCATACCCATGTTTTGACACTGGATAGATTTATCAGTTCACAGATGTATTCTGCTCTGCAGTTATGTATTCACTTCCTTCCTCTGTTTTCTCTGAGGTGTCGTTTACCTTTTTTGCCAGTCTCTGTTCTCTCTCTCTTTCTTTCTTTCTCTCTCACATCTTCCTTTTTTCCAATCCTATCACTTTTCTGTATGTTCTTTGTCTTGTTTTCTCTCTCTTTATCTTTTTCTCATGCTCATGTCTTTGTCTTTCTTTTTTTTCTGTCTCTTTCTGTTTTCTGTCATCCATCTTTTGCACACTCCTGTCTCTTTTCTGTCTGCTTTGTCTTTTTTCTGTCTGCTTTGTCTTTCTCAGTTTGTCTTTTTTCTCTTGTCTTTCTCTCTTTTTGATTTAATTTCTCTGCCTTTCTCTGTCTTTCTCTCTGTCTTGTCTTTCTCTTTCTATGTCATTCTCTCTCTCTGTCTCTGTGTGCGTCTGTGTTTAAGCTGTTCTCAGCATGCGTTAGTGAAGCCTCTGGGAAATAAAGGCTGCAGCTGGGTGTGTGTGTGTGTGTGTGTGTGTGTGTGTGTGTGTGTGTGTGTGTGTGTGTGTGTGTGTGTGTGTGTGTGTGTGTGTGTGTGTGTGTGTGTGTGTGTGTGTGTGTGTGTGTGTGTGTGTGTGTGTGTGATCTATTGAATCCAGCTCTGTTTGTCTCACTGTGTCAGTGTGTAAACAACACATGAGGCTGGAAGAAGTCCACGGGCCATCCAGAGAAAGTGTGTTTGTGTGAGTGCGTGATTCTGTATCAGGAGCTGTGTTTTTCTGTAAGTGAGTTTAGTGCTGCTGGATACAGAATCCTCATTGATCAGGCACACTGTCATCATTACATCTCTGTTCCATTAGTAACAATAGCTGCCTCTGTCAGTCACACACTGACTGCACCATACACATCTTGTACACAGCTCACATATCACGCTGAGAAGTCCATAGTCTGCAGTAGATAACATCAACAATACAACTAGCAAGAGATAGAGTAAAAGTGAACGGTGGAGCACACCGTTCACAGATCAAGGTGGTGATAGAAATGGGAAAATCTTATTAATCAACATTCAGTAGCCCTGAATAGTTTTTTATTGATTTTTTTTTTTTTTTTATGGAAAAACCTCTGACAATTACTCAATGCTGCATATGCCAAACACATGCTTAGATGCACAGGCAGTATTCAAATGCAGCAGACATTGGCTGGTTGACAGTGCTGATCTAGGATGAGGTTCCTCTTATTTACTATGACTTTAATGGCAGGGACATATCCTAGATCAGCACTTCTACCCTTAGAAGCTTTGTGAATATGGGCCCTGGATTGATTCACATTATTTGAGTCATAAATTGTTACAGAAATCTGGAAAGAAAATACAGCCTTGCTTTCGAATATTTTTGAAAGTTGCAGCACATTTGCTTTTGCCTATGAGTTATCAGTGTGAACTGTTTAGGAGAAAGTCCAGAGGAGGAAACCTTCATTAACTGCTGTCAGAGTCCATCTCGGTCTCTGACCAGGCCTATGTGGTTGGCTTTAGGTTGATGGTGAGCAGTGGTGCAGTTAATCCTTCCCTGCAGCTTTGCACTTTAATAGACATGCTAATGAAGACCGCCCCTTCTGTACTGCACCACACACACACCAGACAGTGGGCGACAGCTGCTACCTGCCATGCAGCTACTTTTATATGAATGGACTTGCTTCTCTTCGTGAACATTTTTGTGTTCTGCCTTTGTGGCAGTTCATTTTGGTTCATGTTAGATACAGTCCTAACTTCTACATTTTGTAAGTGTATATGGATTGGCATTTGCCAAAATCTACATGAAAAATGTTGGAAATCGGCATCAGCCCAGAGTTCCCCTATTGGCACGTCCCTATTAAAGTAGTGTTTTTATTCACGTTCATTAAGGCTATTATCTACCTCTCAAGATATGACTCTAAGCTTTAGCCACTTGTTTATTCAGTCACTGACATATAATTCAGCCAAAGGGGCAGCCATTCCGCAGTGCGTAACTAATCCGTGGGTAGGCACATTAAGTAAGCTGTATGTAGATAAAGCAGCCATAAGTGGTCTCTGTCCCCTCCATGTTCTGCTTTGATTATCCTAAACTAGCTCTCTTATCTACACACACAGGCTTTATCTAAATAAGGCACTGCAGCGCTGCAATGAATACTTCAGCAGGATGTAGTTATATGTGTGTGTGTGTGAGAGAGAATTTTGGGAGTGTAATTGCATGAAGCAACCATGGTGAGATTTATAGTGCAAAGTGGTTTCGATGATTACAATGATTTTTTGGCCTCTGCTGATTTGTGGAGATATAATGTAGATTCATCAGACGTTTGTAGGCCATTTAGCACTGCAGAGAACAATAATAGTAATAATAACAGTGGTAGGATTCTTATATGAAGTGTAGGCAGGGACTTGTCACTGGCGTATCAGATATGCAGAGTGTCTGAGTTGTAGTCTGAAGTGTACAGTGTAAAGCATCAGTTGTTCATTATTAATGTGTAGACTACACAGCTGCATTACATTGGTGTATTAGTTTTGTGGCCAATAGATTTGGACACTCTGGAGCAGCCATGCATGAGCCTAAGATCACCATGCCCAATGGCAAACATGGGTTAGAGGGGTATAAAGTCCCCCTGCATTGGGATGTGGAGTTCTCTGGAGTGATGGAGCTCCTTCCAATACCTTTAGGATAAGTTGGAGTGACCCAGAACTACTTATCTGACATAGAATAAAATAACCTGACCTCATTCATTTTCTCATGGCTGAATACAATCTAAATCCTCATAGCAATGATCTTATATCTACTTTAAAGCATTCCCAGAAGAGTAGAGCATGTTACTGCAGATAAGAGGTTACAAACTGTCTATTAGAGGTCTGCAATGCTGGACCCACGGGACCCAAAACAATATCTTGCAGCTCAGGGCTAATTTTCAGTGTCACACGTGGGAGCTGGTGGATAACCAGCCCAGTGTTGGCGGAACAGGACAACACATATAGACAAATCCAATAAAATTATGAATAGGCAAAAGAAAATGAAACCATCACTTAATAATTGGCATATAGAAATAATTCCTAGCAGCAAAACAACAAAAACTAATAAACGTTTTCTAATAGAAATCCTAAACTATTCCTAAATAAAGCCAATCACATGAATTGCTTTCTTGTAAGCTATACAGTGGAGCCTTGTCACAGCTGAGTGAAATGCTCTTAATAAAGGACAATACACAACAAAGTTGACTAAACTCAAGTCAGACCTATGACCTATGGCAGTCATTTTCAGTAGTGACTAGTGTGTTACAAAACGAGTGGGAATGGGACAAATCGTGCAGATTTTCTGCAGGATGAAATGTTGAGGGAGTGAGCGGGATCAGGATCTTTACTGTGTGGACCTCTACTCCCAATCTGTATCCTTAATGTGAGATGCCACACTGAAAGCATGTGTCAACAAACTTTTGGACATGAAGTGTATAATACATTTAATAACTGGGATAAACAATGATATCAGGATCATTGATAGCTGCAGATATTTGCATAAAAGAAAAACATTGGCATAAAGCAGATGATATTTCAATTCGATATTTGATGACTTATTTATTGTACTCTGGAAGAGCAGAATGTTTAGGTGATGCTGTCCAACAGTCCTAAAATGTAATTGTTTTATTCACTGCACTGTTTGTATTCCTACATAAATAAATGTTGTATCTCTGGAATGCTAATCTAGTTGCATCTCATCCCAGTGTCTACATTTTCTAAATATGTACTAAATATGTACATGAAAAATATAAGATTTCAGCCCATGATTCGAATTGGTGCATCCCTATTTCATAAAATGCAGCCACTATCCATTAGTGACAAGAATCATTAGTCTTTTTAAACCAACCTTGACCTGAACTGCTCAAAGGCGTGCTGATGCAGTAGTGATACTCACTGGTAGATGTCAGGCCGGTCTGATTTATGGCTCGTGTTCAGGTCCTATATACAGTGCACAACTGAAAGAAAAAGTCCTAGGACTGAATGTACCTTCATTAACATAAAAAAATATACATTGTGGCTTTCACAACTATGTTTTGTGAAAACTAAAATCAAAACCTTTTACGGTTTCTCATATTTACTCAATCACTGATGAATCTGCAGTGATTAGTTGACAGTGTACATCGATTACCAGAACGTGTTTGTTTCTTAGCCCACAAAATGTTTCTTTCTGGTGAGGTTAAGGTTTCTGTGGGTTGAGTTATTGTTGGGAATAGTGAGACAGTATAGTGGATAAAACAATTAGTAGGTTGAAGATTTTCCACAAGTGAGTGTTAGCACTGGAGTAGCTTTTGGTGCTCCGTAAAAGTGGTGCTTCACATCAATAACACTGTGTTTATTTGAATGTTGGTTTGGCTACTTCACAGTACTGTATTGCTTCTGCAATCAGACTGAAGTGAGATGAACAAAGCCTGAACATCTTTAGATAAAACCATTTTCTTTTGGAGGAATAATTTGCTGTCATATCACAATACTTGGCTTATCACAAATCTTTATATATCACAATACAATCATATAGTCAACAAAGTGTTAAATAACAATAGCGTATAATGGGGCCTTCCACCATTTAGTTTTCATGGTGATGATTCTTATTTTAAGTTTTCCTACTTGTCTCTAGAACAGTAAGTAAAGGAGTTTGATGGACACACATGCAGTCTTTTTTTAAACCACGTATTGGCGTTTGGTCTTTAAAACTAAACTAAAATCCAGAGTTTGGTTTGGGTCACATTACACGTGATGTAAAAACTGCATTTCTTTTTTTTCTTCTTTCTTTTGTCTCATTGAAAGAGTGCGCTGCTCTGTTTTCAGTCAGCAATGTTCAGTGCCACTTCTGACATTTGTGAACTTTGTGAAGGACTGTATAAAGCGCAGTTCATTGCATTACTTGTTGTATAACTTGTGAGGACATGTCAAGTTGTTAGCTGCTCTCTTGATAAAAACTTGATGCTTATGGTAAATTTGCTTGCTGTTTAGTATTTTGTTCTGCTTGATGTTGCTTACATACCTGTTACGTTTTTTACTTTCTTTTACAGCAAGTTTAATAGCTTTAGTTAGATTTTCATTTGTAGCATAATGTGGCAATACCATGCAGACTTAATTCTGTATTTGGTAGTCTTATTGGATGTCACTTTTTTATAGATGTGGGGCATGGCCCACTTCAGAGGAAGTTCAATTGATTGGCTCCTCTGCAGTCCTCAGTCAGTAGAGCGCGTCATGATCTCCTGCTGGTCCCTCAAGGTCGCTGCTCCCACTTTCCACCAGGCCTCTATACTTAGAGCGGCTGGAGGCGCTTAGCCGCCAATTAGGCCGCCTGAGCTGATTAGAGTGCATCTCCCCACCCAGCCTCAAGCAGCGCAAAAGCCTGGGATTAACCAGCACCAGGGAATACAGATCAGCCATTGTGTTTTAGTGAAGCAGTCAAACGACTTGGTTCTGTTACACTGCAAAAAAATTACCTTTTGGCAAGTAAAAGCATTGTAAATGTAGACAATATATCTAATTGTTCTCATCATGTGGTGATGTAAGACTGTTATAAGATTATTTATCTTATTTCTAGATGTTTTACTTATATGCTTAATTATATTCAGCTTAGACCATTGTGTATGTTCTGATGTGTTTATTTTATGTAAGTAAACACATCTATACTAACATAACAAACATAATCCACTTAAAGCAGTCTCTTAGTAACACTTTAGATATACATTACTACATTTTATCATGCCTTTTCTTGCCAAGATAGCATTTTTGCTGCGTATTCAAGCACTTAAGACTGCTGGGGATAGTCGCCCTCCCCTCTTCACCTCCAAAGCTCTGTCATGACCTGATGGTAGACAGGTGTGCTGTAGTGGAGCTGAGGTGAACGTGTTGTGTTTGGGTGTGGAGAGGAGATTAGTTGAGTTTTGGCACTCGTCATTGTGGGGGTGGATGAACAAACTCAAGGGGAAGTATATATGTGCATGTCTGTGTGAAGATCATGGATATTCCACATAAGATCTGGCTTGTACTAACATAAACAGAAGACTTGCTATGTGCAGCCATGTAGAAATCTCAATACTGCTTTAAGCATTGACTGAATTCTATTAGTGGGACTGGTCTCCCACAATTAAACAAATCACTGTAATCCCAGGCTTATGTTGCCAGTTCTAAGGGTTTGACTGCGCTTTTCATGTTGCAAGCTTAGGAGAAAAGCTGGATAATCAGTTGATCTAGCCTTGATAATTGTGTAATATTGCTGGATAAATGCCGTTATCGATGTCTCCTCATCACATTAATGCATCAGATTAATCCATCAGGGAATGGCTAAATGTTACATGTTAATCTCAGGGACTGTAATACCTTGTGTAGACAGAGCATTTTAAAGGGCTCATAAAGGTACCATTCACCGCTTAAGTCCATATGGTCTCGATATGGAAATTAAACCAGCAATATTCTTCAAATAAAAAAGTGTGAAAAAAGTAATACATCATCATTTTGTATTTTATGGTGTGCACCACTTACTAAACAGATCACCTAGTCACCATGTCGTTCTGAGACCTCCCCCTTGACTGTGATTGGTCCTGATCACCACAGCATTTCTTCTGAGACTTCCCAAATCACTGCAGCCTTTGTTTTGAGATCTCCTCCCTGACTGATTGGTACTAATCACCACAGTGTATGTTCTAAGCTATGAAAACAGCCTGTCTGGTCAGAGTCATAGTTTTGTTTTGCCACTGAATTACCATATGAATTATGAATATAATTAATATATATGAATAATCTTTAAAAAAAACAGCAAAAAGGTCTGTGTGCATTGCACTTAAATTAAAGTGTCTTTAAGTGTGGCTGTTCATAGTGCTAATGTCATTTTCATTATGAAGTGGGGTCACCTTATTTTTGAAACCCAAGAGAGAGGAGAAAATAGTCCATCTGAGAATGATAAAAAAAAATGAGGATCAGAAGTTCTGGGGTCTTTGTCCTCATTTAGAACCTCTGCCTCAATATGTAAATGTTTGCAGGCTTTGGATTTTGGGCCGAGTGTTGTTTGGTGGTTTAGCTTGTGTCAGCTGAAATGGCAGCTACATGTGGTACATCACAATCATGTATTTCTAGTTATAGCAGGATTGCTTGGAAAAAGAGAACTCTGTGAGGGCATTGACTATTCTATATCACATGTATCACAGTCTGACCAATCTATAGATAATTGGATTATCAAATTCATGGAGCTGTCTCTTACTAGATTATGTGGAAAGAGGTGTTCACTCTTATGTTTTGTCATTTTACAATTGCCATAGTGTTCAAATACAGTTGTTACATAACCCTAATCTTGTCCACATTATGCAGCCCTATAGTCCAATCCATTTCATATACATTTCTCTCAACCTTTCACTTTATCTGTCCCATTGGAATGAAGGGTATGTACACTGTTAGCAAAAATACTGAATATTGATGAGTGCCAAGCACTGGCAATTCATGACTGATAAAAATGAAATAAATGTATAATATAAACATTGTACTGCAAGTAATGCAAGTCAGTTTTGTTAGATGTCAAACAAAGATCAAAGACTCAGGCTCTGACAGCATTTTACAGGCTTTTAATACTCATAATTCATGGATAACAGTTCATGCCCGTAGGCAAATTTATGTTATCCTTTACTCTTAACTTGTAATTAGTGTTAAATAAATTGTTTGAATAATATATTAATTAATATATGAGTTTCATTCCAAAATGCTGTATGTCCTTTTATAACAATTTTGGATATAACAAGTTTCTGAAAACAATAGCAGCTGATATATAATAGCTGATATAATAGCTGATAATATAGGTGGTAATAATCACAGAGTTTGTGATTATTTAAAGCCCACTTCCTGCAACATGTATCATGGAAAAAGACCGTTCTTGAAAGGTATACATAATGCATTTTGGAACAAAACAACATAACAAACAAAGTCAGTTTGATATTTTAGATTAGTTAAGGTTTATGTCAAGGGATGAGCAAGTGGTAGAGCTTGACATTTGAGTTTAACCCAGTAGGACCAGACTGTTCACTTTCAGATATCATTTCTCATGCATTTGTCAGACTCGGTTCTGGTTTGATTTCCACGTCCCATCTCACATCTTAAACAGATTTTGGCTTGCATTTGTTGTTTCTCCTATTCTGATCGTTGCACATTCCAGTTGTACAACCCTAATAATAACCAGGGTTCTTATTTTCCTTATAATTTTGTGTTTTAGAATTTGTGCTTTAGTTGTATATAGTTTTGTCACAGACAACACACACTGCCTCTCCCTAAACATAGTTTTGGGCATTCCTGCTCTAGCAAATCATTATGTAGCAAGTTTTCTTGTCATTAGACTGTAGTGACTTTAAATCAAATATAAATACGCACAATCTGTGCACACAGTCTTTGTTTCCTAGTTTTTGGTCACACTGAAACAAACTGTTCTTTTACAAAAGGCACCACCTTTTCAGTCTTCCACTGCCTTCAGCCAGCTGTGCTGAGAGCCTTCACGCCCTTGTGGGGAGAACAGCTGGCTGCAGAGCCAAAGTTACACACTACGTATTGCAGATAACACACACGCACTCATCTCAAATGGCCTATTGTGCTCTAATAATGAGTGCTATGTGCTGCTGCGGTCCTAAATGGAATGCCATTTTAGCCTACGTAATGCTAGCTAAACGAATGAACATGCAACGGTTTGACTTCTGTTGAAGCCCTTGGCTGTATGCAGAGGTATATTAACGGCCAGTATTGTATTTTTGCCCAGTTTTTTTTTTTTTTTTTTTTTTTTTGGATTTGGGTGGTGTTATAACTTGTTGGCTACAGTGTTGGTGTTACACAAGAACACTGTCCAAAGCAGCTCGGTCATATAATACACCCAATGCGGAAAAAAAAGGGCCTATGATTTTACCCTCAAACAATGCCTGTTTTTATTCTGGTAGTCATAGAAACTGGACACTGATGAGTATTTGTTTGACTCAAATGCAGACTTTGTTACAGCTTCATGCATGTAGGAAAGGGGGCATGGTAAAAGATGGCAGTGTTTTCTTTTAATAGGGGATTCGATCTCCAGTGTACGATACACTTTGTTTCATATTTCTTTTGTTTAACCATATCTTATCTGACTTGTTGTCGGGAGAACATTCAGTGCATTTGTCCTCTGTACTCTGTATTTTGTTTAAATCTGCCCTCAGAGCTATACATGCATGTCCATGTTGATCGTAATGTATGGCTGCCCTGAATATTTGAGAAGTACAGTAATTGAAATATTCAAAAACAGAAAATCTATTTGAATATCCAACAGGTTTACTGCAGTTCCTAGCTTTCCACACTGAATTCAATGATTGTGATTTGGCACAGCTTTCAAGTGACAGTACCGTTTAATATCCAGGTGCAGTGCAAATATCTTGCTACTTAGCATGTTCTGAGTGTTTTTATTACAGAGAATAAATGAGCATACAGGCTAGCTCGTTGTCCAGAGCTGTGGGAAATAATTCAGATTGCATTGGGTGTTAAAGCTGACAGGATTGAGTTTAGTGTGTGCTCCAGTATAAAACACTTTTGAACAACCTTATTCACTCCTTTTTGTCACTGATGAGCTAGAAGTTAAAAAGACTGTTTTCTCAGGCCTTGCTGTTCAAAGAGCCAGCCACCTGATCAATGTAGCAGAAATGGTTAGGATTTCTGGTTTAGCATTTTAACTTAATTTGCTATGAAAATAATACTTGTTTTTGTTGCCTTCTTTGTTGGATGCCCTGTGATTTCTAAATGAGCATGAGCTTACATTTCAAACATAATTCACATCGCTGAAATAAGGTCTTATTATCGACATTTCACCAAAGTAATAATAAAAGTGAAGTGAATTATATTCCTTTTCATTCATTTTCTTCAGCTTGTAATGAAAACAGAATAAAACATCAACTGTCCTGTTCTTTACTTATCAAAATAAATTGAGATTGAGTTTTGATATCTGTGTAGAATTTAGAGATCTGGTGCAAATAAGTCAAAACTTGGTGAAGAACATGTCTTCCGAGGATGTGAGTAAATTATCTACTGTTGTCATTGATTTTGCGATTGAGACCTAGACATTGAATTGGATCTTCTTTTTGAAGTTTCACATGTCACATTAATATGTAATGATGTATGATGTGGTCTGAAAAACTTAGCCGTGGGAACATCTAACATCCCTCATTCTGAGCCTGCAAGGGCAAGAGAAAGAGCTTTGGGATCGGGCGGAAAGAGTGGGGGCAGTGGGTGCATAACTGTGGTAGACTAATTGGAGGACGGCTATCCTCGGTCAGTGAAAGCCAGCATGTTTGGGTGTGGTCAGGAATTCTGGCTTTTCCTCTGTGTTTTGCTTATGGGTGTCACTGGCTACATTTTTTTGCACTATGATAGGAATTATGTGCTGTGTGGGCATACTCTTCTAGAAGACTGGCAGCTGCAGTCTCTTGGCACAGTTGGAGCCAATATTGTTAATTAAACGCCTGAAGTCATTGTGCTGGAGCTAGGTCATAAACCCTGATTACCTGTCTTTTGGAAAGTGCTAATGTGATTGTCTTGCATGAGTATAAGCATGCCTGTGGTCAGCACTGTCCAGTACCTCTTAGTCTCAGTCCAGTTGGCACAGATATATGTTCAGGCTAGCCAACCTTCCCCCCATTTCCTCCATTATGTGGTTAGAGCCAGTGCTCTAGACTTCACTTTCCCTCTTTTCCTCCTCCTGTCTTTCTTCTCATTTGCTTTCATTCCTTCTTTTAGCCTCTATTGTCTTGGCCACAGTTGCCACTGTCAATCACAGCAGCACCACGGCAGCAGCTAGGACTTTTAAAGGCAGGAAGTGACCTCACAGTGCTTGCAAAAGCTAGCCACCAAGCAAAAGCTAACTTAGCACATGTAAATGATTGGTCAAGCATGCTCATCTTTCCCTGTTGTCCGTTCCTTCGTCTGTTTGTTCAGCCAGTTGTGCCAGCATTCCATGGATGCATATACAGCTGTAACATAAATATGATCCTTACCTCCTTTAAGAAATGGCCAAATAAATGCTGGATTATGTTTTTAGAGAGTAATGGACAAAGCAGAGTAGTCTACAACTCCACCTACATATGAAGAGTTAATTTAATTAATTTTGCCCTGCTCTCGCTTTTGTTTTGTTTAGTTCTGCTTCAGTGGTGTAGCAGGCTGGGAGTCTTGGAATAAGGGATGTCAATCAACAGTGCTCATTAGAATTTTAGGGGCATGCCAAGACTATTCTGATTGGTCTGATCAGTGGATTTTATGCAATGTTTTTTGTTCAGTTTTTGCCAAAACCATTTTAGTTCTCTGTTCAAACTTTTTAATGTTTTGTTGGCATTACCATAGAGTCAGTTGTTTCCCTGTATTTAGTTAATGTATAGAAAACCTGTTGGCTCAAAACAGATTTATAATAGAAAGCAAGGGGCAGGTGGAGAAGTGGTTTCTGAATGGAGAAATTATGGTCCGTGGTAATTGACCATATGTTGCAAATACAGAACATAGAGATTTGGCTGAAAAAAACTCTTAACTGCTCCTTTAATAGGCTCTCAAATGTAGTGAGAACAAAAGTATTTTTATTTAAATATGCCTTTAGAAAGGTTTCAGGTCAGCAGGAATTGTTGACATAGCGTAACACTTATGAAAATACATATACAATAAATCTTGGCAAATAGTCACTTATGAAAAATGATGCATAGTCACAAATGACAAATGGCACATCATTGCTTTTAATTGCCTACATACATCAGCTAAACTACTCCCATCAGTCTGTCACATGACCTGCCTTTCTTAGCTCTGATGGGTCCCTCTCTGTGAGGCTGTGACTGGGAATGGCATGTGGCATGAACAAGGAGTCAAAGTTCAAGTCTTATACCCAGCGGGAGACCTCGAGCAGGCGAGGCATGACAACACAAATAAACGATTTAAGGGCATCTGTCTGAGAGACCTCCTCCCCAGGAGACTTTACTCCAGACAGTAATACTGAACGCACAGGGCCTATTAAATACTCATCACTTTTAGTGGACACACATTGGATGATAACAGTAGATAATGACATTTTATTGAAATTGGCTAAATACCAGACATGTCAGCCAGTTTTATTTAGAATGTACATTGTGGTTTACGTTACTTGAGATGGCTTAATGGTGTCTGTTCTTTTAGACAGTTAAAAAAAAAAAAATGCACACACACACATACAGTGACCCAAAATGGATGTGAAGTGTAGCCTTTAGTCTCTTTGACTTTTCTCCAAGTGCTTACCCATTGTCATACTCTCTTTCTCCTTTTCATTCTTTGCCCTTTTCATTCCAAGACAGTCTCTCATTAAGTATTTGAGGCATTTTCAGAGGGGAAGACTTCAAAAGCAAATTGTATTCTCCAAAGACCACAGTCACTTCCCATGACTCACTGTGCTTCCTGCCGGAAAAAAGCATTTTTGATACAATCTGGTAGTGGTCGAGTTACCACATTGTTTCTACAAATTCTCTAGAAATTGCTGTGATGATAGACAGAGAACTAATTAGCACATTTTGAGGATATTAGCCAGTAGTTAAGACTGAAAGAGGTGGCACCAGACAATTATAGCCAATTAGGAAGATAGTAATGACTTTTAAGCTCTTATAGTGAATTGAAAAAACAGCTTGCTGGAAAGTACATAGCCTCAAGGCTTTTACTGACTGCATTATTGGTTTTGTCTGCAGTGATGAGTTTGCTAGTCCTGGACAGCCCTTGTAATTTTAGATTTGGTTTCCTTCATCCTTTTGAAACAGATTTTAGGCCCTTTTAGAAGATGGGCAAATGACTGTTTTAAATGATCTCTGTACTCCAGTCATAGTCCTTAAGTGGCTAGTGGCCAGTGTGCTGTTTTTTCTCGGTTTCTCTCTTGATGCAAGGTGAAGACTTCATCTGTCTCAATTATTCCCATCTGGGTTCGTTTTCAGTGCTCATGCTTCATTACGTGGGAACAGAAGAGTGGCTTTGTCGTCCTCCTCCTCCCTCTCTCTGCCTCACTCACTCTTTCACACCCTGCATTACCAGCCTGCCACTCATTCACTTGTTCTCTCTCCCTCTCTCCGCCTGGAAAACACACGCACTTTCGGCTTGGCATGCTGCCCCACTCTGGCACCTGGCTTGAGGGAGGGGTGTGGGTGTGTGTGTGCGTGTAGGCTTTTGTACAGTGTTTGCCTTCCATTCAAGCATATTCATACCACAAACATGTTCATGCCAACAAATGTTTATTACAGTTTCTGTTGTTCTGAGAGACTTGCATTTGTTTTTTCAAAGAAATCTGAAGGAATATTTTCCCAAACTCAAATTCTATTAAGGATACACCAATACCACTTTTCCCTTCCAATATGGTTAACTGATCCTTGAGTAATAGCTTAAATCTCCAAGCATCAGACTCTACTGAAGTTAAGTAAATATTACAGTCATTTACACTAACAGTAGCAGCAGCTGACCCATGGATTTCTCAGTATGATTGAAGCAAATGGCCATGAGACCAAGCCACTGTGTTGCGTCAGGCAACTGACAGATGGACACCCCCTGCAGGCAGGACTAGTGGATACACAATACCTGACTAGTTAGCTGCTATACTAAAGGCTAAACCAAGGCTAAAGACTGATTATGAGTGATTATGGCCAACAGTTCCTTTCTATTATAAGACCCTGGACTAACATTAACTCTGTAAGACTTGAGACTGTAACGGACCACATGCCAGGAGATTACTCAAAGAAGTGAAATGAAAATAATAGGAAAAATTCCAACCTTTTCCATTAAATATTGGCATTGTAGATTTTGCATTTTTACTGCTTTCAGTCATCCAGACCACTGATATGTTAAGTTCTGTCTACTGTGATGCATGTCACTCAACAGCATGTTCATCAGAAATTGTGTTTTGTGTAAATTGTGTAAATTGTAGTTTGTGGACTTGGTCATAGGTATCTATTTCTCCATCATTGACATGATACTGCATTTTGGTGTCAGTATCGACGCCAATACCGATACAGTGTTGGTACAACACTATCTTGCATGTTTGTTAGTGAGTGAGTCCTCTTTTTTATTTTATTTTAATTTCCTTTGACTAACCTCTTTCATTTTCAAATATTTCTCAGAAATATCTCCTGAAAAATGACTAACTTGGTTGGTTTAACTGACAGTTAAATAAATGAAGGGTGGTCTCTGAGTTTTGTACAGTACAGTACCATGCAGTGCCATACTGTTTGTATCTCTGTGGGAACAGTTGCTAAGAGTCTTGAGTGTATAATTTCCATCCAAATAGATTCCATTTGCATTTACATTACTTCACCTAATGCACGGGGGCATTGATGCAAATCACATTCCCTCAGAACAAAGCATTTAGTCTTCAAGCTCATCGTCTGTTCTTAGATCTGATTTTCCAAAAGGCCTACTGATGTTTTTTTGAAAAGATGTCAGCCTGCATTCGAGCATTTTTTGCGCATGGGAATGTTTACGGGAGGATATCGCAGAGCTTGTCTGTGTGCAAGCGGATCAAATGGTGGCATGGAAAGTCATTATTACTGAAGCAGAGCCGAGCTTCGTACTGTTTTTTGGGAAAGCCCCAGAGCAGCCTGGTAATTTCACTGCTATAAATACTGGGAGGCCTTTGGCTGGCTCAGAAGAGAGCTACTGTTCTGCCTGAGTCATGTGATGCTCCAAGTCCAGTGCTCACATGCTCACTCTTTTTTTTAATTTATTGCATGCTTTTTTTTCTTTGTTTTATTTCTTTCCATCCACCCCCCCCCCCTCTCTATCCCTTTGGCTGTCTTAGCATTCCTCTTTTTCAACTCCTCAGACACCAGAAGGTTTTCATATCCTCACTGTCAAAATTAAACATTGTGTTTCTGAAATGATAAAAACTTAAGTGTAATATACACTATCTGTCCATGTGTAGCCATGCGCTCCTTCTCCTACTTTACGGTGCCTCCATTCCTGATTCAGACATTCAACTGCACACAAGTAGTGCATATAATCTCCATAGAAAAGCACTGCGAATAGAATGGGACACTTTGGAGCAGCCACACATGAGCCTATGGTCACCATGCCCAATGCAGAGTATCTGCAAGAGAGATATAAATATGCTGTGGAGCAGTGGAACTGCATTTTCTGAAATGGTGGTGCTCCAGCAAATACCTTTGGGATAAGTTTGAGTTCAATGTCAGTTCTAGAGATGTAACAATACAACTTATTGCAGTGTATCGGATTGTACTGAATCATTGTATTGTGTGACTAGCTTGTCTAGCTTGTGGCTATCAAAGTGTATCAGAGCAAGGCACCTCTGTATTTCCAGTGGAATTATGAGTTGTGTGAATTGTTACATCCCTAATCAGTACCTCACCCCACTCATTTTATTGTGGCTGAATGCAGTAAAATCTGCTCTAGTTGGTGGCCAAACTGGTTTTGCCATCTTTGCCAGGCTCTTTGATATTACCCAAGCCTGATTTGCAACCAGTGAAACAGAATACATGACAAGTTCCTCATGCTTTTATATTGTTTTCTTTAACAGGACCCTGCATAGCAATAATGACTTTTAATGTGTCATAATTTTACCATCAGACCTTTTTTATGTCTTCATAGTCTACTGAACAGGACTTGAAAAGCTGACTGCAAATCACTGACATTCATGTTTTGATCTACTTGTCCTTGGAAGCCAGTTGAAAAGAGAGAGAAGTAATTATTCAAATGGAGTGTCTGTGCATGTGGGAGCTCATGTGTTGAGCAGTTGTGTTCTCTTAATTGGAACCCTCTCTTCATCTTAATGAGCTCCTCAAACTGCTGTCTGATAGAGGGTTTACTGAACGTCACCATAGCAACACAAGTAATTGGGATTCTTAAGTGGTCAAACTGGTTGCAGTGGTGTGGACTGTGTAATTGTAAAAGAGCGTAAAGACGTACAAACAAGCAGGACATCAAAACACCGCATAGCGTTTATCATGAAGAGGAGCTAGAAATGGGGCCTCAAGGTCAGAGGTGTACATCTGCTTTGTCTCCACTGCTGTTCCTGGTCATTCCATTCTTTCTGTCCATTCCTCTCTTCTTTCCCCTCTCTTTCTCCCTTGTTGCTGCAAATGTGAATACTCAGCGTGCATTTTTCAGTTCTGCTGACTGTACTGGACTCTCTGCATTGCAGTAATTTCAGTGCCACTTCGCTTTGGCTAATCTCTCGCAACAGAAAGCCATTAGTCACCTTTTTCTCTTTCTTGTCTTTCTGTTTCTCTCCTCTTTCCTTGCTTGTTTTTCCACAGTTTCTTCATGCCACATCACCGTTTCCCTTAGGGGTTGGAGGTATAGCGGTATAAAAGTAAATATTTATATGGATTTTGCTGTATTTTGGCCAGTGTTATGTTGGCACCCTGTCAGCAGTAGCATTAGTAGTATAAGTAACAGCTGTAGCAGTAGTAGTGTCAATGACAGAAGTAGTAGTAGTAGTAGTAGTAGTAGTAGTAGTAGTAGTAGTAGTAGTAGTAGTAGTAGTAGTAGTATCGGTATTAGCAATAACAGTAGTAGTAGTATTGGTATTAGCAATAACAGTAGTAGTAGTAGTAGTAGTAGTAGTAGTAGTAGTAGTAGTAGTAGTAGTAGTAGTAGTAGTATCGGTATTAGCAATAACAGTAGTAGTAGTAGTAGTAGTAGTAGTAGTAGTATCGGTATTAGCAATAACAGTAGTAGTAGTAGTAGTATCGGTATTAGCAATAACAGTAGTAGTAGTAGTAGTATCGGTATTAGCAATAACAGTAGTAGTAGTAGTAGTATCGGTATTAGCAATAACAGTAGTAGTAGTAGTAGTAGTAATATCAGTATTAGCAGCAGTAGTAGTAGTAGTAGTAGTAGTAGTAGTAGTAGTAGTAGTAGTAGTAGTAGTAGTAGTAGTAGTAGTAGTAGTAGTAGTAGTAGTAGTAGTAGTAGTAGTGGTGGTGGTGGTATTAGCAATAACAGTAGTAGTAGCAGTAGCAGTATAAGCAATAAGAATAGTAGTAATAGTGATATTAGCAATAATAATCAGTCATAGTACAGTAGCAATATTAGTAGCACTGTTTGCAGCTGTAGTAGTAGTAGTAGTAGTAGCAGCAGCAGCAGCAGCAGCAGCTGTGGTAGTATTTTTATAAACTACTACACTGCCCACTCATTGCCAGCCTTCTGGACCTGTTTAACCACCATGAAGATTTCTGCTGTACAATGCTGTTCAAACCTCACCTGCATGAACTGTCCTTTCTGATAATGCTACTGCTGCTGCTGCACAGACTCAAACTATTTAATTATTTCTATTGCTTGACCTGTTTATCCCCCATATCTGCATTTAAATATTTCATACTAAAGTTGTTGGCTATCCGGTGTTGACCAGAAGAGGATGAATTCCACTTTGGTTCCTCTCAAGGTTTCTTCTCAAGGTTTTTTGCCGCTGTTGCTGTTATTGATGCTTATGGGGGCTTGGACCTGGATTGTTCTGTGAAGCTGCTTTGTAAACACATAAAAAGCGTTATATAAAAAAACTTTGTTGCCTTGATGTACAATTGTTTAGTTTAATCATCTCATTCTTTAGAAAATGGAAGATATTTTGATGTAAAAAATCGACTCCACCCTTACTTTCCCGCTCTTACCCTAATTAAGCCACAAGTAATTAATTCCTTGCTGTAACATCCACAGTTTAGTTTTGACTGAAGCACCATCTCCACTGCACTTAAAATCCTCCTAGGCCCCTGGGAAAACACAAGGGTACAGGGTGTGGTTCCCTGTTTTGACAGTTCCACAGTGGGAGAACATGAATGATTCAGCATGTTCATGTCTGCCTTGCAGGGGGTGACCTAAAGGTACCAGAGCTGGCTGAGTTTTTCTGTGCCATTGATACTTCACCCTTGCGTGACTGAACTGAGATGCTCAGTGTTGGGACTTTGCCTATTATGGAGCAGGCAGTCATGCAGTCTTGTCTTTGGGCTGTTTTCACAGTCAGTAAAGAAGTAGAGTCACGTTTTTATAGGAGGGGGGGGATGTGTTTGCATCTTTAGGACTGTAAATGCTTTTACATGCGAGTGGCTGTTTAGAGAGTCTCTATAGTCTTGTCTAATCTTATGTGATGTAGGCTTCTTGGCAACTAGACTTTTTCAATAGACATTTCTTCATGTGTAAAATAACTGCTGGAGTCGATGCAGTGTCATAAGTCTAGCTTGAAGTGTCATAAGTCTAGCTTATTGAAATACTCAATAATATTGGAGCTGCTTTAATATTAGCTGAAAGATTTAAATTCCACGTCTGGATCAGTTTAACAGGAGCATTGGGAAGGTTATGTTTAGATGATGTGCATTGATTAGCATATTCTTGGTGCTTCTAGGATTCTTTATTTTATGAATACTTACATTCCTTCATTTCCTAAACTACAGGCTTATTGATTCACTTATCTTAACATTCTATTCAGTAACTACTATTAATGATTCCATATGTTACATGATACTAATATGTGAATAAAAAATGAATTTTTTTAACCTCTAAAACTTGCTAATTGAGTTCCCTTTAACTTTGTTGTAATGTAATAAAACCAACATCCCCCTCTGCTTTTCTATTTTCCAGGACAGTGACATTCAAAAGAAGATTGACTATGAGATCCGAATGCGTGAGGGCGCCTGCAAGCTCCTGGCTGCTTGCTCTCAGAGAGACCAGGCTCTGGAGGCCTCAAAGAGCCTACTCACGTGCAACTCCCGCATCATGGCCTACATGTCCGAGCTCCAACGCATGAAAGAAGCACAGGTCATGCAGCGGGTGGCACGCAGGTATAAGCTCCGATTTAATTCTGTTTAGTACAGTGGCTAATTTGGGGAAGATGAATTCAGTTCATATAGAACTGAGCAGTATGGAGTATAATTATTGTAATAAATATTTTAGCACAGTACCTCAATAACAATGAACAGAACATAAAGGGAAAAGGAAAAATCATTAATTACTGGTTTATTCACTCAGCTAACAAATGATAATAGTTACACAGTAAGTAAAGTG
The DNA here is from genome assembly GCF_015220715.1 of Pygocentrus nattereri. Lineage (NCBI taxonomy): Eukaryota > Metazoa > Chordata > Actinopteri > Characiformes > Serrasalmidae > Pygocentrus > Pygocentrus nattereri. The sequence continues at coordinate 18,301,374 of NC_051230.1, read as the reverse complement.
GAAAAAAAATGTAAAAAAAAAAAAAAAACTTGGTCTGATTTTCCACTAACTTTCCAAGCTAAGGCATTTGTCATTTGCAATGTTTTTAAAGATCAGTTACCAATGAAGCAGTTGGAAAACTATTAAAGGGTGTTATATAAAAAATAAATAAAGTTGAATGCAATGTTGATACTGGTGTTAACAATCCAGCTTCAACAAAGTCATGAACTGTAGTGTAAATGGCCAGGCTTTTCACAAGGTTTAAAGCTTTATTAGTGAGTTCAGTACAACTACTATTTGTTTACAAGTGAGGAAACAAACATTACTCATTCCTAGAAAACAAGCAGTTTCCTAAAATGGTAACAGATGAAGCAGAGGTGACTGAGGAACTCCAAAGCACATGACATGCACTAGCCAAAGTTAGAAAATTGCCTAGAGGTCAGTTACAGTTCACTTGCTGACTCATTGACTGTTGTCACAGTCTTGGCTTAATCCAAACAAGGCAAGACTAACCAGAAATACGTTGTGCCATTGTGTATTTCTGGCTAATTGTGATTACAGTCAACCTTCACGTTACCAATATTTCAGAGTTGTATGATATGCAAATGAGCTTCTGACCAATCACTAAATGTTTTATTTATTATTATAAGCGTTCACAATATATTGCAAGGCATATCACAAGATAAAGCAATATAATCACAATGTGGCATTTTGTTTGTATTGAGGAGACCCTCTCTAACTATTAAACTCTGTGACCAGTCACATAAGGTACACATGACACAGTGCCCTTCTCTGGAAAGAGTTTAAACATCATTAAACGTGTGGTGTGTCGTCGGTGTACCATAGTGATTTTATGTTTCAGGTCCTCAGATGCAGGCCCAATGGATGATCGATCTCCATGTAAAGGCAAAGTTGCAATTTCAGGTAAGTTTGCAGGCTTAACTTTTCAGTAACCGCTTCTAAACACTGAAGTTATTTAGTTCCCTTGTTCACACCTGGCATTAACAGTGTATTGGATGATCTGACAGTGGGTGACAGTGTTAAGTAGAAGTGTGAACAAGGTCCTGTGTGTCTTTTGATCACTAAACCTCACTTTGGAGGTGGTCCGGGATGCATATGACCACATAGGCTTATATTTGTAGTGTAAATACCAAAATAGTCTCCGTACATCCCTGGCAACAGTAAAGGACTGCCTAATAAACTGCATTATCACAGCAGAGATGAAAGGAACTGAAGGCTTTTTCTCCAATTTGTTTACAAGTTGTGTTGAACTGGGCTTTGGTTAATTTTTTGTAACTCAACTTGAGCATGGTCTGGTAAGGTATACTGGTCAGTGACTTAATCTGAATCTTAATCAATCAAGTGCATGTACATGTAAAACCAAAAATTACCCTGCTAATCACATCTTATCACCTCACTTTTATGTTTACCTGTTGCTTCTCTACTGTATCAACGCAAATGTTGGCAAAAGCAGCAGCAGTAATATTTATTTGCATCTCCTAGTAACTAGATGCAAGTTCTTTGAGTTTGGTTCAGTTCACCAACAGCTTAAGTTGTATATCGTGTGATCCCAAGTCATTTAATATATGATCCACAATATTTACATGGCCCAAAAATGCAGAGAAACCTGTCAGATGTGTGAGATGTTAGGACTTCAAAGGTTGTGTGGTGTATGCAATCCTTTATCAGTCCATACAGTCTTTGTTACATCCACAGCCTTAACCCTAGCCCATTTTAACCAACAAGGATTTGCAGGACTTCTCTGTTTGATAATAAATGTAGCAAGAGCAAGACAAAGACGTAGTAAATATTCACGGCATCCTTCCTCCAGTCACAAAATACAATCAGAAATGGTCACGGGAGATGCTTTCGAGACCCATGGTGTGAAAGGTTTTGCATCTTGCTGTCTTGCTGATCAGATCACTTGAGATGGATGATAATAATAGCAGGTATGAACAGGACCACTGTTATAAAACAACTTTCAGCTTCTATATAGACCACTTTCACTACTTAGCTTAGGTGACGGTGGTGTCTTTATATGTGTGTGTGTGTGTGTGTGTGTGTGTGTGTGTGTTTCCTGATGCCTCATTGAGGTCTTTTTTGTTAAGAGACTACCCTGCTGGTTTATTTGTTAGCTGTGCAGTCTGGTGGGCTTTTATGAGCTCACCACCCACTCTTTTACAGTCTGTTTCTCCCCTCCACACCCTGTAATATTCACTCCTTTTTTCCTCATACTGGCCAAAGCCATGACAACCTGTAGCTTCTGGCTGTTATCCACTGTCTGTCTGCATGACTGCATGATGTGTGTGTGTGTGTGTGTGTGTGTGTGTGTGTGTGTGTGTGTGTGTGTGTGTGTGTGTGTGTGTGTGTGTGTGTGTGTGTGTGTGTGTGTTTGTTTGGTGGGGGGGGATTGGGGTGTGGACAAAGCCTTCCCGACTTTGTTGGAAAACTAGAGGGAAAAACAAGGCTAACTTAGAGGCCCAACAACATATCCTTGACATTGTAAAATGCTTTTTATGAAAACTACAAGTTTCATTGTATTAAAAAAAAGCAGAACTTATTTTTTATATTGTTTGAGGTTGAGGTTGTTTAGGTTGGGGTTAGGTTTAGCAGTTAGGTAGTTTAGTAATGAAACGTATTACATATAGCTACTTAAACACACACACACATACATATACACACATAGATTATGTTCACAAAATACACCTGGTTCAAATTATTATTACATATAGCTACTTAAACACACACACGGGAACACGCTTCTGCACGTTTAAATATTTTGAAATTTAAATGTCATTGAAATATTTTCCCCAGGCTGACCTCTGGTGTGAAGGGCATAATTATAAAGTTATTATGAGTTTCTATAACGTGTATGTGTGTGGGCAGTTCAGCACTTTTTACCCTGCTGCCTTGCTGAATAAAGTTATTCTCTTATCTATGCATAAGTGTGGCAAAATTAAATACCACGCTAGCATGCTTGCTGTTTCTTATACTGTTCAAACATACACAGACATGTTGACTGCGCACAGATCTCATAGTTGCTCATACACTGCAGTCATTATCCCCTTAATTGTCTCCTAATGGACCTTCATCTATTAATTTTTATTAACTAGCATTGCAGTTCTGGTCTAATTAGCCAGAGTATGACTGATTGATGCTGGCTCAGGCTGGAATAGATTAGGTATGATAAATGCAGTCTTAATGCAGTGAGTGGTCCAGTGGGGTGATACAGTATTGAGAGCACGGCCTTCACGGTTATTTCTCCTACACCCACAGCCTGGCTGTGACTGCCTGCTGCCTCCAGATAAGAGTGTGAGTGTTTGTGTGTGTGAAATAGGGAGAGTGACAGATACTAATCGTGATTGACATTGCAGAGACAGCCAGCTCCAGCATCTGTGGCGACGAATAGCTGTGTGTGTGTGTGTGTGTGTGTGTGTGTGTGTGTGTGTGTGTGTGTGTGTGTGTGTGTGTGTGTGTGTGTAGTCATGCATGAGACAGGGCACGTGTGTTTGACTGTGTGTGTTATGACCTTGTCTGATTTCTCACTCTGGATGTGTGTTTCTATCACAGACCTTCGAATCCCTCTGATGTGGAAAGACACAGAATACTTCAAAAACAAAGGAGGTAAGAGCAAAGAGACTCCAATTAAATGTGAACAAGTGTATCAATTAGGGGTGTCATGATTGAATCAGTTATATGAACTTTAATCTGTTATTAATCTGTTAATCAGTTATATGTAATTTTAATCTAAAAAAATGTAAATATGCTTTCTCAATTAATCAGCTGTGATTAGATAGCTTGCATAAGGATGGTGCCAGTACGAAACTTTCGAGCACTTCTAGGCCTAATAATTTCTGTGAAATGGAAAAAATTGTATTGTTTAGTTCTTTTTATTAGAATTATCAGGCATCTTGTTTTAAACACTATGTTGTAATTGTGCTTTTAGTTCATTGTTAAGTTTTGATTGGAAACATCTTGAACCATCCAAGGAAAAATTGTTCAGTCAGGATATTTTTTACTCTGTGGTTCTTCCATTGTTCAATCAGTCAATCACGTTTTGTTTTTAAATATGTGGAACCAATTTTGTAAGAGAAAACCATCACTGTATACCTTCTGGAAGGCCTAAATACGTCAGTAACTGTGAAACCGAGCAGTAGCCTGACCAATGCTTTTCAGTCAGATGTTAGAAATGCTTAGCTGACGTAACAAAACTGACTCCAAACTGTCTCCTCCAACCGTGTTGAGCTGTCCAGTGATGTTGTCTTAGCAGCAGTTGAAAGAGATCTGGTGAAGCTTAAATGACTCCTGCTAGCCATTACCCTCTAAAGACTTATCTAGTGAGTAGAACTGGACCTGACTAATACTGGGGAGAAAAATTGCCAAAGAAGAGGAAGAAATGAAAAACAGTGGCAGCAGCTCTATTCATTTGTGACACTTTACTGAAAGAGTCATTGTAAAAATTCAGCATACATGGTTAAACACATGTTAAAAAAAATCCTGTAATAGTTCTCAGATAAACATGGAGTGTATTTTATGTCTGTGTTTAATTTAGAACAGCCTAAAAATTATGAATGTAAATGGAACTTGCTACTGGAGTCCTACACGGGTGCTAGCAGAAAATCGCATCATCATAGACACTAGGTCTGGGCAATATCAAAAACAGTTAGCACATCAGGATAATAGATAACATCCATTAAAGCATTGACACAGAGTTACTTGTCCATTATAATGAAAAAAATAAAATGTGTATATTCACTTAATATAAAGGATCTTAATAAGCCACTTTTAAACCATTCTTTATCCTGCATAGCAACACATACATTCTTAATCACACATTGTGGTCCATTATCATGGATTCCAAGTGCCATATGGTTAATTTTTAATGATTCTTTTTGAGATTGAGGCACAAGGCACTTACAAACCACTCTCTACAGCTCTATAGGTGACAGCATTTTACTACTAAAGCTGTAAAATTAAAGCTACAGAAAATGCATGCTTTGCTTTCCTGTATACCACAGAAATGTACAGACATGAATTGGTCCCACGTTGAAAGGCTTCATAACAGTATAAAATTATGAGAGCAGATGTATTTTTTGTGCATTGCAAGCATGGTGTTTGTGTTTATTCCAAAATCAATATGAAATAAATTCCATTAATTTGCTTCGAAGGTCTTTTTCAAGACGTTGCATTCCGCACTAGCACAGAGATTGAGCTGGATGTTTATAATCTGTAAACATTTTAAGGATGAGTAAAGGTTTGTCATGCTTAGTGTTACTGTCTGCAGGTGCTTCAAGCATAAAAACATAGAATGCATCACTGTGCAGCTGTTTCTCATAGAGATGTTCAGTGCTTTGCAAAAGTATTTCACCCCCTTATATGGACTGTTTCTGAATTAGTTCAAACTGTGGTTCCACAGTGAAGAATCTATTAAAAAAGCAATTAAGGATTCAGATCTTCGATATTTACAAAGATTGCCATGACCTATTTAAACCCAAGGCATTATTTGGGACAATAGTAAGTTAAAAGTATAGAAACTTGTGCTTTATAGGGTGCTTTCTATTAAGACTTGGCTGTCCCAAAGCCTAAGACCTAAATTTTAAAAATCTTACCTGTTGCTTGTAGTGGAGCCTTCAACACGCTACAAGCAACAGGTAAGTTGCTCTGAATCTGTGTCCTGCTGGGAAACCCCTTAGAGATTGGTCAGGAGTGCAAAATAAATGCATACAGTTGTATGCACAAGCGTGGGCACCCCTGTCACATGTTTTCTTTTGTTTTTTTTTTTTGTGAAAAATGAAACATGTCCTCTACAAAGAAACACTTCTACACATTTGTAATAACACAGTTTAAAAAAACAAACACAAAAAACAAAATGTGACTTCTGCAAAAGTTATGGCACATTATATATTTTCTTTTTTTTTTCTCAATATGTTAAACAAATAAATAGAAATTTTCAGACTAAAATTGTGCTAATTTATATTCACATAAATCAACAAAACATGTCAATGTGTTCAAACCATCCAACTGTATTTTTTCATTCAGTATTTTTTAACTCAGTACAGTAGTACTACATCAAGCCTGAAAATGTGAAGCTTTAACACCCTGAGTTTAATACAAAAACACTGACCTAGTGCTTTTACACGGCTACACTTGTAAGACACTGTCGGTCTGTTTACTCCATTTGCCTTACTCTCTCTCTCTCTCTCTCTCTCTCTCTCTCTCTCTGTCAGAGCTGCACCGCTGTGCTGTGTTCTGTCTGCTGCAGTTAGGAGGGGAGATTTTTGACACCGACATGGTGATGGTAGACAGAACCCTCACAGACATCTGCTTCGACAACACTATAGTCTTGTAAGTTCATGTGCCTCTTTTGGTGACGTATACACTAAATATCCCTCCTCACAGAAACATTTAATGTATAAATCATGTACAAGGCCATGTAAACATGACACTTTTCCATTCGGTTTACATGAGCTGTATGTGTGTTTGTATTAAGGAATTATGAATCCTCTAAAGCCTAACTCTGTGTGTGGGTGGCATAAAGCAAATATTAAACTCTGGCCTTACAGTATGCTTTAGTACGTCTGCTGTGTTCAGTATGTATGTGTCTGTGTTTGAGTATGACCTATTTCTTGAGCCTGATCAATCCCAGAGCTGGAGCATTAGACTGTGAGTCCTTTATTAAAATTAGACTTGATCTAGGTTAAAGAATAGAGTCCAAATAGAGTAGGTTACTTGCATCTCCCTATTTATGGAAAATATAGAGTTGCTTTATTTCAATCAATGTTTTCACTAATATGTAACTATTTTGTTTTAGATACATGTGTAAAATTAATCTACTAAACTTACATATGTCCAGAATTATGAACAGAGCTGTACACTATTCTAAAATAACTGGAATAGATGTGTAACATCAAGAATGAAAGTTATAATAACCAAAAAATAGATAATCACGTAGAAATGATCATTTAATAACTTTTTAGTCATTTTCAAAAGTACAAGGAATAATGAATAAAACATAAAATTATTATAGTTCAAATATGTAGCTCATATTTAGAATACTTTTATTACTTTATTTTATTATTGAATAAAATAAAAGATTTTGATGTATTATTTGAACATGACTAAAGAACAGCCATTATGACTGGATCTCAAAAAAAACACATTGCATGATTCCAAATTTTTGAATACTGTATTAAGTGCTGCAGTTACTCTGTGCTATTATGTAGATTGCATGTGACTAAACATATAACATGAGATACTTTGCATTGAAAAGCACCCCACAAATATCCATGCACAGGCCTAAAATGACGTGGTATCCTCACATAGACTATGTAACGACTCAGAGATGTGTACATGCACTTTCTTGTGTGCAGTAATGAAGCGAGCCCGGGCTTTGAGCTGAGGTTGGAGCTATATAGCTGCTGTTCAGAGGATGATTACTCAGCGGGCAGCACACCTCGCAAACTGGCCAGCAAGCTGAGCTCCTCGTTGGGCCGCTCGTCGGGGAAGAAGCTGCGGGCGGCTCTTGAGCCCGGAGCCTGCAGCCCTGTCAGCAATGGAGGAGCCGCACCACTGCTGCTGCCTGTACCACCGGTGCCGTGAGTATCTGTGTATATACATTAAACATGCACATCGTGGCAGTGATTGGACAAAATTTATTATTTCATTTAAAAAAGCACAAATTGTCTGCAGCATGCTAGTGAAACAGCAGCAAGATTTGGGGGCTCATCGCTTTCTCTGATTGATAAAAAGCAACTGGGCTACTGTCTGTAGCACCCAATACAAAAAGCTTACTTTCAGCATTACATGTAACCTACATCTGAGCTATAAAGTAATAACGTATTTGTACACAACTTGTCATGATATGTGTCAGTAGTGTTTTTGACCCTGCAGGATTCAATGGGCTCAGACAGTCTTATGCAAATGTTTTCATTCATTCTTTTTATATAAACTTTTTTCTGTTATAGATTTGAATGCATTTTGTATTTTTGTATTACCTACCATGATGGTGTTTTGTGTTAGGATTCACCAGTTCAGCCTGTATTACTGTAATTATAGATAGCTTCATTATGAGCTGCCCAGCGGCAGTCTAAGGAGTCTCTACAGTCAAAGGTGTCATCCTATCACTGAGACATTGTGCTTGATCTTATCAGCTAACCAATATATCGGTCTGGCCCTAGTCTATACATAATACACACGAACAGAAGCACTTACACTTAAGCACTTAATATGTGTATATTACAGATGTGTATATATGTATATGACTTTCCCTTCACAGTTACTGTATTTTCACGTGTGTGTGTGTGTTTGTCTGTCCACAGAGGGCCGAAGTATCATCTCTTGGCACACACCACCCTCACACTCTCTCATGTCCAGGACAGCTTCCGCACACACGACCTCACTATTACTGGCAATGGTGAGACACTTCACATATCTGTCCTCTATCTCTCCTCTACTTTTTATCTCCTCTCATCTTTCCTTTTCCTAATTTTTTCCTCTCCTCTCTTTTTATAATGCCTGCTCTACTCTGCCTTCTGTCTTTATATTTTCACTGTCCTTCACTTTTCTGCAATTTCCCCCTGGGATCAATAAAGGAATCTGAATCTGAATCTGCCATGCCTATTCTCTCACTCTTCTCTGCTCTACCTTTTCTCTACTTCTCGTTTCCTGTTCTCCTCTTTTCTCCTTTAACCGCTGCTTTGTGAAGCAGCAATATTCTACTTTGTTCTTTCATAAAATGGGTGAGACTATTATACATGGCTCTAGACAGAAGGTTAGGCTTTGTGTTTGATCAAAGGATGATAACACTTCAATTTTTCTTTTAGAGGATATCAGGAAGCGATTTAAAAGATTAGTTTTACAGCATGCTTGTTATCTGGCTATTAGAGGCTATTATTGCCAGGCTGGGATGCCAGGCAGCTAAGGGCCTGAATTTGTGTGTGCGTGCGTGTGCGTGTATGCGTGTGCGTGGGTTCAAACTGCCCCATTGTAGCCCAAGAAATGCACATATTATTCCCACTGAGGTCTCCATAAGCTTTTATTTTGAAAACAACTACAAGGATGCATTACAGCAAATGGCTACTTGGACACTCCCAGGCAGAGTTTTTTTTTTTTTTTAATTAAAGAAATGCACAAGCTCTCTGGTTAAAAATAAATAAATAAGAAGAGAAATACTCTCTAAAAGTTGTACTTTTTTAAAAATGTTTGATACATGTTTCTTATTGAATGTTAATTGGATGTATGCAGCGATGACATTGAGCATGTATAATGGTTTATGCTGGAGATTTTTTTTATGTAGAGCATACACCAAAAATTGTTTTTTGAACCAGGCATTCAGTAGTACAAAAAAAATTGACAAACAAGCCTGGTTTGAAAATGTAGTGAGTAGAAAGTACAGATTTTTTTTTTTTGTGTAGTAAAAGTTATATTACATGGCAAAATTTGTGTTAGGTACACTAACAAAGTACTTATACTTAGAAAGACTAATATTCCATGTTGTTCAGGTGTATAAACATCTATCTATCTATGATATAGACACTGGGTGCTATAGGAACTGTCTGAATCACGCAAATGAGTGAAGTTTTTTGTTTCTTTTCTGTAAATAATAAATGACTACTTGTTTAATAGAATGCCATACATTCAGGACAGTTTATTGAATATTCAGCCCTTACTACTTTTTCAAAGTATTTTGCTGAACTCAACCCAACAGTTTGTTACAGTACTGCACACCTATCCTTTCTCCCCTTTTTGAGAAATGTGGCAAAAAGATGATCACAAAAAAAGGGAAATGTTCACCTGGGGGTATTTCACAAAGTAGGATTTCTCAGTTTAGCCAGATAACTTAAGCCCAACGTCAAGCCTGTTTAATAGGAAAAGAGCTGAGGGACAATAACTTTAATTTTGATGTGTAAAGTTGGAAATATCCCCTAAATCAATCTTTCCTTCCCCCTCTCTTCCCTTTACAGAGGAGTGTTCATACTGGTTGCCACTGTATGGCAGCGCATGTTGTCGTCTAGCAGCTCAGCCTCACTGTATGACGCAACAGATGATGAGTGGCTGCCTCAGGGTCAAGGTAAAACCCACTCTCGCAATCATGCACACATGCACACTGTTTCACATTGCTTCTGCTCAGATTTCTCATGTTTGATACTTTCACTCTGTCCAGCTCGGTGGGGACCCTCAAGGATGGACGAATGTTTATGCCATCCTAAAAGGAACAAACCTCTTCTGTTACCGCCGACAAGAAGACATTGAGGCCAACGTGGAGCCCTTATTAACTATCGGCATCAACAAAGTGAGTAATTCAGTGTAAACCAAACACACTCCTATATAGACATATGATCGAGACTCAGAGTTTATGAAGTCAGTGTCTAGTCTGGGGAGACGAAGTGTTTGTCATGACAGGTCGTGATGTGTCAGCTGTTCGGTCTTACTAACAGTGAGTAGTTTGTCATGAACCATTGAGCAGTCTTTTCTTTTTGAGTCACATTTAGGTACACAGAAAGATATCAGTAAGTTAGTCTGCCCTGTGGGTTTTCCATTACATAGCACGTGAGCCCATTCTGGAGAAAAGTAGACGAACCAGTTGGCATACTAATGAACCTCTGCTTCCATCTACTGGGGGAAAGAGGAACTGGGATGTGTAGATGAAATGGTGGTACTGTAAAAAAAAAAAAAAACAGAATTCAAGACATGATAATGTAAATAGGGATTGAAAAATGCATAAATTATTAGTCTGGAGGTGTTCAGGTGCACACATTTTGAAACATTCAAAACATAAAATAATTATAAAATCATATAATAACAAACGTATGCCCTTTTTAAATGCACCCCCCTACCATGTTGCTGTTTCTCACCCATGACTTTGTAAATAAAAAAATGTTATTTCCCTGTAGTGCTAATCCAGATATACAGTTGTATGCAAAACTTTGGGCACCCCTGGTCAAATCAGGACTTCTGCTCTTGTTAATGCTCAATTACTGCTAATTTGCTGAGTTTTACATAGTAGGTGGGGAATAAAGCTCTGTCCATTGCAAAATTTATGGCACCTGCTATATGTTAAGTTTTACTGTTTCTAATAAGTGTAAACATAACAAATAATTAGCCGAATATTTGCAGAAATAAAATGTCATATATAAGTGTGATCATTCTAGAGGATGTGTTAATTTATTGTCACTTAGAAAATCCAGGGGTGTCCACACCTTTTTATATAACTGTAGTCCTAAATTCTACATTGTATAAATGTTTATGTATCACCATTGATACACATATGAAAAATACCAGATGTCAGCATCAGCCTACAATTCCCATACTTAGTATTCAGAGCATTTCTGAATTATACCTGAAAAGTTTAATCCAATCAAATCGTTGGCAGATCAGATGTTCACACCCCTGAAAGTAAATGTGTCCATCTCAAGTCCAATTCAAAGTAGGGTTATTTGAAAAGGCCAGTTATGTTTTTCATTCCAACAGAGCAACAGTAAGTATATTGTTCCACATCAGACGTCTTGCCAAACTCTATAAATGCTTTCAAAGTTTTGAGTAGCCTTTACTGTTCCTAGTAAAACATTTTCTAGGCAGTAGCTGCCAGATGTCGCCTTATTTGTCCTTGCCCAAATGACTGTAAAGAGACATATGTTTAATAGCGCGTGTTTTGTGTTTCGTAGGAGACGAGGATACGTGCAGCAGAGAGAGATCCTCACAGCAAAGCTCAGAGCATCTGCATCAGTAACCAGTATGGAGGGGAAGAGGTCACACACACGTTAGCCACAGACTGTCGGGAGGACACACAGCGCTGGATGGAAGCATTCTGGCAGCAGTTCTTTGACATGAGTGAGTGAGAGATCAGATGTAGATGTACATGTGTGTACAGTACAATGTAGACTTATTTTTATTTCTTTTTTAAGCCTTCATAGTACCAGTTATATTATATTTTAATTTTTTTAAGTACCAGTATAATTTATAATAATGAATTTCCTGTATTATACTATTTTATGTATATATATTCCAAATGTAGTGTAACAGTGTCAGATGATATTTAAGTTATCTTTCAAAGACTTCATAAGTTAACATTATTAAACATCTTACAAACTTGACATAGCTTATTGTGATATGACTGTTCTGTGCTCTTTTCTCAAAATGATACCAAAGAAAGCCTTGTTCTAAATGTTAACTCACTGAGCTACAAGTACCACTCTGCTGCTTGGTTTATTCAGAAGTTGTCTCCCCCTACAGGTCAATGGAAGCAGTGCTGTGACGAGCTAATGAAGATTGACCAGCCATCACCACGCAAACCTGCCCTAATTACAGCCAAACAGGGCTCTCTCTACCATGAGATGGGTAAGAGGTTGCAGCATTTAACCCTGTTCAGTTTAGAGAATAAATATAATACATGACAATCTCTTTTATATCTTGGGATAATACCCTATATTCAAAAAAAGCAGACATGCTTCCTTCTCATTAAACCATAATGCATATGCACTTGTTTCAGACCTTACCCCTCCTAAGCTGAGTCGCTGTAGATGAAAGAATTTCTGACGCACTGATTTTCTGTCTCTCTTTCTTTGTCTTTTCCCCTTCTTTCCTCCTTTATTTTTGCTTTGTTTCTGTTTCTCTCACTGTCCTTTTTTCTTTCCCTCAACTGGTTTCCTTATTCTATCTTCTTTTCATGTCCCTTCTTTCTCTGTGCATTGCATCACTGGCTATATTTATACTCACTTTACACGACTTCTATCATACCATTTTTTTAAAACATTTTTTTACCTTTTTTCAACCCACACACATTTTTTTTTTATCTCACCATACGAATAAACAACCCTGCCAAACCGTACCCTCCCCCTTGTGTTCCGCATTTGTGGTTATGTTATCCTTCCTCTTAGCACCCCCTCTTTCTACCCCTCCATCCTGCGAGGGTCTGCTGCTGCAGGATAACGCTGTCTCTGCTGAGATCCGTGCACTGCTCTCCTCCTATTACAGCGACAGGTGAAGTAACCAGAGTGGTCGTTTCGGACAGCTCTCTTCTTCTGCTGCTGCTACTAAGCTCTGTACTGTGTCCTGGGCTGGCCTTTGTAGTCTGTCTGTACTTTGAATTGCGCTCAAAATATCTAACTCATTTGCCCTTGTGCTGAGGGATCCTGAGACACTGCACAGGGTTAGCCTCTGTGACATCAGAACCCACAAACAACTGGGAACACCTCACACAGTCGTCTAGATATGGTTTGTTTGTGGTTTTGTGGTCCATTTGATTCACGCTTTGTGAAAACAGCATTTTGCTTCATGGATGCAGAGCCTCGAGGCTTACTGTTCACAGACTTACAGAGCTTAGTGGGTAAAAACAAACAGCTCAGCTGAATGGCTGCCTGTGAGTATATGCAGTCTTGCAAAGAGACAGCAGCTATGGCAGAGTAAAGCAGAATAAGCCAGGTCATGTGTAATTTTAATGTGGATAAAGGCTTATGTTTACAAGCATTCAACCTGAAATTAAACCCTCTGCGAGTAAAAAAAAAAAAAACCTATTGCTTTTATGAAATGAAGACAGACAATTCAATATAGATAGTACAATGACATACAACATAATAAAATACAGTATCCCAGAAATACAAATTTAGCTCAAAGGTGATTCCATAAACAATGTTAGCTTGTTGCTGTTAGTATTTTATCATGGTTTGTGTGTGGCTCCTCGAATCAGATTTACAAAACAATGATCTAGATCCACACAACCCATAATTCAGCTTTCACCAGGTGAGGTCTGAGTTCTAAAGCCATTATGGGAAGGGGCAGTGAAACATACTATTATTAGCTTAGATTGTTTTTTTTTTTGTTTTTTTTGTTTGTTTTTTTGATAGTATTATTTAGTATATTATTTTCCCCCGCCCACTGATGCACAGATGTTTAGAGCACATGTGTCAAACACCAGGCACAAGACACATCCTATCCAGCCCGCAAAAGTATTTACATTTTTTTATATTATTAATATTAGCCTGTTTCATAATGCACTGTAATGTTATGGCTGCTCCAACTCTTCTACCCCAACAACAATCTTTGGGACAGCAATTTCACCTCAGTTTTACACAATTCTATACCGTTCCACACCAGTCGTACCACCAAACACACTGCAGTTCAGCCAATAAAAACACTTAACGCCAGCCCAGCAGGCCAGAAATTGATCCCAAGAATTAATGACAAGATGCCAGGCGTCTAGTTCAAGCAAATAGGTAGGTTTAAAGGTCTGATCACCTGGAGACATGTGAATTTTGAAAATTACAAGTATTCTTGCAATATTTGAAGTGCCTATATTTTGCTGTTGAAGTTTTTGCGGATTTTGAATAAACAATGGTTCGGTTTATAGCAAAATGTTTATTAACTATAAAATAAAACATAGGTGTTCTCTGGCTGGTTCCATGGATTTCTTAAGCTTTTTTAAAATGGCCCTCTTTGTGGAGCCAAAGTCATTACGTTTTAAAGAAGATTACAGGAAAACAAAATTATGGTCTTTATCTTGACCAGGGAACTAACAGAGAAAAGAAAGAAAGCCTGTGTTGATTTCAGGTTCACTTGAAAAGCTTGCATAAATAGCAGTGTGAATACTACCTTTCATCTGTTCCCTTAGCTGCTGTCATTTGGTGTTCATAGCTTTGAATGAATAACTGACGAAGCTCAGTTTTTTGCAAATTGTTATACCACCCAGGGTACACTTTGTGAAAGCATTAATCAGGATTGCAGATAAACCATGCATCTAGAATTCAAGTTCAAGTACCATTTGCTAGGTTTTGTCAGGGTGGTCATGCTTTCCTTGGGAGTCTCTCTTGAGAGTCTTATCAGCTTGCCTGGCATCCTGCATGGTATTGTGGTAGAACTATGCAAACTTCCTCTTTGAGCGTGTTCAGTTGTGGTGTCGATTTAGTGACAGGTTTCCTTTAATGGATTTTGAGATTACACTGCAAATTGGGCATTATAAACTCTGTAAACTTACTTGCATACATTTCATTAAATCTCTCTCATAGTAATTGTAATCCTAAATATAGCATTGTATAGGGGTTACTGAAAAGAAATCCTAAGGTTAATTAACTGTAGTAACAGATTAATAACTGAATATTAGTTTTCATGATATTTTGTAAATAATAAGCCTTAAATTAGCTGAACAATATGTCTGCAGTGTAAGATGTTATGATGGGAGTAGATAGAGAGAAAAATGAATTAATTTGCATTAGTTCAAAGCACTAGTGGGTAACAGCTCTGTGTTCCTGTCCCTCCTGCAGTTATTGACACTTCTGATGACATAGGCACAGTCACTGACATCCTGGCGAGGCGTATTGAAGAGCTTGAGCTTCGAGCTCAGCTGGACGCCCCACCTCACTGGATGTCGCTTTTTGAGGCGGAGGCCCCTGGAAGCCCTCAAAACCACAGGAATCATCATCATCGTACTGCACGCCACTCCCCTCACACTCCCAGCCCCCGCCTGCACAGCCGCCAACCCCGCAGTCCCTCTGGTCTGCTCTCCTCTGATGCCAGCCTGACCTCAGACAGTGATAGTCCCTGCAGCACCAGCCCTCGCTCACATCATGCTTGGCCCCGCGACCTTCCCCCGACCTCCGGCCGCTTCCGTCCCCGCACCCTTTCTCTGGACGCCAAGCTGTCCACCCTAAAGGCTCAGCGGGGCTATGGGGGCTTCCAGTGCTCCTGTCAGTCTCCTTCCGCAGGCTCTGTTGCTCCTCGGCCTAGTCAAACGGCTCTTTCCTGCTCCAGCTCTACATCCAGCAACAGCTCCAGCGAGGGCAGCAACAGCCCTGAGACGGATCTGGCCTTTTCTCGGCCGTCTGGTGCCCGCCGCAGCCTGAGGAACCTCAGAGCAAAGCTGGACCCCAGAAACTGGCTACAGAGTCAGGTGTAACTTCTTTTGATTTTCTCAAGAGGAGTCTAAACTTTAAAAGTCGGTCTTCATGTTTAATTTGGGCCATCTCAATCATCACACAACCTCTGGGAAGAACTGGAATGACTCCAGTTGAGGACATGTGACTGCCCTCGAATTTGAAGATGTGACAAACGCAAGCGTTCATGGGAGATTTCCTTCTCAACTAGGTCACTACCATGGTAGATGAACTGTTATTTATACACAACTCACTTATATTACATGCAATCATACATACCTACATTCTGGACCTCATACAACCTGCAATTCTGGACCTCAAAATGGAAAGTGCAGTGTTTCTACTAGAATAGACATTGTAAATCTGAGTTTTCCTACTGTGTCTTCCAAACTGGGTGAAAGATCTAACCGGCGCAGTAGTTTTCAGTAATCTTCTCAGCGTGGCCAATTTCACACCTCACACACACGTCTCACAACCTGACATCTTGTGAAGCTCTCAACGTTGATGTCACTGGTATGCCTTCACACATAAGCTGCTTTATAAATAGAAGCTGTGTTTGGAAAAAAAAACAGGATTTAGTGGAGTTCACTTAACATATAATTATTAACTTAGTAGCTAAATCTAACGTTAATCATAAGCTTTACTTAATGATACAACAGTGAAATCTAAATGTACCCACACAGTGGAATCTCCATAAGGAGCTATCAGTTACAGACTACTGTTTTATGAGGTTTCTCATCACTCATAATAAAAAAAAAAAAAACACTTTGGGGCCTCAAAACAAAGCAGGTGATTTGTCAGTCTGTTAATGTTGTGAAATGGTCATTGCGTAACTAAAGTATATATATATGCAAAAGTATTAGTGATTCTCAAAAAGCTTTGTAAGTTGCTCAGATAATACATTATTAAAATGTGATTCCATGTACTACTTGTAACTGTGATGACCTCAGAGTGAGTACTTTTTCCTCGTTTTGTACTCCTACCGGCTGCACACGGACAAGTTTCTCCTGAACATTTACAGTCGTGAATGAGTTTGAACACCCCCAGACAAATGTATACTGCAAATTTAATGCATAATTTATGTTTATTTGCTGACTAAGATAATCAAAAAATTAAAAATAAAATGTGCTATAATCTTTTTACAGGCCACATTTAATGTTTTACGTTTTCCCAAATTTTTTACGTTTTCCCAATGTTTTAAATTCAGCAAACAAACAGTAATTGCGTGTTAAAATGTGCAGGTGTGTTCTCTGTAGAGGCTGTGTAACTTACACTTCAATTTTCAAAATCAGCAGAGCATAATTTGACTAGGAGTGCCCAAACTTTTGCATACAACTGTATCAGTTTGTTTTTGTTTTTTTTTTAATAGCTATGGTCCAGGATGGTTTTCTTCCTTTAGTCATAGTTCTTCTTCCAGGTAGGCTGATTTTACACTGACAGTGAGTTTCTCAAAATGTTTTTGTCATGCTAAATACATTGTAAACAAAAATGTTTGATTACTATGCAAACCTAACACAAATGTAAGTTATGGTTCTGATTTGCTTTTGCGTTGTTGGTACATGCATACTACCTTTACTGCCCCTGCCCTTGTATTTCATTGGCCTATGAGCCAGTTTTGCACTTTTTTGATATGATGTAAAGGGTGATTTTAATGGGAAAGGTCTTAGTAACATGTTCTTTGACATTTTTGACATTTCCTTCTTGTCTAAAATTTTAGATATAGTCAGTTAACAACTCCAGTAAACATTATCAGATGACGAACACATTGATATGAACACATTATCATACCGTATATGATTCTCAGGCGTTTTCGTTCATAAAATATTGCAGTCTTGGTAAGCACTGCAGTACATGAGAAACAACTGCACATATGCAAAGCAGGAATTCTCAGTAACAAACATTCGGTGTGGTGGTTCATTGTGCATTTCGTCTGAATAGCTGTGTTTACTCTAAAATGTGTCGGTAAGATGAAAATGGCGGTAAAGAATTATATAGAGGATAACGTCAGAACTATGTTGGGGCGAAACTATTAAATAATACTGCTTTTCTTCACTAAGAGCCATCAGCTTGTACTTCAAGTAAGTTTGTAAATTCATTCACGCAGTGTTTCCTATTGTAAAGTTTTGTAATTTAACAAATGCTTTTGTTAAAACTGTATTTTACCATATTGATTTTGTTATAAATACAGCTATATTGAGATTTTATCAGAAGATACAGTAAAGAACTAACTATCCTGGTAGATAGCTTTAAAATTTAACCTTGAGATGAGTGTCCTGTCCGGCTGTCTGCATGCACATTGTCTTTGAAGAGGCAACTAATTCCACATGTAGAATTATAGAAATGCATTAAATAAGTAAAAAATGAATGCTGTGTCATTTTTGATTTGCAAATTAATCCAAATAATCTTATTACCTCTCAAGTGCGTCTTTGTACACTGTTAGAAAAGTACAATGATGAACATCTGATGGTCCAAATCCTTTACTGAAAGATTCAGTCTTTTCTTTTAATTTTTTTTAATTTCATGCAACAAAATACAGGTATTTTGGATATGACAGCCATGATATTCCAGATAAACAAACAATATGAAAACAAGTGTGCATCTGGTGCTCCATAATATGAGTGCCCAAAAGTTAATGTGCATGGATTAAAAAGGATTCATGCTGCATGAATAAAAATACTCATTAACAAACATTTCATTCACCTAATACCTTAACATGAAAGTGTGCTGGATCAGAGAAAAGTGTTGAAACATATGTGATAGAAAATAATGAAATAAAAAAACTGTCTGTACAGGCTTGAACAATAAGCTACCAGAGTTATAACGCCGAGTTAAAATTTGCTCTTGAACCTCTACGTAAAAGTATTTTATATCACAAAAAAACAAGAAGTTAGTCTGAAAATAGGTTGTGCTATTGAACTTCATGCTATAAAAGTTATTGAATAGATTATGGTCTCACAGCAACTGTAGCTCTTTATCACTCACACTGGTGGTATATATTTGGTATGATGTTACAAAACTTAACAAGCCTGTGTTTAATGATATGAATATTTCACCCTCAAGGGCACTGATCCCCTCCAAAAATATAGTACATGATCAATGATGGCATCTTATTTTGTCTTAAAAAGCTGTTGCTTAGAAGAAAGGATATCCTCACTGTAACAATTACAACACAGAACATATATATTTATATAAAAAAAGATCAAAATCTGCTCAGCAGCACCATAGAACCTTTTGTAAGTAAATATAGGGAACATCCCTATTACAAACATGAAATTATGGAATTCATACATGCTCTAAATGCAGTTCTAATGTAGGCCTATAGTTACTGTATCTAACATTAACATTGCAAAGTCGTACAACTGCCAGTATCAAAATGAATTTAAAGGACATGATTGACTTAGATTACATGTTAGAAACATAACCAACAGTCAAACATTCTGCAGAGCAAAATCATAAGTAAAGAAAAATCTGAAGAAGAATCATCTGTAGATCATTTCAGGTTAGCTTCAAGCAACCTGACTCGCAACTGACCTCTCTTTACTCCGCCCACAAATGCATTCTTTCGTAACTACGGCTGCATTCATGACCAAGTGGGAACTGGGAGATTTCTGACCTCCAACCCATAATTCCCACTTGGAAAGTCAGAGTTTTTCAAGAGCTCCAACTTCTGCAAGTTGTTAAGCTACATTTTTGTCTTTGTGTTTCTCTCTGCAATATGCTATTTATGTATGATGTTGATAAACAGGGATTCTTGGATAAATGTAAGGTTAAGATGCTCTGTGCAAGATTTGGATCAAGCTGCTGCCTTTTGTGTTATTTTTCAGCACTGTTGTAATAGTAAATTGCCATTGCCTACAACCACTTTTAAAATGAGATTTTATGCGCACGTAGCAGCCAAGCAAGTGATACATTATTGTGATCGTTCCATTTCTTTCCAGACTTGCACGAAGCTGCATGAATGCTTTTAAATTGAAAGTGGGAGATTATTCTAAGTTGGAAGATGCCAAGCTCCCACTTATAAAGAAATAAATGCAGCATATTCCTATGAGACTGTACAAGGTTTACAGCAGTGGTCACCAACTTATGAAAACCTAATGTCCCACAGAGTTCCAACCTGCATCTATCATGCTGGCTACACCCCCTTACCTAACAGCAATGTATCTGATCCAGCCAATCAGGGACCTCTTTAGAAGTTAATTATCTGTAGCTGGTGTTACAGATTATGGTTGGACAAAAACTCTACAGGAAAGATCTCCAGGACCAAGGTTAGTGACCACTGCTTTGCAGAATGCTGGTAAAAATCCCACTGAACCAAATTAAGTTCTGATTTGCAAGATAGCCCTGACTTTTCAGATGCTGCGCTACTGAACTAGACTATGTTGTGGCTAATGTAAACCAGACAAATTTGCCAAAATGCTAACATTACCTTGAATTGATGACAAAAAGTCTACATCCGATCCAACGATCTGACCATAAACACACATATAAAACGAAAAGAATTTGAAATTAATAGGGCACTTGCTTTTCCATATTTTGGGTTGTGTGTAACGGTGCCTCTTTAGGTTAGGTGAGATTTTAGCCAGTGTTCTGTAAAGCTTGTCCAACCTTACAAAAGTTACAACAAAATAATGCATTTGTGGGCGGAGCATGAATAGGTAAATTCCTCATAATCCTCAACCAACCTTGGCTAAGCTCTGATCTTGGACATCTACCTTATTCCTAGATCCTTTTGATGTGTCTTTTGTTCCCTTATTCTCTTAGTACCTCCACTAAGGTTTATCCAGCAGATCAGGGGCACCCTTTGGCTCCCTCTACTGGTCAAAGTTTCCCTGTCCCTGAGGGTTGGTACTGAATCTAAGGGCATGAGGAAGACTGTCTCTGGTAGAAAGCAAAAGTCCTTAGATGGTCTCTACATAGTTGGCAGGGAAGAGACCTTGGCGGCCGTCTTTGCTGAAGCCCCGCCACCAGGCTTTGTCCACGGTTTCCACGTCACTGATGATGTCGCCAGGCTCGAAGGAAAGCTCACTGTCATCCTCTGTGGAAAAGCAGAGTACTCACATATGAGGTGGGCAGTGTGACGATATGATTTTCCCATTTTTATGATAAACTTTGTCATTGGGGGCAAATGCATAGATAATAAAACATTTAGACCATTTATAGAGAGCCTACAACCAACATGTGAAATAATTGCATAAACTGTACATTAACAATGGGCCTCATTCACCAATAACTTCCTAAGTTGTTTTCTTAAATTTGTATTTGAGAAAGGTCCTAAGGAAAACGTCTACATTAGATTTATGACATGTTTAAACCACTAAATTGTTTGCAACTTTGTGCCGTTGAGTGTGTGTAAATTCTGTTCTTACCCAAGAACAAATCCCAAATAAGAAAACACAGGTGAACATCAGAATCTTTGTGAAAACTGCATAAGTGGGTATTAAGAAGAATTTTCTAGTTAACTTTTGGTGAGTGAGGCCCAAAGTCATCTTATTTTTATTCATTTAATTTATTTTTACCCAATTTTCTTCTTAAATTACGCTGGCTGTGTATGAGAACAAACTCAAAAAAGAATGCTGACCTGCTTGGTAGTCATAGAGTGCTCGCACACACAGGAGTCGTCTGCCAGCTGTTAACTGTAGGAAGGAATCAGCTTTGTTATGCCTACAGATTTTGCACTTTTCCATTTACAATTTTTTGGGGGTATAAATTTAATGAATGGCAAAAAATTAAACGACACATTGAGGAATTGATGGTTTTTGAAACCATACCTCTCCGTTCTCCGATGTCTCTATTTGGACATCCTCTTCATCAGTCTCCTCACGATTGACTATGTAAGTACACTTTTCTGGTGTGCTTTCCTCAGAGGAATCAGCATATTCCTTGACTTGATAGAGGACATATACAGTACAGTCTATAAATAATTGGACAGTGACATTGTTAGGTTGCTTTGGTTCTACACTCCAGCATGTTGGCACGTAAAATGAGTGTGTGCAAATATATATATAAAGCTCTCTGTGTGAGGTCATGAAAACTAAAGCATTTAAATATATACACGTTCATTTTACAGTTAAGGTTTAGCTCTGCTCACATGAAAAGGACTATTTCAGCCTAGATTGCTTTCTCAGTGAGGTACAATACAGGACAGCGAATCAGAAAGTAAGTGTTTTAACAGATAAAATTAGTTGAAAGTAAATCAAAAATTAATTGGAAGTAAGTCAAACATTGGGCATGAGCTAATCTCACACTGTGTAACCCAGCTAATCACACATGTACATAAGTCTGCCTACTAACTGTGCACTATATTTGCAGTGTGTAGGGTTTAAAAGAAGTGGCAGAATGAGGATAAAACAGAAAATGAAAGTTCAGTGATGAAGAGACGATGGCATTCATACATAAAGATCTCAAGAAGACATTAACAGATTGCGAGCGTACAATTTGGGCAACATCAAAACATGTTTTGTGTTGCGTTTAAGTGCATCAGGCCTCAATGAGCTGATTCCACAAAATATGCATTTAAAATACTGATAAGAGTAAAGGCAAAAAGGCAGCATAACAAAGGGCATCATGCTAGAACATGTCTGCTGATGCTACAGAATATACGCAGTCATCAACTGCAACCAAGGACTATGCATAATTATTTTCTTTAAAATTATGCTATTTTGTCCAATTACTTATGGTCCCCTGAAAGGAACTATGCATGAATTCCTACATGGTTCACCCAATAAAGTTGTAAATACCCTTGAATTTCAGCTGATATTCTGCACATTAACCTCAGTCACTGTTTTATCTCAGGGTACTGGAATACAGAGCCAAAGCAAATAGAAACTACAGTATCACTATATGAACATTTAACACTATATGGTTAAAAAAAATCTTGCTTAATAATATTACATTACCTGTACCATTCTGAAGACATACACCATTTTGGTCTGGCTTTACTTCTTCAGTCACTCCATTCTCAGATGCCTTAAAGCACTCTTCTGCACACATAATGAGAGAGATTTAAAATACATCACAACCACAAACCATCCAGAACCTCCTCATATTCCATCTACGAATCTCATTTCAAAAGAGTTGAGACAGTTTGTAAAATACAAATTAAAACAGAAAGCAGTGATATATAAAGTCACACTGCCCTGTATTTAGACAAAAACAACACCATTTATCTTCTGCTTGATTTATCTTATCAAGTTAATTATCCCATCCATCCATCCATTTTCTAAGCCGCTTCTCCGTCAGGGTCGCGGGGGGATGCTGGAGCCTATCCCAGCAGTCTTCGGGCGAAAGGCAGGATACACCCTGGACAGGTCGCCAGTCCATCACAGGGCAGACAGACAGACACAGACAGTCACTCACACACTCACACCTAGGGGCAATTTAGCATGTCCAATTGGCCTGACTGCATGTCTTTGGACTGTGGGAGGAAACCGGAGAACCCGGAGGAAACCCACGCAGACACGGGGAGAACATGCAAACTCCACACAGAGAGGACCCTGGCCGCCCGGCCGGGGAATCGAACCCAGGCCCTCCTCGCTGTGAGGCGACAGCGCTACCCACCACGCCACCGTGCCGCCCACGGCTTTTCCTCAGGCCCCCCCCCTCAAGTTAATTAATTTTTTGTAAATATTCATTCATTCTTTGATGACAGTTTGCATTGGAGTCCCTGTAGTTACTGAATAATAAGCCTTAGTTTTTAATAAGCCTGTGATTTTAAGTGCTTGAGACTAGGAATGTTGTGATATGTGCAGGTGATGCAATCAGGTTTAGATGTAAAATACACATCCAGAAAAGGTCTGGAGTAAGGATGGGCTGAGGCTCAGCACTTGGCCAAAAAACACATCAAAGGATAATCCAACAATTTAAGAACAACACTGCTCTGCAAGCTATTGCTATGATTTTAGGTGCATCTTGCTCTACAGTGCAGTTTCACTTTGAAAAGTTTCAAGGAATCCAGAGAAATCTCTGAACAAATGGCAAGGCCAAAAACTACAGCTAAATACCCATGACCTTCAGTCCCTCAGGTGGCAATACATTAAAATTGGGCAAGCTTTTGTGATGGATATCAGCACGAGGCTCAGGAATACTTTGACAATCCATTGCCAGTAAACACAGTTCGCCAGTGCATCTATGAATGTTACAAGTATAACAGTTAAGAATGTACTATGCACAGTTGGAGACATAGGTCAACAATGTCCAGAAACGCTGCCAACGTCCCTGAGCTCAAGCTCATCTGAAATGCACAAATGCATGGTGGAAATGTGATGTGGTCTGATAAGTCAACTTTGAATGTTTAAGGAACTAATGGACGTTGTGTTCTCCAGGCCAAAGATGAAAAAGACCATCCAGACTGTTACCAACATAAAGTCCAAAAACCACCCTCTGTCATAGGGGGTATTAGTGAAAATGCCTGGTGCAAAAAATTCCACTTCAAAACTGGTTCAGTTTTTTTTGCCACTGTTATACAACTTTGTATGGGACCTTGATTATTGTATTTTGTGGTTCACAATGCACCAGGCATTTTCACTAATACCCCCTGTGATAGAGGGTGGTTTTTGGACTTTATGTTGGTAGCAGTCTGTATGGTCTTTTTCATCTTTGGCCTGGAGAACGCAACGTTTATTAGTTCCTTAAACAATCTGTAGCTTTTCTGGAATGTGTTGCAGGAAGGATTTGGAATGAGCATATATTTTTTAAAAAACCCAAGTTAATAAGGTATAATATTATTATTAGTATGTTTTTGTGCTGTTTTGTGCTGCCAAAGTGGTCTGTACTATTGTTCTCCTTGCCTGTGTCATCTGTAATGTCTGCCTCAATCTCATCTTCTGGGAGTTCCACCGGGGCTGGTTTTTCACTGCCTGAGGCTTCAAGCTTTGCTTGGTCCACACTTGAAGTAAACTCTTCAGTCTCTTCGGCCAGTTCCAGCTCCTGCTCTGGTTCTTCATCCTCTGTAGGTTCTTCTACCTCCACAAGAGAGCTGACCACAGGCTGGACTCTGGCCTCCATGCATGGCACAGTGGGCTGCTCAAGTTCAACTACATCTGGACTCATGGTTGTTTTGGTTTCTGAAGGTGGAGAGGAAATCGTGCATGGTTCCTCTGGTTCCTCCTCCTCCTCTTCATCTTCTTCTACTAGCACAGCCTTGACTGTGAAGTCCATCTCTGGCTTTAGTTCACTCAACATGCGGGTGTTGGCAGCAGGTTCTGAGAAAGAAGTTTGAAATAAACTTAGTCTGTCAATACTGCAAGGACCTCTGCAGTTCTACACTGCATGCTCAGTAATCCATATTTCCAAATAAGCACTCCCATCACTAAAAGAACTTTTTCAGAGTAAACATTTTTAGGGCTTACCCTTAAACTGAACTGGACTCTCAGGCAGGGGTGCAGTAGGAGCTTCTGGAAAGGCAGCAGGTTCCTGGTTGTTAACACCTGGGCTGAATGATTCACTCTCAGTCATGCTGGCCTGCAGGCCTGGAGATATAGGGGGAGCGGAAGCCAAAGAAACAGGCAGACTTGGTGGGGAGGACTGTGGAGGAGGTGGTCTGGACACTGGTGGGCTGGGCAGAGAGGCCACAGCTGGAGCAGACCGCTGAGCCGGTGATGTAGGAGGAGATCTTACAGGGGTGCGAGGGCATGGTGGAGACGTGACCGGACGGAAAGTAGGACTGGTGGGGGACATCGCCCGATTAAAGGGGCTCGTTGGCGTGCGAGAGAAAGGGGAGGTAAGAGTGGGGCTAAGCGGAGAAGTGGAGCCACTGGCAGCACTGGCCCGCTCAAAGATGAAGGCTGTGTCCGTCAAACTGCGCTGGTAACGACGGTATGGAGGCTTGCCTGGATATTTCATGGTGAAGAAAAAAAAGCATTTATTATATATTTATTACTATGTGCGTGAAGCAAATTTACTAATTTTCTCCTCTACTTCAAAATGTAGCTAATCAACTCAGACACGTTCGCTAGTTTAGCTTTGCGATGACGCTATAAAGCTAATGTAGAGAACAAGTAATGGAAACTTATGTACGGTATCATAAAAATAGATTTGCTTTTGTGGTTTCTGCCACTGATACTGCCACTTATATACAGGGCTGTGCCCCAAAGCCACAAAAGAATTAAGGAAATGATGTACACATGACCTAAACATTGAACGCAGTGTGATTTATTAAATGTATTATTTCTTTATCAAGACAATTTTGTTGTTTAAAGAATCTCCTACACTCAAAAAAGAAAATACTGTTATGTTTTTTCTCTCTCTCGTTTTTTCCTTCATTTTTAAGACTTGCATTGAATCCACTCATTTATTTGATTTTTCTGTTTAAAAGTTGTTACTTTTCCCTGGTAAAGTGGGTGTAGTGCACCTTTAAAACTCATAAGGTACAAAGTTGGACCTTAAGGATCATGTTGTACCTTTTGAGGGTATACTGTTAGAAATAAACGTACTATGTAGGTACATGATTCATTCATCAAGGTACAAACAAAATAAATGTACCCTCAAAGGTACAACAGTGGTTTTCAGGCCTAGTGGTGTACCTTACATGAATTTTTCCTAATGGAAAAGTAGACATTAGTACATTTTCATAACCTAATGTTTTAAATCAGAACAGTAAAATAAAAAGGCTGGAGATGAGTCGCAATGTGTGGAGTCATTACAACTTAGAAAATATCATTTCAGTGGATTCTGGTACAATTATATTCCCTGACTAAAGGTAATGGGATGTACCCCTGAGGGTACCACCATAGTGACAGTGTCGTACCTTTTTTACTGGGAGTGTAGTGTTGCAATCTTTGTACCTTGAGAGACTAATACTTACTTGTACAGTACTTTTTTTTTCTTTTTTATAACGGTGTGTATAATATTTATCAGGTTTCCCTTAGCATGTATTAAACTTGTGAAACTGAATTAAAAATAAGTATAAAATATTTATTCTTGCATACAAATTTATAAGGCTGGAGTGAGTAGGGTGCACCCAAATGTTCAACTGCTGTTTACATAATTAAAAGCAGGAGTGCAACAGATCCTAAATCTTGAATATGGTCTGTATTAGGGCAGAAAGTAATCTTCAAAGATCTAAATAGCAAGTTAATTTTCGAATTGCAAGAGCTGCAATTTTAATTTCTCCTACATTATTAACAGCACTGTCTTAAGTTTTAAGTCGAGAAATATGACAGAACTTCTGAACTGTGTTAGGAGTTCGACTTAACAACCAGGGTTCAAAAAGCGGATATTCTAGTCTTCTGCCCCACCAAAAAAACAGGTCTGGACCTTAATTCATAGAAAGCAATTGCAATTTCAGTCTGAGTTGCAATACTGGACAGTAAAATCCAGGGGTGATAGTGGGAAAAATTCCTGAGCCTGAACTTTTTTTCTCTGCTCGGGAGGTGAGCAGGGTGGGGGTGCTATGTATGCGACACACTTAACACATAACTTGTTGGCCCCTGGGCGCAGATATACGTCTATGTATAACCCTGATCTTCATTACTGTCAAAGAATTTTTGCTTTTGAATTAGTCCCTTCAATGATAGATTGTGTTGAATTTTGTTGAAAAACATGAACAACATTCAGACATGAGATAAACAAACCCAATATAAGCCTATATTTCAGAAGCTTGTGCAGATTACCAGAACTCTTAGGACTAGCAGGCCTGCTCAGGAATCCATACCTGTTTTTAACTAGTCACATACCTTATTGCTTCTATTGCATAGGAGACTACAGATACTACAGCCATACCAAGAACGGTCAGCAGGTGGCAATAACAATACTCCAAAGTAAACTAGGAATTGATTAGTAGCCTAACCATTTAATATTATGTGGCTCTCACTGAAATACATTTCCAATTACTTTGCTTTTATGGCTCTCTGAGTCAAAAAGGTTGCCGACCCCTGCACTAGGCGAACCTTTTTTTTCTCGCAGACACGTCGGTACGCAGGAATTCCAGCGTGGCGCCTGAAAACTATCAGGCCTGAAAATCACAATATTTCCCCCAAATCTTTCAGCTGTATTTTGGAAACAGCATACACAATGCTAATTGGTTTAATAATATAATATAATACTAATTGTTAATAATGTAATATAAAAAGCTTCAAACATGTAAAAAATGTCTAGTGAGATTGTTCCAAGAGGTTTAAATGGATTAGAAGGACCCTCACCTGAGCGTGGGGATACAGGGCTGGAGGAATTCTGGGACGATGAGGACAGCTGTCTGAAAAACTCCCGCGGGTTCATGGAACGCTGAGATACCAGTGCTGCTGCTTCCTAGTGGTGGATAGAGAAATCGGCACCAAATGAGCTGAATACTGAAAATGACACATTACAAAAGACAAATAAAGACGGGGACGTTGGGGGTGGTAAAATGGTGACCTTTTTCCATTTGATTTCCGTTTTTCATCTTATTTACAGCAAACAGAATGTACTGCAACTCCTCCCTTAAACAAACCCACATTATGCCTTTACTACATTCAAAGTCTTTTAAAGTTCAGATCTTTTTTGTTAGAATTATTATTTGTAGCAGTGAGTTAATCCTGAAATAATGGGGTGCTGCCAAACCCTCACCACCCTCATGTCTCTGGGTAACCCTGTTCATTTAAAAGATACTCACAGCAGCTTTCTCTATGGACTCACTGCGTCTGAGACGAGCCCTCATATCCTCTTCATGCTCTCTCTGCTGCAGCTCCTGTTCATCACACACACACACACACACAACTCCTCCATCACTATGCAGTGAAAATCAGCACCTTCTCTTTCAACATATAGAATCAGTCACTTTAATACTCACCCATCGACTCTTTTCCCGCCTCCTGGCTGCTTCTTCAAGCTTGGCCTCCATTCTCCTTTTTAAAAAGTCAATATTGAAATAGTAATATTAATTGTTACATTCACTCAACCGAGGCAGTATTTCATGGTTCATTCAGAATGTGAGAGATTTGCTGACCTTCGCTCTTCAATCATCTGTAGTTTTTCATCCATCTTCCTGTCCCTCTCCTCTGCCTCCTTCCTTTCCTGCAGGACTCTCTCTCTCTCCCGGCGCCTTCTCTCCTCCGCAGCCTTCCTCCTCTCCTCCTCTTTCCTCGCCTCTTCCTCACGCTGGCACATGGGTTACATGTGGATTAGTATTCAAATAAGCTAATGCATTGGAAGTGTAGCAGCAATGAACTCCTTGAACCAAAGTCTCAATATTCAGTTCTTACACTTGTAATACATAATTACTATATAGTTACTATGTAATTACTATGATATCACTGCTATAAACTACTAGAAAGCTATATATAGGTCATGTAAGGAGGGGCACTGATAGATATGGTACAAGTGGATACAGATCAGACACCGCAGTGCAGCTGTGTGCATTCACTGTATACTTTATTACACACACCTACCTAAAGCACGTTTTAAATAAGGATTTGACCATTTTCTTTTTTTTTAAAAAACTACTGTTAAAAGCACATATTTAAACTCTTTGAGCCCAAAGCCACATCTGAACAGCTGCAAAGTTTGAGGGCTGATGAGTGACATCACAACAGGAGGATAAATTGTGTGGGCTTTGATGTTTTTCCTATTAAACTAAGCCTTTTGTCCACTGCTCCTTCAGTTCCTTCCGAAAATGGCAAGAGCTTCCTATTAAATATGTTATGTTCCTTCAAACTGACAAGGTAAAGATACTCATTTACTAAAATGACTTGTAGAAAAAAACTTTGAAAAGCAGAAATTGTGTATAGGGCACAGGATGTATTCGGTTTAAAAGGCAATGTTTTCTTTGTATTTCAGACTGAAGATTTACTGTAGAGTTTGAAGGGCTAAGGGTTTGGTTGTACCTCTGCTCGTGCCCAGAAGGAGTCTCTGTTAATCCGTTTCATCTCCATGGCAGCGTTCGTCTTCCTGTAGTTCGTGCCCTGTCAATGAGGTAAGTGAGCTCAAGCAAGGAAATCAAGCAGCTTCACTCGTTGTTCTTAACAGAATAAATATTTCAGCGGCATTAGTTTTAATGGTGTATGTTTAGGTACCACTGTCTCTTCTTTCTCTGTCGGTCTCGAGTTTCTTCTCAGTCTCTCCATTGGCGGCTGCACTTTTGCCAGAATTTCTTCAACCTTTTCCTCTGTCACGTCATCTGTACTAGAGGCGCTGATAAAAACATGTGCCTCCTACAACGGAGAGAGAAGAAATATTCACTTACATCAGCCTAACTTGTTTTGGAGTACAATTCTTGGATTTTCATGTTTGATAAAAGCGAATAAAAGAGCCAGGAACCACCAGCAGGTCCAAGGTTTTATTATCCATACCTGTGACTTAAAAATACATCCTGTTTTCATTAGAGGTTATGTAATTACTGAATAACAAGTCTAATGTATTAAGCCTGTGATTTTAAAGGGGCATTGTGGCCTAAAATTAGCATTTAATGTTATTTGTGGTGCTACACATTATTCTGTAGTGCACAATTATATTCCAGACTCATCACTTTGACAGAATTTAGGATTTTGTATCCTATGTGTGTTTTTTGCATTATGCAAATACATGAAACAATCACTGCGAATCCCTACAGTGCTCAACATCAGTGGTACTAGTTAGCATTAGTGAGACACTAACCTCAGTTGGTTATAAAACTTTTTTCTTTGTTTTCTTTGTGATAATTCAGAGTATTAGCTAGCTAGTGCAAAAAATCGAACAGCCCATCCCCAAATATCCAAGACAAAGCATTTGTAATGTTTCAGAATTCACGTTCACCTTCAAGATACACCATCAGGAAGTGGTTTTAGTCTTTAAACCAAAGAATTTCACTCTAGAGGCTACTGTTCATCACTGTAAGGGGCGTGTAGGCATGTTTATAACAGATGTAGCGATGGTTACGTTTTTCATTTTGGCCAGTGTGTCCCTCTAACGTATTCAAAACAGCCACCTTTGCGTCACAGCATCACAATGCAACTAGTAGAACCATCATATGGCAATGTTTCTGAACAGTTTCCAGTTCTTATAGTTCACATTCCTAAGACTGAATGCAAAAACATCAAGCAACCTCACAGCTAAATGCTGAAAAATGAAACAAGAACTTAACATCGGCCGGCATGTATCTGCAAAGTTATTAGCTGGTGAATTTAAAGCAGACAGTTACCAAACAGAGATGGAGTGTGAGCATGGTCTAAAGATTTAAGGCCATTTTTACTGGGTTCTAGTGAAACATATACAGTCCTGAGGGTCTGGGACAGTGCTGTGGTTGGAAGCTGTAACAGTTCAGCATGAAAGCTCTGTTTGCTCCCAGTGAGCCTTTCATATACACACACACGGGAAGCCTCTGTATTTGCATTGGCTTTGCAGGTCTGCGCTAGAAAACAGTGTGAAATCTCACAGCGGTGAGAAGATTAGAGTGACAGTGCTGTTGTGAAATCAGCCACCATTTTTGCCTGCACTTCTTTCCTCATTGCTCTAGTCACTGAGATGCTAACTGATCTGTACAAAACAGAATAAAAGAGTTTTTTTGGATAGTGAAACTTAAACTTGCTGGTAGCCAGTGCTAGGAACAGGATGCTGCCACCCCCATACTTCACTGTTAAGATGGTGTTTGTTGAGGAATGGGCAGTGTTAGATTTGCACAACACATAGCGCTTTGAATTTGACCACAAACCTTGTACCACATTTTAGCTGGAACACTCGAATTCGAGACGTGCTTTCATGTGTTTTTTCTCCCTCTCATACAGGCCAGTTGTGCACAGAGCTCATCCAGTGTTTATGTGACTTTGATGTTTGGCTTTACCTTTTTACTGGTTTGTGTAGCTGTTAGGTTGCACAGAAAATATGCTTCATAAAACTTGAGCCTGTAACTAGTATAATTAAATGTTTGGCCATTTAAGGCTAGCCTAGCATTGAAAACAGAGAGGCTGAGAGGGTGGGTAAGTTACAGATTGCCTGTTCTCTCTCTCTCTCTCTCTCT
The DNA here is from genome assembly GCF_015220715.1 of Pygocentrus nattereri. Lineage (NCBI taxonomy): Eukaryota > Metazoa > Chordata > Actinopteri > Characiformes > Serrasalmidae > Pygocentrus > Pygocentrus nattereri. The sequence continues at coordinate 18,269,627 of NC_051230.1, read as the reverse complement.
CTCTCTCTCTCTCTCTCTCTCTATTACTTTCTGTCCAGTGTTTCCCACATACTATACTTGGAGAGCCTCAAAAAAATACACTGACAGTCACCCAAGCATATTACATTCCATTGGAAATTAAATAAGTTTGGATATCATATGTATTTGAATATTACCTAGCACAAAGCTCTGCCCAGGTTTAGTTCAGACCTGTGGCAAACACTGCTGTCCTTTAAGAAACAAGAAACACTGCACTGTACAAGCTTCCCAAATGAATCTTTCTGTCAGTCCCTCAGGCCACATGCTCACACAACTTGTTCACTTGAGCAATATTTACAAAAAAATGCTACATAGCTGTGGTCTGAATCAGAGATGACAGGAATATGAGCAACAGAAAGAATGAAAAAGCAAAATAGGGAGTGGACATTACATCAGTGTGTGTGAGTGGGGGTGAGTGGGTGATAATTTAACAGTAATATCACAGTGTAGTCACTCTAACAGTAACTAACTGTACAGTTATTCAGTGACCACACTGCAGCAGAACACACAGTTCAGTCGCACACATACACACTCCGATGTTCGTCACAGTAAATGCAAAAGTGTATCAGATGTTCATGAGGCAGAGAAATGAGGATAATGTAAGTGCACTGCATTAAATCTCTACTGTTTGTGAACAGTGATGGAGGGTGGAAGTTACAAGGAACCAGAGGAACTGGATCAAGTTCATTGCTGGTCAAGCATGCCTCTGTCTCTCAGACGTATAGACACATTTGCATACTTAAAAGTAGCTCTGAAAAGCATAAATACACAAATGTTTTTAATATAATGCTCCTGCCAGAACAAAACCTTGTATCTCCATTTTTGTCATTTTTCAGTTTTGACATAATTTGACAATAGGTTTTGCCCTTTACATTGTGTGTAAATTTCATGATGAATGAGCCAAAAGAAACGGCCCAAAATGACTTGGAAAAAATTCTGGTTCCATTAACTTACATTAAAAGTAAAGTATGTTTTTTCCTTCTCCTGTTGTGTAAACTCAATATTTGAGTGGAGGAAATAAACAAAAAACATAACAAACCTAACTGGAGCACAACTTTGAATGTTTGCATGGCTGCATGAATTAAACAGAAGTTCTTGCTTGAATGTTGTCATTAAAGTCCATGAATGTGACCAGACAGACCCTAGGTAAGTAGCTGGGGAATGACCCTAATCATAAACAGGTTCAGTCTGGTTCAGTCATGCTAACTGCTGTCCAGTTGCGTTCATTATGAGCCATATTAGCATGTCATTACCAATACATTATAAATCAGTAGACAGTGACACAGATCTTTAAAGGGTGTGAGATGGGGGAGGGGTGGAAAAGAAGGGCTGTGGGTGTGCCTCAAAGCCGCACGTCACTGAGTTTTGGCGGCAGTTCAAGGCCTGCAAACCACAGCTTCAGAATGGATTACTGCACTTCTAGTGCTCGCACACAGCAGGTCCAGGCTGCTCCTTCCACACCCTCCACTTTCTTCTTGTCTAAAAAGCTTCTTATCCTTCACAGTGACAGCGCTAAGGTCAGAGAACACAGATCAGTTGAAATCGACCTGGTAGTCTGCGTTAAGCATCCTACCCCGAAAAATATATATCAGGAACATGAAGTCAAACTGCAGCCCTTCTTTTCTGTCCTTTTCCCTTCCTCTGTCATCTCTCTCTTGCAGTAGGAGGAGGGCAAATGACTTAACTCTGTTATTACTTGCCTAGATAGACAGCATTTAGCTTGCTGACGTACAGCATAGCCCCATGGCTCAGGCTCAGCAATGCTAACAGAAGCAGCACAGTTGAAGGAATACTTCACCAAAAATCACATTTACACAATGTTGTCCTTCCTACAAACATAGTCAGACAAAATGTAGCACTGGAAAGCTGGCAAAGGAGCATGCATGGCCTGCATGTAGACTTCTTAGAATGCACTGTAGGTGGCCTGCCAACAAGTTCATTGCAGCTTTTCCTTTCACTTCACAGAGGCAGCATTACCATCAACTTGACCTAGACCTTCAAATTAATTTCCTGAATGCCATTTAGTCATGATTACAGCCAAAGAGCACAAAGCTAACAGTGAAAACTGGCGATTCCAAGAGAGATGAAAATTGGAGCCATACCAAATGCTTGTGTGTCAAGACTGGAAGAAATTTAATATCAACAGATATTATAAAACAAAGCACAGACATTACAATAAATATCCAGGGCCCAGGGGATGAGCAGGCAGAGAAATTTAGCAGCTGACTCACAGCAGTAGCTTTTAGCAAATTAAATAGTTAAATACATATTAATCCCTTATATCTTTATGCTTTTCATATTTTGAATTATTTAGGAATCACATTTTGGCAAAGCATGACTGGTATGAAGGTATTTTGATGTGGTATCATTTGAAGCAGGGATCATTGAGGCAAAGCACCAAAAGCTATGTGATCGCTGATAGCACCCCCTTGCAGAGAACTTTCCGCCTGCTACATGTGAGTAAGTGAGGGAATGAGGACGTGAGTGAGTCAGTCAGTTATTTAGTCGGTTAGAAATGAGGTTCTTTACATCTAAAAAGTTTGGACAGCCCTGATCTAATATGCATAGCCAATCACTAATATAAGCTTATAAGCGTCCATTATTACGAATTGAGCAATGCCTAAATCATCGCATACTTGCCTTAAATCATGTCCAGATCCTAAATAATCTCAAATAGACTGCTTTAGAGTACAAAATGTCTGCTACCTTACTTTGTCCATTTTTATTGATAGCAGTTTGTTACAGAGTCAGAAAGCACATAAGCAAGTCTAGTTTTTAATTAAAATTACTTATCAAATCAACATGCTTCAAAGCAAGTAGGCAATGATATAGGCATGCAGTTTGCCCAGTGCTACATGGTGGGATGTAAGCTTATATTACTTGCTAGTTATATTCGCTTCATACCTCCAAATAAATAAACAAAATGGACTACTTTGGGATAAACTGAATGAACTATTCCTTCAAGAATGGCATACAAACTAACTTCATATGGAATACCAGATTCCAAAGGTTCAGACTCGTACTTCTCTCTCCACTTGCTGCCCACAAAGTAACTTATCTATGCCACCCAAAATGCAGCCAAAATGCACCCAATTCCTATAATTGCAGTAATTAGATGGTAATACTATCATTTTTTTATAGAGGAGTTGTTAAGATTAATTGAGCAACACACCTGAAAAGCACACCTGCTCTATGAACCTAGCACTTGTGACATGCTAGCCAAGACTCGCCATCCTGAGAAGAAAAACAAAGAGTGACTAAAAAAAAGTAAGAAAGATAATAGAGAGAGGGAGCTAAATGGGTTTGAGAAGTCACTGAAGCACATCTTGCTAATCCTTTCATTGACTCTGACAGAAGTCAAGAAGCAGACAGTGATGGAGGATCTGGTTTTAACATCCATGTAAACTCTTCCCACCCATGTCAAAAATGGAATTGGACATGCATACTGAGTTTGGCAAAGTGTTGCATGTTGGGAATGTCTATATAAAAACATGGAAAAGAAAATAGCCTAAGAGTTAAGTGTAAATACCTACTGCAGAATTACTTGATACCAATTCTGATACTGTGTTGTGTATCAATGCTCATGCATGATCTTCTCAAAAGCTCACAGGGCCAAGTATGAAGTACATGGGCCAAGAATGAAGGATATATACTCACTACAGAATAACGCAATATTCAATAAATGAAAACTGGTTGTACTCAGAATACATGTCCATGCAAGTTCCAGAATCATTTATGGGAATTATGGGATGTGAATGGATGGAAGGAAAGATAAGCAAAATTTCTGAAGAATTTCTAAAGCAAATACAAAGGGTGCTTGAATTAGTATGTGAGCAGAGTGCCGTGGTGGCGCAATTTTTGCCTGGAGTGACCGGCTGTTTAGAAAGAGCGACAGCTCTCTCTAAATTAATCAATGGCGAATCATGACTTTTAGCACCTAGGCTAGGAATTTCAAAACTCGGCCAAAATGTGAGGAAAGACACACCTCTACGACAATGTTAACTACGGTATTCTACAGTATCCCTAGCTGTTTAAATACCAGCAGCACTGTACTAAACAAAAATGAACTAAGAACTACAGACATGTATTTTTTAGGTCCCACAAATAATTAGACCTTCTCTGAAAGCCTAGAAGACCATGAAGGTTCCCAACTGACAGCATTAGCACAAACAGTGCAAGCCCACACTGGAAATGATCATCAACTGTTACCTTACAGATCTACAGACATTACATACAAGTAAGTCATCCATTAGTTTGTGGATTTGTTTACCTCAGCAGTTTTCTGACTGTGATTGTTTCAATAGTTGCACACAGACCAACTGGGACTCAATAATGAGATCTATGTAGCCAGACATATGCACATAGCATGTTTAACTATTTTTTGTTGTCAGTGTCGCTGTATATTTCTCAGTGCTTGGTGCTGCTGGTGAAAAAGATAGATTTGACCTTAGGTGCTGCTTCTGTGCTGCACTGCTCAAACAGGCTGTGTGAATGCTCTTATCTGTTGAAATGGGTGCTGAAATGAAAAGTAAGATGTTCTGCATTACTCATGCCATGTTTAGGTAGTAAAAAGGTCATGTATATCCAATAATGTAACTGCATGGCACATTTGTTTAACATGTTTAATGTTACACCGTTAAAAACATTCGTTTTATAAGTGTCTTGTTTAATAATAGGAAATAAGTATATTATTAGAATGAAGAATCGACAAGGGCCATTATAAGAGGTGAATAATGCCAAGACTTACAAGACTACATTAAGATTAAGTGGCCCTTATTAGTCCCACAACGGGGAAATTTCACCTCCGCATTTAACCCATCCGTGAAGTGAAACACCACATACACTCTAGTGAGCACACACACACACTAGAGGGCAGTGAGCGAACTTGCAATTGAGCGGTGGGCAGCCCAATCCGCAGGCAGCCCAGGGAGCAGTTGGGTTTAGGTGTCTTGCTCAAGGACACCTCAGTCATGTGCTGTTGGCTCTGGGGATCGAACCAGCGACCTTCTGGTCACGAGGCCGGTTCCTTCACTTCCAGCCCATGACTGCCCCCACCTCCAGCCCATGACTGCCCCCATGATACCATTAAGAAACATGAATCTACATTATCTTTCTGTCCATCACATGAATTCAATTTTCTGATCTCTGACAACCATTGGTTTATTTTCAAAACAGTAAAAAAATGGTTCTGGGGTATTTCACAAAGCAAGATTTCTCAGTCAACATGTTTTGTATCTTTGTAAAATGGTTGTTTACTTCTTTTGTGTCTTATCTGTGTTTGTGTTTTATGGGTTTAGTTAAATATGTTTTGTGTCTAAACACTTTTATATGTGATTTAGTTTTTTGCATATGTGAGAAGCATTGCTTATTTTAATATTAACATCAACCTGCCCAGGGACTGCATATGAAAATCAGCCACCTGGCTTAGTCTGGCAAATTTACATTATGAAATAATAATGTTGATTGACATGCACTGTCCGTGTTTAAAAAATGGTTCTGTAAATGTTTAAGTAAAATGGTTGAGCAGGAAATAAAAAGCCTGGAGCAGCAGAGTGTTTACAGAACACTTTGGACAGGGAGAAAACTGCTGTTACTTCACTCAAACTCAGTGCCAAATGCACATATGAACAGAGGTGCAGTGCAAAGTTTGCATTGATGCAACCACTTCGTGTAGCCACAATGCCTAAAAAAATGAATGTTCAGTTTACTGACTGCAGTTGATCACGCAAAGTGTGGTCGCACACAAACTGCTTGTGAGGCAGTGAGTTTTAAAGGCACAGTGGAATGAGCTATTAACAAGCTCGAGACAAAACAGAAAATTAGTTTAGTAATGAAGAGAGAGTCTTAATTAATCATGGTTTTCCCCACCAAAGCATTCTACAGAGCTGTAATGTTACTCCAGCTAAGAAAACATTGTTTGTGAAGCCATATCACAATCTATTGTACACCACGTCTCCTCACACCGTACTTCTGGTCCTTAAAGTTTAAGTAGCGAGTCAGCTTTATTAAGTGTTCTCAACAACACGTAATTTGAGACTCTAATGTAAATTTATGCCTAGTTTTGAAAGACGTTTAGAAAAACTGTCACAAACCTGGCCATTGTGGCCTAATTAAACTTTAGTAAATCAAGAAGTACGTGTAAACTCCCACATGTGTAATATCTCCACCCACTTTTTGTGCAGTCCTTCCATGTTTGGCAAGACCCTCCCACAAATGCATACGCAGGAGGAAGAGTAAGCACATGGCCCAAAAACCACACGTTTAGGCCTGTGTGCCAGTTTTATACACAACTGGCAGAATGCATCTGATTTCCACATTAAACTAAAGCAAAAGGCTTAGTACATCTGGTCCACAGCCTTTACACAGTGTGGTTGTGCCTCATGTATCGATGCCCATGAAAAGCCTTCTCATCATCTTAAAGGGGCCAAGCATCAAAAAGTAAAAATAAACATAGGGCCCTAATTTGGGAATATATGCCTATTGCAGAATGTTTGTAACCAAGCCTGGCCACTTGTTGAAAAACATATAAAAATCTTCACAGATGCCCATCCCTTCATTGGAAAATTCTAAGATTTATGGTGGGCAATGGTAAAACATAACCCTGCCCACTTTTAAGAGACAGAAATGAGGCTGTATCCTTGATTCACACTGGTTGATAGCTGCTGCCCCTGTTCACATGAACCCCTGGCATCCACCACACCTCTTGGCTTCAGCAGACTCTATCCAGCACTGCCAAGAACAATAAAAAGCCCAAGCAAGTGCCATAAGTTTCTAGTAATCATCTATTAATTCCAGTTACTGCTCCAAACAATGCAGACAGCCATGACCTCACCCTCAAACCCTGCGCAATAAAACCAGGCTTTATTCTGGAGGCAGCAAAAAGGTGACACTGTGAGAGCAGATAACAGGAAGTAGGGTGGAGGGACCTGGCAGATGTTCATGCATGAGAAATATGCTACATACTGAAGGCTGAGTCAGGCACACTTGCAGGACTGGACAGTGTCACGAGTCATATGTGAGTTCTGAGCTAATGCTGAGCAGATCCCACAGTAAGACATGGTATCACTTTGCACTGGAATGTTAAGTCTAGAAACGGGCTTCTTAAGGTGTCATGCGAGACCAGGTTGGTCTGGTGAGATGTTGCTTCTAAACAGCTGGCATTCACAAGGGGTGCTGCTTGGATATGTTCAATAGTTCAGCTTCTCCTATACTTTAGAACATTTTTCAACCTATACTTGAAATGAAAGAACCCAATCCCAGTCCTGGTGATCTACTGCCCTAGTGAGTTTAGTTCTAATCTTAATTTAACACACCTGACACAGTTAATCAGTGTCTTCAGGAGCATTTGAATAGAGCCAGGTGTGTTGGAACTAAACTCTCCAGGGCAGGAGATCACCAAGGCAGGAATTGGGCATCTTAGTTTATGTCTCTCTGTCCATAAGACAGAGAGACATAAAACACGCACAACGGCCAAGAAAGAAGCTAAGTTCAAGCCGAGTTTCTAAGGTACATACAAGTAATGTATGATCTGATAACTAGCTTTGTCTAGTTTCCTCCCTTTCAACATCTCCACCTGTTTTGCTTTGGGAGCTAGTAACACTAAAGTTCTGCTGGTCACTTGCAAAGCGATTGAGCCAAGTCTAGGCCTAGTTTGTGGTGTACCTGCTGCTTTTGATATCTGCCTATTCATTTTCTTCTTATGAACAGGCTGCTTTATATTAACCAGTTTGCCTGGACTGTGTATTAACTTAATATGATCAACAAATTCATCCAGTCTCCATGATTACTGTGAGACAAACTGTGAAACAGTGGGGGCAAACAGAACATATTTTTTTGTGAAATGCTCTACGAATGACCATATTTTAGTTTCACACTAAGATTCAATATATTGGATGGCAAGAGTCATATCATAGACTTTAGCCCAGCACATTAATCAGATTGCAATATCCCCAATACAAACACGCACACTCATACAAACACTGGGATGGGATTTTACTAAGGAGGGGGTGATGAAGGGTTCCACTGCATATATTTCACTGCTTGTCAGAAAAGAGGGAGTGAGAAAAGAGAACGGATGACATTCTTCACATGCCTCTGTAGCTGACCGGGTGATGCCTTTATAAGGCAATAAGAATACTAGGGACCTTGTGTGTGTTCGATAAACTCATAAAACTCCTCTCTGTGATTATGGAAATGCTAGGCAAACATCGTCTGGGTGCAGAAGCCATGGGAGACCATAGACTGTGCAAACACTCTCACGACACACTCACAGCTTGTCTAACGCAGCTCTGAAATGAGGAATTTACTCAGCGTCTCAAAATGCGGAGGAAGTCAACAGTGCGACCAATAAACAGCTTTTTGTAAGCCAGGTTAAGAGTGGGTACAAGATGGGCCACCTATACATACAAATTTTTGCTGGTTTGAAGGATAGTTAATTAAACCGCAAGGCAATAAATGAAAAGATTTGTACTCACACTTACAGCATGCCTCCAGGCAAGTCCAAGAGCCATGCATGATACACAAAGGACAATGACAGTGGGCCAAGACAGAAGTAAAGACTAAGCTGAATTTAACAATTAAACAAAGACTTTCTAAAACAAATACAGTAGTAACTTCAGGCTTCACCAAGCTTCGTTATGATCTAATTTAAGACTATGATCTTGCAAATGTTGGAAGGTATCAAATCACTGAAAGGCAGTGTGTATCATAGGGTCATCAAGGGCTGGATCATGTCTGGGTATACTTTGGCTGGATTCCATTTCCACATGGCAGAGGCATTTCTGCAAATGGAACTGTATACAGATAACAAAAATGCATTGTGTTTACACTTGTTTTAAATGTGGTAGAGATCCGTCTCCGGCCCTGCAAATGCGGTTTGCATGATCTGACCATAATGCGATCGCAATGCGGCCTCTTTAAAATGCAGGAGTGTATTTGTTTGTGCTGTGTCTGTCAGTGGCACTGCTCAATGGCACAGCTCAACAATAGAGCAGAGAGAAGAGGAAAAGACTGCTTTAGCTTTGCCTGGCACCAAGTAACAAACATGCACACCACACATATAGACAGAGGAAGGAAACCAACTGCAAGTCAGAAACATTGGCTAACAATAGAAAGTGTGATTGTGTTCTTGTGGCAAAACACCTCTCAAAAGTGTCTTAACCAATAGCTAAAAGTGCTTTAGAAACGGAGAGCCAGGGCTTTTTCTGGAGCATGCAGATGGCCAGGAGCATACTTATTTTGCATCTTGACTTGCTTAAAAACGCAGTTTGCCTTTCTTTCCAGACCATTCAAATACAGTCAAAGTATTTACCTTCCATGTACTATAACCTGAACTTGATAAATTAGTTTGAATATAATGGGCTCTATCTATTCACATCAGTTTTGTCAAGGTGTTGGGAAACTGTTTGAAGGCATTGGTTGATGAATTATGTTGGAATTAAAAGTGGAATTATAAGTGGAATTTATACTCAATTTGATAACTTGAGAGGGTTTTTTTTTTTTCTTTTGTCAGTCTGATTTGATGACCACTGCCATTGTCATCAATCATAGAATTTATCAAGCAACATCATTAGGACTGTGGTTATTTATTTTGTCTCTAGTTGGTGGTGGTGGCCAGATTCAGATAGATTTTTGTTGGTCCACAGTTGAGCTGAGACAGAATTTTGTCAGGCTATGGTCAACATGGACAAAAATCTGTCAGACTAGAGATGCTTTGGGACAGAATTTTGTTGGGCTACACTCTTATGAATAAATGAAATGGTTCTGAGCAAAGCCTTTAATTGCTATCGAACCTTAAAATTATGTTGAGGTTCTTTAAACTTTAAAAAAGGTTTTTCATACACATGCACACACCCACATACACCTCATTTACAAAAATGTACTTTTAAAGAACCATCTTTTGAAAGGTTCTTTACGGAACCAAATGCAGTTCTTCATATGGAATCATTTCAAAGAAGCCTGGCACCTTTTAAGGGGGAATTTTAGAGGTAAACAAGTCATTCTTAAAGGTTTTACATGGAGTGCTCTGTTCTAAAGAACCTTTCCAGAATTGTTGTTGATTTTGGCCTAAAATATTGTTTTTTCAAAAATATATTCATGGTGGAGAGGTACATGTAGGGTGTTGTGAGGCAAAACAGTGCCACAAAAAAACTTTTTTTTGATTACCTACTAATTTACAATTATCTGTATTACATACATGAGATCAGAAGAGGTGTATGTTTACTGGTCATTTTGGACAGTAAATAATATGGTGTTCCAGACATAGGTGGTTCCTATCACCTTCTGTGTAATGAGTCAGTAAGTTTCCTTACAATGCACTATAAACAACTGAATTATGCAAAAATGGAGGAATTCTGCTTTAAGAGCATACAGTCAAATACAGACAGAATTTTGTCATGTTCCAAGTCGTGTTTGGACAAGTTTTGTTAGGTTACCATTGGGTTTGGACAGGATTTTGTAGTGCTACACTGGGATTTGGGTAGAGTTTATGTTGCAGATGCAATTTGGGAGGAATTTTTTTGGGCTGCAGTGGTATTTGGGTGGAACTTTGTCAGTGCTAAAGTCAGGTTCTGACAGAATAATGTTGGGCTACAGTCAGACTGACAATTCAAGTTCAGACTAGAATTTAATGCCTGCTTGAAGCTCTAACTGCATTTCGGCTGTTCAAACCCAGACTTTCCCAAATGGTTCTGTAGAAACAGATGAAGCCTCTTAATAGCACGCTAAACAAGTCCATACCAGATGACCTAATCTTTTTTGCATGTTCTTCACAGTGTTAAACCAATCCCAAATAAATAAAATCTCACACACACACACCTGCATGCTTATACACGAAGCAAACTTGTTAGAACGAATATATGCCAACACAAAATGGCTATATTGAATGTCACAGATCCATCACTCTTTCCACCCTCTTATCCAGATGAATAGTCATTTCATCCCAATGGCAGATGAGAGCACGCTACACAATGACTTCACTATTATTTCATGTCTCCTACTTCCCTCCTTCTTTCACTGCAACGTTGGCGGCACTTTTGTTCTACAGCCGTAGGCTTGTGCCATCTGCATTATGCTCAACATAATACAAGTTTCCATCCAATCCAGTGGCTCCAAGCAAGAACAAGGCCCATATACACTGAATGTACTTGATCCAACTGTGTACATAATTCCCACGTTAATAGAATGTTGCATCAAAAGTGAAATACAAAGTGGTGCTAATGTGATATACAGCACTGTGTAGGAGTCAGAGACCACACATCATTTATTTAATTTCCTGTCTAAATGGCCATTACTTACAAGGTATTCATTTTTCAGGAGATATTTTTAAGGAGATAAAGGACAATCCACTTCCATAAGGAAGAAGAAAGTCAAAATAATTGAAAAACAGGAGTTTTCAAAAAACGATTAAAAGATACAGAGAAAATGAAACTCCTAACAATAGAGCAAGACCTGGCAGACCACCAAACTCAAGCTTTACTTTCAGATCCACAGGTGTTTCAGTCCATCCTGCCACAACTCAAGACAACTCAACGCTGTGGGTTTGAAAGGATGTGTAGCTACAAGATGCCATTACTGAAAACAGGAAATTACTGCACTGGAAGTATTTCCCTGCAGATTTCCTTGAAAAACTGAAAGCAATTCTCTCAAAAAGAATGGAAGCTGTAATAAAGGCAAAGGATGGTCACAATAACAAAAAAAAATCTATATATAGTTGTTGAGGCTTTGTGTAAATATCTGTTAAATGATTATCTGTTATCCATTATCTGTTTTTTCCTGATGCTGAACAATTAATAACTTAATGTCTGTTTTTACTGGAAATTAAATGACTGATGGCTGATCTCTGACTTTTGCACAGCAACGTAATGAGGAATGTACACATTTGAAATAAGTAAATTTAGTGCATTTATTTTGTCAGTTCAGGATGAGCTGGTGTGTGTGTGCATGTGAGTGCACATCTTCCTGCTCTCTTGCATCGTCTCTGGCTTTTGTATTCACAAGTGCAGCATCAAGACTGTAATTATTCATTTATAGAGAAGAAAGCAAAAGGAAAAGAAAGCCAACAGAGAGACAGAGAACATTCCACAAGGATACAAACACAGGATGTATATGAGAGAGAGAGAGAGAGAGAGAGAGAGAGAGAGAGAGAGAGAGATTATTGCTCCCTTACTCATGCTTGCCCTGAATACTTCCAAATGCTGAAAGTGCAATGAGCTCAAGCTGGCTCTGTGAGGGAATTGATGGGGGATCCAAGTACCCACACTGCAGTTATGCAAACACAGACCTCACTTACTGTTAGAGAACTAAACCTTAAAGTATGTTTCCTGGCATTGCAGTGATAGCTCAGCGAAAAATCTAATTTACACAAAGCTTTCCACTTTTCCCAAAAGTTAGTTATTCAGCCAAGACATGTTTGCTCCTTTAGTTTTGTGCTTGACTTATGAGGTCAACGCAAGTAACAGAAGCTTATACCCCACTAGTCAATATCATGCAGAGTACTTGTTGGGAATTCCACCAATTTTTCAAAATTTCTGCATAAATAAATGATTAAGATGTGAACAAAGTCATTCAGAGTGGCTGCTCCCTTCCAGAGAAACTTAGAGTCAGAATTGTTCACAGTGGTGGTGATAGAAACCAGACGTCTGAACAGTTTAATGCCTCACGAAGCTCCCTTACAGAAAGTTATTACAAAAAAAAAAAAGTTAAGTATGTGTTTTGATAAGGTTTTGGCAAAGTTTTAAAGTAGATTTATGGTCGAGGGAAACATGCACATCAAAACAGTCCCAAAGAAAACTTGTTTTTCAGATCCACAATACATTACATAAAAACTAGAAAATTACTTAAGAACTCACAAGACACATGTCCACTGGTCAATTTGGGTAGTAAATAAAATAGCTGTATTTGTGTTGTAGACACCTGGTTCCTATCACCACCACTGTACAAGAATTTGAGTTGGTAAGTTTCTCTCCAGAACCACTGAATACTAATGAAATGTTTAAATATCAGTGGAATTCCCCTTTGAATCATCTTGCTAGCCACAAAGCAGGTTGTTATTAAATATTATCAGATAGACTCGCTAATATGGTTGCTGACACTTTATAACATGCTATCTATAAAATGGACAGAGGTATGTCACATAGTTAGAAAGCTCAAGTCTGGTTTTAGGTTAGTGTGCAATGATTAAGATAAGCAGTTACTGAGGTATCACTTTAAAGAAGGACAGAAAGATGATGCAAATGTGTGAAATGCTTTTTATGTTAAGTAACTGGGCGACAGAAGCAGAGAATTTTCTGACAGAGAGAAAGAGTGAGAGAGAGAAAGGGAGGGAAAGAAAAAGAGAAACAGATAAGAAGAATGTGAGTTGGTTACCTTGAAGAAGTTTTTGACTGCTGATACATGGCTTGCACATTCCGTCTGTCGAAACTCATCCACATTCTCTCCAACCTGCCAAATTGGAGAAAACCATGGTTGAACTGAGTATTTAATTAGAAATAAACTTACCAATTCATGTTACTACATGACAGTTTTAATAAATCACAGGAATTAAAGATCAGTAAAGAAGATTTTTCTGTTCTGCATAATTAAATGTTAAGTGAGACTTTAAAAGTAATTTGGAGTGGTTTGATATGAGATGCTCTGTTCTAGAGACAATTACCGAGTCAGATTTGTTCACAGCAGTAGTGACATGAACCAGAAGTCTGATATATCAAACTCCCTCACAGCAACCTATTATATGAAATAGTTCCAAATACACTGCTTGATGTTTAAGACATTACATGGAGGACATTGTAATTCAAAATAGAACCAAAACAAAAGGTATTTTTCCTGTCTGACAGTGTTATCTTTATTAAAATTACATATATAAATTCAAAAGTGTGTAGGTTCACTGGTCATTCTAGACAGTAAATAAAATGGCTATATTTGTCCTGTAGCTGTTGCAACTCCTGGTTCCTATTACCACCACTGTAAAGAAGTCTAGGTACGTTTCTCTACAATGAACCATTTTATACCACTCTGAATGACTTTGTTTCCATCTAAACCACTGAATTATGCAGAACTTTTAAACTTTCTTTTCATTTCTGTTCCTGTAGAGGTCAGTTAATGGATTACGTTATTGGAACACACCTTTATATGTTAGTAATTCAGCATATAGAACTGAATAAATATCACTGCATGTTCACAAGCATCCCAGACTTGCTGCATTACATAGTACAGATGATGTCAAATAACTGTTTTCAACCAAAATCTCATCAGTCAGCACTAAATCTGTCAGCTTCATCACATATTCACATTCATCAGATATAATAATTCACTTTTTCCCCTTTTATTAGGGTTATAACTACTTATTAATGATTAATGAAGTGTTTATGACCTAATAAATAACCTTAAACAAACTATCTTTAAAATGCTTTATAAAGGCAGTCTGAATTTAAAGTGGTACCGAATTTTGTTGTGCTTGGGTCAGTTTCACAGTCAAAACATAATTATGTGGTTCGGTTTGGGGGGGTGGGGTGGTGGTGAGGGGGGGGGGGGGGGTGTTCAGACAGAATTCTGTCAGGTTTGGATGCTGTGGGTCGTGCTTGAACAGAAAGTTCTGAGGCTGTATCAGGTTCAGACCAAAATCTGAGGCCCAATTAAAGCTCTACTGTGTTTGTATGAGCTCATCTGGCACATGAGAAGTTTCTAATTGTGCTGTGAACAGGTCACCAAAGCCACTCCTCCTTCTTCTCTGCATCGGCTGACTGGCTACAGATGCCACCTCTGACCTCAAACACAACATTCCAGCCTTGTCGTCTTGGCAACCAGTGCTGGGGAGGTTAGTGGGAAGTTTCCCAGCATGCTTTTCTCTGCATGGATTTGAGCTCCTTCGGTTACGAGTTTGTCTGGGGGTCAAAGCCCTTTTGTGGGATGAAGCCATTGACACATCTCATCAACAGGAGCCTCACATACATCCCTCCTCAAAAACGGCCTTTTCAAAGACCTTCTGCCCTGGCACCAACCAATGAGGAGCCACCTTAAGCTCACGCCCCAAAGAAGCAACCAGTGGAAGCAGACCATCAAAGGTTTCACATCCAGGGAAAAGAAGCCAAAGTGACCTCATTCAAATGTACATGTTGAAAGGAGGCTATAATGGTGATGAATAATGCCTTCACTATTTAAAGCGTTAATGGAAGCCAGAAAAGCTACTTCCAAATGTAGTTTCAGGCAAGAGCACCTTTTTCCAGTTCAACTGCAGATTTGGCTGTAGGGCTGCCATTATTGATTAGTAATCAAGTAATCTACTGATTATTTGATTATTAATAGAGTAATCAAAAGGCCAAAATTAAAAAGAGGCCATAACTGTACAAAACTACAGATAAATATACGTATAATGGACAAAAAAACTGTTCATTTATAATATATTAAAAACCACACATGATAGAGATATTATGGACTTAAACAAATGGGTAAACAACATGTGTATTTTTACAATGTGTTTTGAAGCAAAAATAAAGGTCTTCTATAGTAACACCACAATTTGAAAAAACACGTTCCAAACATATTGGTGCCCTCTATTATTAATATTTTCCAATGGAAAGAATAACAGCATTAAGCTGTAACGTAAAGCTTAATGAGGTTGGAGAGCACTTATTGAGGGATCTTGGACCACTCCTCCATGCTCTCCATGCACAACACTTCCAGTTCCTTGATACTCTTGAGTCTTCGTTTGTGGGCTGCCCTCTTCAATACATACCACAGTTTTTAAACTGGGTTAAAATCAAGAGACTCATAGATAATTGAAAAACTCTGATTTTGTGTTCCTGCAACCATTTCTAGATAGATTTTTTTGTTTGTTTGGGGTCATTATCTTGCTGAAAGGTCCACTGATGTCCAAGTTTCTGCCTTCTGGCTAAAATGTGCTGGTATTTTATGGAATAAATTATATTAATTGATTTTCACAACAGACCTTGGGTCACTAGCAGCAAAACAACCGCAAAGCATCAGTGATACACCACCATATTTGACATTGGCTATCAGGTGCTATTCAGTGTATGCATGTCCCTTTTTGGAGTAAATGACCAAAAAGTTATTTTTGTCTCATCTGATCATATCAGACAATTTAATTTAGTTCCAGTGACATTTTGCAAAGTTTAGGGGCTGCATTGTGTGGTTTGCTCTTCAGAGAGGAACTCTCTGCTCATGGAAGTGACGTATGACAGTGGATTTTAAAATCTGAGAACATCAATATTCCACTACACTCTGCATTTCTGAAACTGTGATTGTTTTTGCCTCTCTTACCATCGTCACCCAACCTGGGGCAGTATGATCATGCATCCTCTTCTTTGTTAATTTCCAACTTTTTATTTCAACAGAATCATTTTGTTATAATCAATTTCTAATTTGTGTATTAATTTTTCCCCATATGTTTTTAAAGGACACACTGTTCTTAAAGTAAAACGACACCCTTGTCAGATGATTTTTATTAGATGAATAGTACACAATTTCTCCAAACCTTTTTGAGGAACATGTGAATCAAATGTAATATTTATTTTACATGATTGTTTTTGCCAGATTTTGAGAGGGTGCCAATAATTCTGGAGTTGAATGTATATCCTATAGCAGTGCTGCAGTAGTCTCCAGAGATTTTCTGGTTTAAAAACTAGGAAAGCCCCCCTTCTGATGAGGTATCTTGAATGTGGGAGGAACAACAAGCCCTGTTTGTATTATTGTGTGAGAACAGTGATGGAATAAAACACAGAAAAATAACAAAATTTAGAATTTTGTCAAACTGATGAGGCTGAAGGATGCCATGCTGCACTGAAGAATACTACACATCATGACAAGCTGTATATAAAGGCTAAATTTAGGCCACAATGCCTCTTTAAAGGAATGGTTTGGCCAAAGATTTACACAGTTTACTCCCTTACCCCAAACAGTCCATCAGCCAAGGCATGTTTGGTGTCTGAAGTTTGCTTTTTCAGTTTTGCATTATGGCTACGAGGCTAATGTAGCTAACAAGTAATGGAAGTCTATGTCATCCAAAATCATTTTGGTGATACACACTTTGTATTAATTGTATTACTCTGATCCCAAACATGGCCTGGCTGATTAACTACAATTTGGGTAAGGGGAAGAGGTCTCAGTCTGATGATGCCAAAGGGAACAACAGGCACACACAATCTATGTAACTGTAATCATGGAAATTTTCAAGTAATCACTACCAGTGATGAGCTAAATTTTATTGTCTATTTTTTAATTGCGTAAGTGAGTTAATCGCTACAGACGTATTGGGGCTGTTTGAGCTGAAGCTCCAGCCAACAGATCTGGGACTCGCTGAAGGAATGTTTTATTAATTTGTATCATCCAGAATCATTCTGGTTTCATCAGCTTACCCAACAGATCATGACTATCCGTGGCTGCCCCGATTCTGCCGGGCTCACCCTGCAAAGTCCATACATGGGTTTGGCATTGTGAAACTTCTTGGTCAATTCTGGCAACCCTCCGGCTACAGAGGGAAGGAGAGAAAGAGGAAGAGACAGAGGAAAAAGAATGGGGAGTAGAGACAGAGAAGTGAGGACAGGAATGAGGAGACAGATTACAAATTCATCCCTGTGAAATAATGACCACAACAAAGAGCTTCATTTGAAAACAAATCTTTCATTGAGACTTGCATGATTTCACAAGATTAGCATCTCAGCCATGTAAATTCACTGCCGTACAACTGCAGCTAAAAGAATCGTTCTGTATTCTGGTTACTTCTACTCAGTGACAAGTACTCAAGTAAAAGTGTGATCCATTTTTACTTTCCTGAGTACTTTGAAATGTTATGATGTGTCCTACATTTGTAAAGAAAGTAGGACTGAATATGATTTTAAGAATTCATTGTGATTAATTGCGTTGCTTTGTGTAGTCACTTTACTGATGCTTTTAATAGTTTTCTGCTTGCTGATTTATCTATAGTTCTCCTGAAAAAGTCGTCCTCCAGTTCTAATGTTCAAGATTCAAGAGTTTTATTGCCATATGCACAGCAGAAACAGGCAGTTACACTGTACAATGAATTTCGCACTCTGCTGTTCCTCCATTCACCAAATATAATCTTAATATAATCTTAGAATTAAAAAAAAAAGAAAAAATTGATATAATAACAATATAAGAATAACACTAAAAACAATAGTAAAATAACAGTGAAAAGAACAGTTATGTGGAAAGTTGAAAAAAATTAAAGTTACATGTACGTATATAATGTTACTGATATTACTACTATTGTCTTAGTCAGCACTGAGTTGGGCTTACATGAGGCTCAACATCCTTCAGTGATAAACAAATTCATTATAGTAGTAACTCATATATAACTCATTTATATCAAGCTAGCTTTTAAAAGCTGTATTTGACTGACAGGGCTACAGTTGTGGAGTCATGGCAAGAGCCCACTAACAGCTAAGCTCAGACTATTAAACAGTTTCGAGGGCCAAATTATGAAAATCTGTTAACCATGTTAAAACATGTGGCATTAATCATTTATTACGTTATGTTTTAATCATGACACCACCGGTGCTTTTTCACTTACATTTCATTCATTAACATTGTTCTTTTCTTTAGTTTCATTTAATTCTGTTACATTGCTGACAGCATCTCTAGTGATTAGTGATTGGTCACACATGCAGATGCTGTATGTAATAAAAGTTCTGCTGCAGTTCTACAAATTAGTCAGCATGTACAGAGATTTTTGACTTGCAACCTTTTTACTTTGCTGCAAGTTGTTTCTGGAACGGTACTTTTACTTTGTTTTGCTGTTTTTCTTTTTTGTAAAACCATTTCATCAGACTGATCCGACAAAGCACATTTATCATTTTATCTTTTATTTTTTACAATATAAATAGAAACTGTGTACTAAATGTTGCAGAAAAAAGGCCTCATTTAAGTGTTCTCTGCAGAGAACTTATTTCCACAAAGAAAACAAAACGTAATTTAACTAGGAGTGCTCAAACTTTTGTATACAACTGTACTTATTTCTACTTTGGTTTCAACATTCAGCTTCAAATTAGTCATCTTACCACCAGAATCAGACAGCTTCAGGTTGTTGGTGACTCCATCATATGTGAACAACGCCCTGCAGATGAAGAAAACAGTATGTTTTAAATTTACAGCAAAGTCAGGCACCACATATTAATTATAAAGAGTGTCACAAGTTTTGTTTAGTTATAAAGACCACACATTCATCATCATGAAGCTCCCTGAGTATTATATAGAGAAGTCATTTAGGTGTAAATTATTACTAACAACAGGTGGCTGGTGATAAAGCAACCCTAGAAACACAGTTAATATCAACAGGAACTTCAGTCTGGTAAGCATCACGGACTCTCCATGAAAGTAATGGTCCAGCAAGCATAACTAATGCCCCATCCTCGCTAACGTCAGCCCTCTGGAATGCACCGAGTGGGCAGGCAGCTGTGAAGACCATATGCTTCCACATACACCCAACACACTATCCTCAAAGTCTCTGACTGCTCCACACATTTGGCATTTTATCATGCATACCTGGGGTTAACCCCAACAAAACATCCATGCCCCATGCAGTAATGGATGTACCAAATGTTCTCAAAGGTGAACCCAGAAGAGCTTTACGCTTCCTGATTCTATAGTATCTCACAGAAGTAAGATACCCAAAGCACCAAATTTAACAGCCCTGCTCCACATTCACACCTGGAACCTTGTAACTCTAACAGGTCACATGACACCAGGGGGGAGCAATGACACAATTGGGCACAATTGGGCACAATTTGGACATGTTCACTGTGAGGTGTACTCACTTGTGTAGCCAGCTATTTAGACATTAATGGCTGTGTGTTGAGTTATTTTCAGAGGACAGTAAATCTATACTGCTATACAAGCTGTACACTGGCTACTTTAAGTTATCCAAGTTTCATTTCTATAGCGTTGTTCCATGAAAAGATATAATAAAATATTTGCAGAAATGTGAGAGGTGTGCTCACCTTTGTGAGATACTATATGTCTGACATTCTGTTATCTACCAAAATGCTGGAAAGTATGTCACGTAGATAAAAACCAATAATAGAATAGAACCAATAATAGAATATCAACAGTGTATCATACAATATCAGAAACCACATAAATAAGTCAGTTTTAGATTAATTCACAACTCTTGAGGCTCTTCACAGCTACTTTAGGTTTGGTTGATCAACTACATTGAGGGTAAAGAGAATCTTTAGAAAATGACATTTTTGCAAACCATAACTTCAAAATAAAGGGCCCACAACAGCATCTAACCTGTGTGGATTGCAGCTAGGTCTCAACTTACAGTCTTTTGGGCAGTATTAGTGAGGACATGTGACGGGTTCGGTTCAGAGCTCGTACCTTCATGTGCTCTAAGGCTCCCAGCACTAATAAACTCACATAACTATAGTGTCTGGAATCCAACCCTCACCTCCCCTCCAAAAAAAGATTAGGGCTGTCAAACCAGTAAAATATTATAATGCAATTAAACACATTGTTTTTGTAGTTAATCAGGATTAATCACACTGTATTGAGGTTTGCAATTAAATCACGACTAACTCCACTAAATAATGTGATTATTCGCAATTAACTACATACAACAATGTGATTAATCATGATTTTGTGCAGTTAATCACAAATTATTGCATTATTCAGTACAGTTAATAAGGATGTAAAGAATTTTTTTCCCTCAATTTAAAAAGCAGTGTATTTTACTAAAGCTAATGAAAATGGGCTTCAATACTCCCAATGATTCATTATATTCAATGTGTGAATGCAGAGGTTACATGAACAAGATGAATATTATATGATTTTACAAAGAGTGACCACAGTTTCCACTTCTCATCACCAGTGTCTACTGGGAGCAACAGCGAGTCCACTTATGATATATATCACAGATACATACAGTCAGTGGTTCCAAATCTTCCACAATTGTAGCCTCTCACTCTCATTCTTGTTCATACAGCTCATGTATTCATGTTACAGTATAGACTCACAAGTGAAACTGAAGCTTTTGGCTTCAGGCTGCACTAACACAGATGGTTCAAAGGCTCCATCATTTTTTCTTATTTTGTGGCCCTTATAAACACGTTAACTTTGGCACCACTAAAACATTAAAAAATATATATATTCTAGGATATTGGTCTACAACCCTGGTCCCAGAGTTTCAACCTCTATCTACATCCCAAATCCTGTGTGCTTCTCCTTTTTTCAAAGTAACACTGTCTTCTCTTTTGAAAGCAATAGGTAAGAAGGAAGATTTTTAAAGGAATCTGAGACAATTTCTCTGTACAAATTCTCTCCAGATCCTTCAAAATCATTAGTCATTGTTTGTGGACTCAATTCTTCAGCTTTCAGGTTTCAATGGGGTTTAGATCATGAGACTGTGACAGCCATTGCAAAGCTTAGAAAAACTACTTTTGTGTGAATTAGGATGTTTCGATTATTGTCTTGCTAGAAGATCTAATCACAACGCAGTGTTAGTTTCCTCATAGAGGTGGACAGATAATTATCTAAGAATGTTCTTGTATTTTAAGAAGTTTATGGAGTAATGTATCCCAACAAGACTGTCTATTCCAAAAGAACTCGAGCATCAAAGGTCCACAACCACACTTTACAGGGACTGGGTTGTTTTCTACAAGAAACCAAACCAACCTGTTTTTGTTTCCATCAATGTTTTTGGTAACCCAATAATTTGTCTGCATTAAATGGCAACTAATTGTAGTTCCGAAGACCCCAGCACTGTTCTTGGAGAGCATTTTGCCTCTTGAAACATCCTCCCTAGGCTATTCACATCCTTTTCCAGGAAACCTTCTGTTTGAACTTTCTTAATTATTGCCCTGGAGTGAAGACGAATACTTTCAGACATGAAACTGTTTTTTTTTTTTTTTTGTTTTTTTTTTTAGCCCTTACCTGATTTATGAAGGTCAATAGCTCTTTGTCTTTGTCTTTTTTCAACATTTTAATTACATT
This sequence comes from Pygocentrus nattereri, assembly GCF_015220715.1. Lineage (NCBI taxonomy): Eukaryota > Metazoa > Chordata > Actinopteri > Characiformes > Serrasalmidae > Pygocentrus > Pygocentrus nattereri. Next base: position 18,247,646 of record NC_051230.1, on the reverse strand, counting down.
TACAATCTGCTGCTAAAAAAGAGACAGAGAAGAGCAGAAGATGACATGGCCAGTACGAGAATATAAAGTACAGTGTTGCTCTAAGCCAAACCACCTTGGTTTACTCCCCATAGCTTATGTATGTGTTTCTTTGGGCAGTAGGTGGTAGTTAATGGGACAGAGTTTGTAAATCTCTTTTGGTTGGTTTTTGTTGGTTCTTCTATGGCATTCTCACCACTACTGTCTGGCACTGAAGAAGAGCCCAGATTGAATATACTGAACGAGAGTTAATCATTATGCTTGTGGTTTTTGCACTTTGCAAAGTTGAAATGTCAGGAAACTCCTTTATTTGTAGGGAAAAATGTTTCCTACTGGATCCAAAACAGACAAGTTCACACAAGTTTGGACAAGTGATCATCATCAATGAAAGCAAAAGTGTACTGTGATTTTTAATTCCGCTAAATCCTATCTCAATTTCTACATTTTATACGTTTATATATTGGCAAATACCTACAAATATGTACATGAAAAACTGGCACCAGTCCACCATTACTATATCAGTACATCCCAAATAACATCTCTAGACTTCTAAGAGTTAACAAGGATTTTTTTAAAAATGCTAGCGAATTTCGAGCACTAGCCCCAGAAAAACAACAACACGTGGCCAGAAGTGGGAGGAATGTGTCATATGTCATTTGGAATACATAATGACTGAACTAGAAACAAGCACACTGTCGCTGTTTTCCTATTGTCCACTAAACCTGTGATCACTGGAAGCCTTCCAGACTATGACCCCTGCAGCTGGCATAAAGCCTAGACACAAACAAGACCAACAGCCTAGAACACCACTCACTCTCACACACGGCCCACTCTACAAAGCACAGCAAACTGATCAGTTTGCAATTAGGCTGTAGTGGCACCATTGTTCTGGATCTGTCTGCTGGGACAGAAATAGAGGGGAGTGAGGATAATGAGTTAACATTAGGTGTCTGCTATTCCAGTGTGAGGCAGGTGGTAAACGGGGAATTCTAGCTGACTATTGTTTCTTTTACTCATCCTTTTAACGGTTATAAATTTCAACATCAATACAAATACCTTGATGTCAATCCCGAGTCTTAAGCAATACTTTTTAAATTCAGAACTTTCTTTCTGTTAGACCTCTGTAGGAGGTCATGATGCTGTATTTAGAGTCATATGACAGGAGTGTATAATCTTACCTGCACAGGGCTGGTGTGGCTGCAGGTTTTCAGTTCAACAAAGCAGTATATCACCTGAAGAGATGTATGAAGACTTAGACTAAGACTTCGACTATCTGATTAAACAAGCGGTGTCAGGTGTGCTCCAGCTTGTTTGGAGTGAAAACCTGTAGCCACAACGGCCCTTTGCAGATACGATTAGACACTCCTGCCATATGAGGAACTGTGGTTCTAAGCAGTTTTTCTCCATGGGGAAATGAATAATGTTTTCAAAGATGGCTGCTGTTGCCTCCTGTGGTGGACAAAAATGTTTCCAATTCACATTTGTCCTGTGTACATTTTCTCCCCAGTTGTCACTGGATCCTTTGAATTATGACGTTGCTTAGCAAAATATGAATAATGCTACATATGTGCTACAAGAAAGCTAACACTGAAGTGACATTGCATGAATACAATCTGCTATTAAGCTTTAACACTGTTATATAACAACACCAGCTATTTAAACTGTAGCCTAAAGCTGCCACAGCCTCTTAACCGTCACGTTAGACAAAGCTTGTTGGTTTGTGTGGAGTACTTTGGTGAGGTTGCCAGTTGTACGACGAGTCTAGGTCAGTGTTAGCTTACATGTAGCAGTGTTTGTATTTTGACCTTGTAATTCAGAGGATCTGACGATGTTGGGAGGAACAAGCAGCAATTTTGGAAAACACTTCATTTTTCCCATAAAGAAAAAGCTTTGTTCCTAATATGGGCCTGAATCACACCATCTGCAGAGTGACAACTCTAGAAGCCATTTAAAAAGCGGAAGTGGTTGTGGCTTAAACGAGAAATCAGCGTGAGGTGCTGAAAGAGTATTCACTTTGCTGAGCAGTAATGCTAATAAAATGCATATGCAATGTAATTTAGACAGCTAATCAGCATTCTAGATTTTTGGAAAAATCATGCCTATTGGCTCACAGAAAATAGTATTGAATGACTGGGCTAAACAATTTGGGGAAAATATCTAGTTGCAGTTTTTCTGACTAATATTCTGCCTGCGATTTAATTGGTGATTATTTTCTATAAATTTCTATAAAGATTTAGGCTTTTTTGGGCCGAGAAGACCAAATTATCCACTTTTCTGGCTTGAGGCTTGACCCTTGAATGTAGTGAGTCAGACTGCCAGTAAATTATGGTTGTGATAGCACAACACATGGAGCTTTGGTTGCCTCTGATTGGTCCAAGTCACCCACAGGCAGTTCAAAAGTTCTGTTTTATTAGGTTAAATTTTCTCACTTAAAACTTTGACAACGTTGTTGATAATGATGAAGTCAGAACTGCTGCACTTGTGATTTCTTTCAGCCTTAGACTCAGCAGTACTAATACAAAGATACTAAATTTTGATACCCAGCCCTACTTATTATGCTTGTGCATGCTATAAAGCCCAGCTCTGCTTAGAAGCCATTTACACTGGAGATTTCAAAAGTTCAAAAACTCTCAAAAATGCAACTTGTTAAGGCATTGAAATTCCATAATAAATGGTTATTTCAACACTTAGCAAGCACGATTAGCTGAATACTCTAAAATATTGTTATGACTTCAATAGTATAGAGCTGTTATAACACTAAACATGCAATATTAGCTAAAAGGCCACTCAGTTTAATCTCTTAGCATTTATCTAAATCCCTCCTGAGCTTTGGCCATATGATGGCTGGGGTCGGTGAACTCTAAATGCCTTGACTGGCAAGCAATCACTTTGAATAGAATGTCACATTTCGAGCATTAATATGAGCTGAGGTGCTGTTCCCATATACTAGGATATACTAGGCCTTAACACGTGCCCTGTGAAGACCAGCTAATTGCGCTTAAACCTTTGGTAAATCTGGACCTCATTCAAAGCATGCTGTTCTAACTAGGAGTCTGCCTGGGGGCTCCAGTGGTTCATCCAGGGGTCAGACAGAACAAGCCATGTTGTGATTCATGTACACTGACTTAGGCTACAGTAAAGGTTTCAATGACATTCTCAACGTCATGGTACGTTACTAAATTCATTAAGGTCTTTTGTGCAAGGACCACACACGTCCACAAACAGTGAGACTGTAAATGTGTACAAACAGCAGCATGCTCTCCACTCCAGCGCTTTCAGGCAAGTCTATTGTCTTGGTGATCGTGTACATGACGTTACCAAGGTTATGAAGACCTCATTTGAATGAACAGACAGAGTTGCGTTTGTTTACTCTTACATTCTTTTCAGGAATTTGCAACAATATAGCTTTTGAGAAGCTAATGGTAGAGCCAACAGTGAAATGTCTGGTGGGGGTTCTTTAGATGATACATTACGTCAGTGGTGTGAAACTCAACCAGTATGAGGGCCAAAAATAAAACATCTATTCAAATCTGTGGGACAAAGAAAAGAAGTTTTTAGTTCATTTTTAATTAATGCTATGCTATAACCTGAATTGGCTATTGTTTAGTTAATATTTAATATTTATTGTTTAGTTTATAATATTGCCCTGCGATGGACTGGCGACCTGTCCAGGGTGTATCCTGCCTTCCGCCCGAAGACTGCTGGGATAGGCTCCAGCACCCCCCCGCGACCCTGACGGAGAAGCGGCTTAGAAAATGGATGGATGGATGGATGGATAGTTAATATAGGCAGAAACATCAACAGTAAAATACACACATTAGTAGTAAACCTTAAAAAATGACATGGAAACACAAAATATTCAAAACATAAATGTCCCCAGGAGCTCTGTCTTTTAAGCCTACCTATTTGTTTGAACTTGACACTTGGCATCCTTTCTTTGCTGTGAGTTCATTAAGACTTGGGCTCAATTTCTGAGCTGCTGAGCTAAAGTTAAGTGTTTATATTGGCTGAAATGCAGCTAGTGTGTTTGGTGAGGTGACTGGTGTGGAACCCATCACAAGCACTGGCACACAATGCTAAATGAATGTCTTACAAACCTGATAGAGCTTGTTTTGATTGGAGGGTTTTGCTAACACCAAATGGGACCTTGCAGAGTACTGTAAACATTAACCACACAGAAACTGGAAAGAAAATGCAATATTTCCTTTGTGTGTTATATACTTAAAACAAAAGGTGTTTTCCATTGTTATAGTTAGGAACTCTGGAATTCCTCTGCAGACTGCTGAGAAATAGAAAGTGTTTTTCTGATTTCATACTTCATCAGGACACTTAAGATACATATAAAAGCTTAGAATTTTCTTCAGATGGTCTATTGCACTCCCAGCTTATTTCTTACTCCATAGGCTGTAGCTTTCACATTTAAACCTTGAGTAATTAGCATGTTAGCCAGTTAGTAATCTCTTGAGCTGCTTATTGAAGAAAAATCACTTTCATATATACAGTAAGTTTACCATGGACCTTTCTTGTCATGTACACCAAATTTGAGATAGATCCTGTATTCACTTTCCTACTCCAAACTGGGATGAGTCCAAGTAACCTACTTTATATTGACTTAATACTGTCTGGCTGGATGTGAGTTAATTTTACAGTAGGGAAAATGAAGAGCCTTTAAAAGATTACATATCCCACCATTCATATCAGTACTGATATAAAAGTGAGACAATGTGGTGCTTCCCAAAACATCCAACACCATCCACACTGTGACCCTGAAATTTGTTGAGAGGTTTTTACTCCACCCTCACCAGGGGAGCGAGCTGCATACTGAGAATCAGATACAGCTGTGAAGGCCTGCTGAGGCTGGGCGTTTCACAACACAGCAAGATGTCATTACCTCATCAGAGTTAAGCTGGAACGCATTGTATAGAACGCACACACATATGCACACTGCAGAGGGCTGACAGATGCCTCAGGGCTAGGATTGGGTTTCTCTAGACTTCGAGACCCTGTAAGTTTGAGAACACTTAAAGAGCAAAGAGTGGACAGAGATGGAGCAGAAAGCAATGGCATGTGTGTGTGTGTGCATATGTTATTAATATATGCATGATGAAGACCTGCATTTGTCTTCACTGAATGCCATCTCACTCCACTTTGCTTTGTACATGTGTGGTTTCTACTGCAGCAGTTCAGGGGTTTGATGCCCCTCAAGACTGGATTATGCTGCAGGTCTCTCAAGCTTTTACTGAGCTTAGCAAATCTGGTTTTAGTTACTATCCACCATTAAGTTGGAACTCTTCAAAGCTCAGCTTTCTTGTATCATTAGCTTTTAAAATGAATCATTTTAAATAACTTTCTTACAATTTGTAACTTTTCTAGCATATTGTTTTATTTCCCTTTATTTTCTTGTTTTATTACTTCACAAAAAGATAATAATGAATATTTCTATTTAATTTCTCCTACTGGTGATATGAAGAAACAGTATTTTGGAATGAAAGGCTATGTATGGTTTATGACTGTTCACTAAAGCCCATTTTAATTGTATGGCATTTTCTAAAGGCTGTAAATATTGTATTATAGGGTTTGATTTTGATAGAGATACCAAGTGTAGTATCATAATGCTATGCCAAACAAAACTATGACAAAAAAAATCAACATTGCTCACCAAATGTTTATTGGATAAAATACAGCTTCATTCAGAACCTTTAGCCTACTGTGTTTTGCACACAGAGGAAATAGACCTCCACATTTAACCCATCCGTGCAGTGAAACACCAACATACATGCACACTAGTGAACACACACACTAGGGGGCAGTGAGCACACTTGCCCGGAGCAGTGGGCAGCTCTATCCACGGCACCCAGGGAGCAATTGGGGGTTAAGCGCCTTGCTCAAGGGCACTTCAGTCACACACTGTCAGACGAGGGGATCGAACCGGTGACAAGGCTGGTTCCCTAACCTCCAGCCCACGTTGTATTTAAACTCTGTACTGCAGTACTATTCTTACGTACTCTTACATAGTTAAGTCTTGGTTGGAAACCAAAGGGTTAAACTCTTGAAGCAGTTAACAGAAGGTTATCCAATCAGGATAGGTTTTCTTTATGGTATCTAAATAGAGATAGAACAATGAGCTCTGCCATTGGTTAGTACTTCAAGAGCTCAACTGAGGGCCTAATGAGTAACATATTTAATCTAGACCAGCCAAAAAATGTTCATATAAATTGCTGTTAGCTTAGTTCTGTACACTACTGTAATCACATTAACATAAGCCCTCATTTTTGGCCACTCCTTCATTTTGCTGTATTGAAAAATGTGTCAAACTGAGACACCAATGTATTATATCATTTACATTTTTACATTACATGGGGATTCTTTACACTAGGGATGCACATTGCTACTCACATACTCAGTTAAGAAACAACGACAATATTTTTTATGACTAACATGTTGACACGTCGTCCACAGAGGAAAAAAGCAGTCATGTTAGACAATGAGCCCTCATCAGCAACCCACAAGCGAAGAGGCAGCCTCCTTTAGTCATTCAACATGAAAACTGCTGATTTACCTCAGCTTTTTTGTGCTATTGATTATTTTACCCCAAATTATTTTAGACCAAAGCTATCACCTAAAAGAGTACATTTCCAGCCATTCCTTTATTACTTTAATTCCTGTATAATTTCTGCAGAAGGACGTTTTCCCTCGGTTACTCAAATATCAAAATTATGAATCCACATCCCACGTTAACCTCTACTTTAACACTTTCACATCTCTTAAAAAAATGGTTCTTGGACCAAAGTGGTTCTTCCATGGTTTTGCTCTTAAGAACCTTTTTTGGCAACAGTTTTTAAGAATGTAAGCAAAATGGATTGTCAACTTCATGGTACTTTATTTTAAGAAAGTACTGAAACTACGTAGAGTGTTTAGTTGTTTTTTTCATCACAGTATTGAAAAAGTATTGATAATCATCAAAATAATTGGGAAATGAGTTACTAATGTTATTGACAGTGACAACCCTAAGTTTTAGTAATTCTACGATTTTTATTCTGAATTTGATTCTTTTATTTCTCTAGTTTTTGTTATACTCATCTGCACTGCAAACATAAGTCCTTTTTCAGTGCATTCTGAGTTTAAATAAAGAAACTCAATCAAGCTGAATTGATTTAATTGAGTAGTCTTTTCAGCTGTTTGTTAGTAGGGAAGCCAGATGAACATGGAGGAATTCTGCTAGACCGGATGGTGTACGGCAGGAGACAGAGGCCGTCTGGCCAAACGGTGGCCCACACCTCCTTTCTTCACACATATGGCTTTCCTGTGTGGTGGGCTTGATGAGAAAAACACAGGCGCTCCTGTTCCTCAGGACCGCCCCTACCCCATCCAGCTAGGAGCCCAGGCAGAGAGCGATGTACAACCCCAACCCCAGTGAAGTTGGGACGTTGTGTAAAACATAAATAAAAACACAATACGAAGATTTGCAAATCCTTTTCAGCCTATATTTAATTGAATACACTACAAAGACAAGATATTTTATGTTCAAACAGATAAACTTTATTGTTTTTTGCAAATATTCACTCATTTTGAATTTGATGCCTACAACACGTTCCAAAGAAGTTGGGACAGGGGCAACAAAAGACTGGGAAAGTTGAGGAATGCTCAAAAAACACCTGTTTGGAACATTTCACAGGTGAACAGGTTAATTGGAAACAGGTGAGTGTCATGATTGGGTATAAAGGGAGCATCCCTGAAAGGCTCAGTCGTTCACAAGCAAGGATGGGGTGAGGTTCACCACTTTGTGAACAACTGCGTGAGCAAATAGTCCAACAGTTTAAGAACAACGTTTCTGAATGTGCAATTGCAAGGAATTTAGAGATTTCATCATCTACAGTCCATAATATCATCAAAAGATGCAGAGAATCTGGAGAAATCTCTGCAAGTAAGCGGCAAGGCAGAAAACCAACATTGAATGCCCGTGACCTTCGATCCCTCAGGCGGCACTGCATTAAAAACCGACATCATTCTGTAATGGATATTACCACATGGGCTCAGGAACACTTCAGAAAACCACTGTCAGTGAACACAGTTTGTCGCTCCATCTACAAATGCAAGTTAAATCTCTGCCATGCAAAGCGAAAGCCATACATCAACAACACCCAGAAACGCCGCCAGCTTCTCTGGGCCCGAGCTCATCTGAGAGGGACTGATGCAGAGTGGAAAAGTGTCCTGTGGTCTGACGAGTCCACATTTCAAATTGTTTTTGATAATCATGGACGTCGTGTCCTCCGGGCCAAAGAGGAAAAGGACTGTCCGGATTGTTTTCAGCGCAAAGTTAAAAAGCCAGCATCTCTGATGGTGTGGGGGTGTGTTAGTGCCCATGGCATGGGTAACTTGCACATCTGTGAAGGCACCATTCATGCTGAAAGGTACATACAGGTTTTGGAGCAACATATGCTGCCATCCAAGCAACGTCTTTTTCAGGTACGTCCTGCTTATTTCAGCAAGACAATGCCAAGCCACATTCTGCACGTGTTACAACAGCGTGGCTTCGTAGTAAAAGAGTGTGGATACTAGACTGGCCTGCCTGCAGTCCAGACCTGTCTCACATTGAAAATGTGTGGCGCATTATGAAGCACAAAATACGACAATGGAGACCCCGGACTGTTGAGCAGCTGAATTGTACATCAAGCAAGAATGGGAAAGAATTCCTTATAGATATTCCTAAATATCTTGTCTTTGTAGTGTATTCAGTTGACTATAGGCTGAAAAGGATTTGCAAATCATTGTATTCTGTTTTTATTTGTGTTTTACACAACGTCCCAACTTCATTGGAATTGGGGTTGTAGAAAAATAGAGACACATGCAGGCAATGACCAAATGAGAGAGTGGAGAGGATTATAAAAGAGAGGGAAGACAAAAAGTAATAAGGAGAAGAGGACAACATGGGGACAACCATTTGTGACATTCTTTACATCTTTGTTGTGGAGTCCGCTTTAACTTTGAAAAGCATTAACTTTTAAAGTTTTAACAGAAACTCTAACTCACATAATTGAAATGCTCATGTAGATTGCTATTAGCTAGGTGCTAATATACTGCTAGAGTCAAATAGGAGATCTAGCAAAAAATAGCAGTTTTTCTTTAGTTGCACTGGAGCTGCAAGGGTGATGCAGCTAAGAGTTAATGAAGTTTATAGCACATCAATGTGCCTCATGCAAAACTGCGTGTTTAAATCATTACACAACCGCTTCAAACCAAACCAAGTTGTTAAGTAATCTCAAATAGACTTGCCTATATGGTTTCTGACACTGTATACAGTGGTAGCAACCGTCTTGCAGCTTTTTCACCAAACTGTTCCTTTTAAGGAAGTATGCACATGCAATTATAAATGCTTATATACAGTGCAGAGTGAATGTGTAATTTTTAATGCATTTTATTCCAAGATGCAGACTGCCATTTAGAGTCAATTAATTAAAAAGACATACAATTGTGTGTTAAAACTAGAGATTCTTCTAAGTTCTCCGTTATAAACAGCTCAAGGAAGTTCAATCATGTTCAAAACTGTTCAACAAACTTTGCTCACCAAATATGCTAATGTCCCTTGATAGATGATAGCGGACAGCACACACATTCCCTCACTTTATCACATCTTCCCAACTCCCCCAACACCACGTTCAAAGATCAGAGCACCTCTGATGACATAAATGACAAGAATAAGGGATGCAATTTATGGCAAAGTCTTATGATCGATAACCAACCGTCATTAGGTTTAGTGAGCAATTAATCATTAACTGACACACATAAAATAAGGACGCAACCTATCAAAATATCAAATATCAATCATATCAGATTGGCTAAGGAACGTTCAAAGCAACTGTCACACACTTATGAGCACACACATTACTGAATTCTGTATTAATCCATAATATAATACTGATAGGTGGGGCATAATCATGTATATGAAGGGCTAAGCCATATTAAACAAGTTCTGTGCAGACATTTGTGAATGCTTAGCCAAATGATATATTTTACTGATCTTTAAAATGAAAATAAGCAAACATACCATCTTCAGCAAACCTAGACAAGTAAAGGAGTAACTGTAGCATTTGCATAAGTTTGGACACTAGTAAATCAGTACAAACTAACATTCCCTTTTGGTAGTTATCACAGTCTGCAAACACTTCCTTAAGCCAGCCTGGAGTATTTCCATTATTGTTTTAAGAAATTTTCACCCAGTCCTCCTTGCAAAATTCTGCCATGTTGCATGTATAGCATGTTCACAATCTACCACCAGATTTTCAGTGATGTTCAAGTCAGTGGCAATGTGAGAGCCACTGAAGTAGTTCATGGTGGATTTTAAGGTATGTTTTGGATCATTGTCCTGTTGTAGAAGACAGCCTCTTTTCAGCTTCAGTTTCCTAACTAACCAGGTCACAACTACGTGCAGAATTTGCTGATGTTTAATGGAATCCATTCTTCCATCTTCTTGCACAGCTTTAGCTCAGTGCGCCTCAGTAGTTCTCCAAAACATTTGTCTGTCCACCACATCCTTCTCTCACTCATTTCTTCACTGAGCTGTGCATCACACTTTCTCTCAGAGAGCATGGACAAAACAGATGTCTGTCTTAATGCTTGCACTTTTCAATCACAATTTCAGTACAATGACCACAAACATTTTTAGTGTTAATTTTTGTAGACCTTTTCAACAGAACCAATTGCCTATATTGCCCTTGAAAAAGATCTTTAACATCAGTGAAAAACTGTTGTGTATTGGAAGCTAAACAATACAAAATTCTTTTTTTATCCAATAGCATTGGTGAAACAACTGTTTGTCATTAATTGGTTAATCATTTACATCCCTAATATGAATGATTTCTAGGGTACACTTGGTATCATAGTAACTTAAGATGATCTGAACATCCTGTGAATAATAAAGAATATATTGGATAACAGATGTAAATCATTCCTTTCTTAGGATATATTGCTCTGATAAATCCCCCCATATGAGATGAGAAGTAGCCACCTTCCAAAGTCTTCCAATGCCTCAACTGTGATTATGACGAGACATCGCTCAAGAGAAAAAGCAGCCCATTCCTTGTTTTATGAGGTCAGCTATAAAGAGAGACTAAAGGCTTGTAGTGTAGACCTCCTCCCCCCGTGCCCCTTTCCAGTCTCCATCTTTCAGCATCAGTCTCTGGATCCTGTCTCAGAGCAGTTGTAAATTAACGTCCGCTTGCCGTGGTGCTGACCTGGGGCCCCAGCTGCTATTTATAGGAGTCTGTCCCAGCACAGAACACAGAGACATAGCTTCAACACCACTCATTTCCTCTTTTCCTGACAATTAGGCCAAAAACGGGCAAGCACCCCCCCACACACCTCGACTGTATGCATGTTTTTCACACAAGCTCCTTGTGTCTCTAGTACACTGTTTTTTTTGTTTTGTTTTTTTTATCAAATGCTCTTCTCATAAAAGCATGTTGACAAGCTTTCCATAAGCATCCCACTCAACCTGGACATCACCCTTGACCGTATAAAGCTGGAAAACAGCTGCGGCAAACAGTGAATCAAATTCTGCCAATTCAACACAGCTTGGAGAGAGATAGGAAAGATTTACCCACACTTAGACCAATATGAAGAGAGGACACTCCAAGTTACTTTTAAAGCCATCCATGCATAAAGCACACGTCTAGACTCTTGGGGTAAGTTTACAGAAGCACCTGAAATGCCTCACAGATTAAGAAAACAAGTTTTTTATCACCTCGTGGTCTTGACAACGCTGTCCTACCTTTGTGTTTACAGCTCAAACTCTCGGCTGTTGGCTTTGTGGCTCATTCCGTCCTTTCTTCTTGACCAAACTTGTCCAAACATGAGCATTAAACGCTAACTGAGGCGGTACCCAGCAGCTTGACAAGTCTCGGGGTCAACAGGGTAAGATCATTAGGAGATGAAAGGAGGTAGATGACTGGTAGTGTTTATAAGCAAGCTATTCCTGGTCCTTTAAGGGTGAATATGTGAGCTTAGTTGGAACCAGGAGACAGGGTGTGGGACCTGGCCTTGGTTAAACTAAACCCAGCTTAGTACCCTGCAAAACAAGCTTGATAATCCCCAAAAGACATGACTCTGCCTGCTATAATGGGGCAAAAGTGTGAGAAAAGAAGTTGCTAAAGCTTGCAACAGTATGCTTGTGAGATACAATCCCTGCCTAGGGCATATCTGTATTGTAATTCCAATAACTGCTAATACTTTGGCACTGCAAACTGAACCTAAGACAATGGCGCAATCATGTTGAAGTGGATGAGAGTAATATTCTTCTTGCCTAATATGGCAAACAGCATGCCAATCCTTGAACCAACAAATAAGAGCAGTGCTGAAGAAGTGCTTTCCCCAAGCATCTCCTCTTCCAAGAAACAGGACCTCCTGAAGTCTGGGGATCATAATAGCCTCTGCATGGTTGTAATAGCCTCTGCAAAATCCGTCGATTTGAGCTTTGCTTTTGGCGCCCCCCCCCAAACCACCCCCCAAACCCCCCCCCACCCCACCCCACCCCCGCCGCCAAAAAAAGGCTGGCAGGACTGTCCTAACTCTCCACTTTGTTCTTGGAGCTCAGCTTCACAGCAGAGAACGGGCTTTCTAACAACCTTAGCAGAGGCTGCTAAACAATTATGAGCACATTGCCATCTGGCACAGTTACCTTGTCCTACTGAATGCAGTTTGCCAAGTGCTATTCATTTGGGTGTATGCAGGCCTGGAGCAGAAAGAAGTGAACCGCTAAAATTCGCTAAATGACTTCTACAGCCAAGAAGGATGAAATAACACTCAAACCCTGTGACCTACGTCTAATGAAGACGTATAAAACACAATATAGTAGCCATCTTTGCAGTTCCTATCAACTTTATTATACAGCAAACCTGCTGGTCATGGCAAACTTGGTGGTCCAGCTTCTATTTTACAGCATATCAGCATACCCATGTGGCCAGACAGGACTAACGTTGGTTGTCCTTGTAAGGGAGATGATTCCCCTAGGTGGCAATTGTGTTAAAATAGCAGCTATTTGAAGAGCGTAAAAGAAAGAATGGGGTCCAAGGCTTCCTGTGAGGGGGTTTCTGCTGGATTACAAAAGACAAAGAGTATGCTGACAGAGGAGACATAATGGGCGCAAGCTGCGAGAATGGGAAAATGAAACAGAGAAGAGAGACAGGTTGTGGGAGACTGGAGCACCAGCAAGATGAGTTTGACATGCAAATAGTGTGACAGTTGCAAAGTAAGGGAAAATGAGAGCAAAGAATGAAACAAGCCAAGGAACATCAAGAGAGACAGAAAAAAGACAGGGTCAGTGGGAGCAACAGAAGGTCCAGCCCTTGACAATAAAACGAGACCGTGTCAGAAGCAAAGTTCAAGGGACGGGGAGGAAAGCAGGGCTGGAATGTGGTATGAAAGGATAGAAAGTTTGAGCCAAGCCAAATAATCTCAATATACGATGAACAAATAAATATGAATGCATGCCAAAGGGCAGTGCAGAGAGGAGGCAAAGCTCTAAACAGATTCAGAGAAGAAGGCAGGAGGGGTAGAGAGAAGGAGGGACTTGTTTAGAGTACAAGTTCATATTTTCAGTGTTGAATGCATTCATCTTGTGTGCTTATGTACTTCCATGGAAGAAGCAATACGAACTGCAGCAAATAGTCCATTTCAACAACATCCAAAGTGAATACAAAGTAATGTAACCAAATACATGAACGAAGGACAAATGTATTAATCAAACAAATCCAGCCCTTCAACTCTGAGAGCCAAGAACCAAGGAACAGCTCTAACTTTGACAAATTGATCACTTTTGTTATACCGAGATACAGGTGTGGCAAAAAAATTGTAGTTTAAACTCATTTACCCACTGCTAAGTGTTCTGTTACAGCAGAACTGACTAGAGCTGTGCACTGAAAGAAGAGAAACAAGGCTACAGTTACAGATATTGATTAAAGTCTGCATACAGTCACAGCGCAGCAGGTAACCTGAAGCTGAAGTGTAACCTGCTCTTTATATGTAACCTTATATGTTTACAGTTGTATGCAGTAGGTATGAAGAGTTACACTGAAGTCTACAATGGTATTCAAATATTGGAGTAACCCGGGGCAATTTGCATGTTTTGCTTATTTAAGTAAAAATAAGCTAACTCATTCTCTACAGGGAGCAAGCTTAGATATGGATTTTTTCAGCAGATTTTAGTGCACAATTTCTATTTATATGCTTAACATGTTTAAAAAAAAAAATAAACGGTCAAAATGTCATTTTGCATGAGCCACATTTTATACTTTATTTTTTTCCTCAGTATGTTAAATTCAGCAAATAAACACTAACTGTGTCTTTTAACACAATATTTCTTAGAACAGGAGCTCCACTTGAGTGGTAGGATCCCTTTTTTTCAATGTGGCAAAAGGCCCATGTACTGTATTAAGGTTGAGCAATATGATGATGTTCACTGTTATCATGACAAAATACACTATATTTCCAAAAGTATTCACTCACCCAATCAAATCATTAAATTCAGGTGTTCCAATCACTTCCATGGCCACAGGTATATAAAACCAAGCACCTAGGCCTGCAGACTGCTTCTACAAACATTTGTGACAGAATGGGTTGCTCTCAGGAGCTCAAGAGCAATGTAGAGAGCTTCATGGAATGGGTTTCCATGGCCGAGCAGCTGCATCCAAGTCTTACATCACCAAGCACAATGAAAAGGGTTGAATGCAGTGGTGTAAAGCACCGCCACTTGACTCTAGAGCAGTGGAGACGTGTTCTCTGAAATGACGAATCACGCTTCTCCATCTGGCAATCTGATACAAGTTTCGTTACAAACAGCATAATTGACAATTTGCTAAATAATAATTGACCAATCTCTCAGCCAATCACAACTGTCTGTAAGCACTATTTCCCCTGGCAAGTGAAAGATACCATCTTTCTCCTTCATCCTCAGAACAAACCTACAGTGAGAACGGCAGTGGCAGTAAATTAGATTATTAGAAGTGATTAGAAATAGGACTGTAACAGTACATGTATTCACCCTGAAACATCATGGTACAGACGTTACAGCTCAGTGCATGCAGTCAATTGGAGAATAACCGGTATGTACGAACACTGATGAGCAATAGAGCCAAATTTCACAAGCACGAGTTCCACCCAGAAACCTTCAACTGTAGGCCTTTAGCAAGTTAGCAGCAGTGATCCACACACACTACAGGCTGTACCGCCTACCTCTAGGGTGCACTACACAACACAAAGTGGAACAAACTGTAAGTTGCGCAATGAAAAGAAACATAGCTTTGCACTTAGTGGTTTTTGTTGGTTTTTTCCACTGTACTGAATGTCCAAACCATGCTGAAAACTGAACCATGACTTCTGTGTGCCATTATACCACTAATAAGAAGTGATGTTGAGAAGGTGTAAAATGGGCACACAGTTATCTGAAGGGTGGTGGTGTTTTTTATTCCATTCTTAATGCTGAAAATGTTTTCTATTAAACTATGTGGAAGACCAAACACAAATCTCAATGTTTTTGCAGTAAGACAAGCTAAATTTTGTCAAAGTTACTATTAATTTATTATCATGTATTACAGTAACATTACAGAGCAATGTTCAACAATTAAATTTCTTATCTCAGATAGACCAGTGACTAAAAGATTCTCTTGGTTTAATTAACATGGTCTGCGTTCCCTATTTGTCAATTCACAAACACACATGTCTGCATTGAACATGTTGTAAGGCCAGTTTATTTTTGAAAGAAAAATGTTCTTCCAAATGTTGTTCAGTGCTACTGAATGTTTTATTCTGTTAGCACCAGTGCTACAGATGCTACGAATTAGCATGAACTGAAACTCTGACAGACATAGCAACAGAAACAAAGGGAAGCAGGACTTCTCTTTGTCTGGAGGTACCTTGAAGTTTCATGATGTTATATTTTGCCACCACTATGCTCCATAGCAACTTTCATAACCATGGAGTACGCTGGGCCTTCTAAAACCAGCGCTGCTGCTGGCATTCAGTTGAAGTCTTTTACAACCATGTAAACATGTAAAGGAATAGACCATTCTGTACCCAAACTAGAACTGTGCACAGAAGCATGTCTGCAGTTTTAATTACCTGTCCAAATCATATAGCCTCCTCTTCTAAGGTTACTTGAAGAAGACACATTAAGCTACCTGTCAACCTGAATCCTTTATCAGATCTTTTAACTCTTTTCCCCAACTCATTGCTGAAAGAGTGGGATGCTTATTTCTCCAATTAGAAAGCCACAAGGAACTACCATAATTATGGTTCTTTTCAAGTGGATTTCTCCTTGCAAAGGCCAGACAATTACACAGGAACCATTCAGTCAGGACCACCCCCAGCTACCTCTCTTAAAAGAGGGTGATGAGAGTTTGAGCCCCCAGGCAATCAGCCTTTCTCCTGCTCAGCAGACTTCCTTCATCACTATGTAGAAAGACTGGCTGCCTCTGCTATGGCAATGCACACTACAGCCATTGATTTAAGTTTGTTATCTATTCTTAATTACAATCTCTAAACTGCTGTGTAAACAAGACAATCCCACATTCTGTGAGAATCAAATGCTTGAATGCTTCGAGAAAAATACTCAATAGGTCAAGAGTCTTAAAACATCTCAAAGCATAGCTGTACAAACATGTGCTTTCCTGCAAGAAAGAAACTGAACATGTTTTGGATGAACTTGCTTCAACATTTGCTGATAAGTTCGGGGCCTATGGAGGGTCACGCACTGTACAGTAGATTCCTTCTCTGGATTATCTGGGACTGGGTGGCTGCTGGGCCTCTCCAAGGGAAGACTCCTCCGGGACCACTCTGGCATTTCCTGTACAAAATGTCCCCCATAGCTACTGGAACACAGACCCACACTCATCTACACAAATTCTGATACCTTACAGTCACATAATCATTGCTTAGTTCTATAAGCTCTCATGTTTAAAGTCTCCTGACTGATGAATGCATAAGATGAATGTTATGCAATACACTTATAGATAGCAGTATGTTATATGGTGTCAGAAACCACATAAGTCTATGTCTATTTGAGATTAGGTAATCAGGCTTTCAGTCAGTAGCACAGGCAGAAACTAACTTTTGGGTTTGCCTGTGAAAAAGAAAGTAGGCCAACTTGGTAGATACATTTTCCAAATCTCCCATGCCCTGCTATGTCATAACCTCAAGCTATAGCCTATTTCTGATAGCAGTGCAGTCATCACCCTATCTATCAAATGCTTCCGCATATAGTATATGATACGGTATACAGTATGATACAGTAGCAGTCAAGCAGAATGCTAGATTTACATGAACCCATCTAACACTACCACACCTTTCACTATAAAGTGTTGTCCACTCACGACAGGCACAATTTGATAGCATCATTAAGTTAAGTAGCTGAGATGTACAATGACAAGGAAAACCAACACAGCAAGCTTAAAAACCTAAAGCTTTTCAACCTAGGCTAAAACATACTATCTCGGTTGGCATGAGAAATTATTAAAGTTAATGTATATCTTAGGTTTAAAGACTGCATTGAAATAGACATTTAATTTGACATTTTGTTTTTTAAACACTTGTGCCCTGAAAATGTACTAAAGGCTTGAGACAATTTCAGATAGTATTAGGAATGGTGAACAGAAAACTGAGAAACTAGCTTGGCAGTGAATGTAGTAATTCGATTGACCATAACACTGTCCTTGTCTGATTGGGTAGGTCTGTGATCAATTTGAGTCCACCCAGTCTACCCATGGCTATGCCCTTGAATTCTGGCATTTAGTGTTATTTGTCATGTTATGTAATATTCTGCAGTACAGCACTGCATCCCTCAGTCTCCTTTTTGTGTTTTCGTGCATCAATTTCAGAGATTTCCCGGTCAATCCGAGTTTTCAGAGGTATCCCCAGCATAGTTACAGTTGCTAGGTTATGAAAGACCAACTGGATGATGGCATCGGCAACACCCTGAGGGACCACAGCATTACTGGTTAGTTAAGAATATGAAAGGCTTTAGTGAATGAAGCATCTAAACAATGACCTTTCCTTAAACTTGTATCTGAGCATGTGTTTTCCCTAACAGACATCATAACATCATAAGTTTATTTTTAGGGACCCCTCAAATTCCCATTAAAATGAAGCTCTATTGCTGAGTTCTTTGCTACACTGCTGAAACATCAGGTTACGCAGGCTCATTGGATGCTTAGGCACCTAAACTTGTGCTCAGGGCCTTCTATGCGCAAACCTGCAGGATAACCTTATCTTTGCCCCTTTTTCCTCTTTGTCATGAGCAGTTATGATTTTAATTACCCGCCCAAATAATTGTTTCCAGCTTGTTGTTTTTACAGCACTTCCTTTTCTTAACTCAAAAAGAACTCACTTGTTTTGTTCTCTCACTTTCATTCCATCTTAAACATTATGCAAGCATTTTATGGATCACACAGCCTGAGACAACAGACACGCCCAAAGTTCTGTGGGGTAAACTGGGTCAGACACATATGTGCATTACAAAACAAAACACCTTGAATCAGTTTACCTGACGGGCTGTCTGTCAAGTTTACATTACCACACATTTCCAAAGGATTCTCATGCCAAGACAACAGCCAGTGAGGAATGATCTCATAAAAGCATGTAATTAAGATCTCAGTAACTATTATCCCTCTGGAAATGGGGAACAATAAATTGTAGGCAGTTTACAGCTCTACTGGCATGTATACAAGGAACACTCAAGTGGAGCTAAAATAATGCAAAACAAGGCAAGTGCTTCCAAGTTTCAGCAGGCCTGAAATGCTTATGCCCATCATTCATCTCATCACCTCTGCGGTTTGACAGCAATCACTTTAAACTCTAAACTCCACTTAAACTCAGTTTTACAGTGAAGAGTTTCCTGAGGCATCTACATGTTTGGCCAGCTTAACTCAACAAGATTTTGGAACTTCAGTCCATCTGGCTGGTCATTAAACTCTACTCTGATGATGTATGAGCTGTGATCTTTTTTACAAAGTAAGCACAAATAAGCAGTCCTCACTCTCACTGATAAACAATCACCTGCTTCTGACACTTCTGTCCTTTTGTAATATCGACCTACTGTAAGATTTCTTTCATCTACACATGAGTAGGGAAAGTGATAGTTTGGCAAAAACTTTTGGCAAAAACTCAAATTTACACAATTTGCCCTCTTGTTACAAATCAGCTGAAATATTTTTACAGCATATTTATTTACTTTGGCTTTGCACTGGAGCTCCAAAGCTAACGTAGCTGCAAGCTAAGGGAAGCTTTCTTCAATTATTATTGTACAAACATCATCGCACACTGACCTCAAACCATGTCAATTTGTTAACTACACAGTCTATCGACTTGCTTATGTGATTCCTGATACTGTATAACATACTGATAACTTACAAAAATATATGCTGCATATCTAAAAACAGTACTAAACTAAAGCTTGATTTTTTTTTTCCTATTGTTCTTTTGCAGAAACACACAAGCTGGTCTATATGAGACTACTTACAGGGGGGATTCCACCAATTTTTCGAATTCCTGCAATATTTAGTCATTCAGATAAACAATTCTAACAATTTAATGTGTTTTGATGTGATATGATGCATGCTAGAGAAATGTGCAATGTTGGTGATACGAACCAGGTGTTCTACAGCGAATATGTAGCCATTTTATTTTCTCTCCAAAAAGACCAGTGAACCTATACGTGTCTTCTGATTTTCATATTGTTGATGGTACAACATGGTAAAATAGTAGTAAATCTGATAAAAATGTGTTCTTAGGTCAAAATATTCTATCAGAACCATCAAACAACAATGAGTGCTCTTAATAACTTAATTTTTCTTAATTAACTTGCTCTTAATAGTCTGAACAGCAGAACATAAGATTTTGTCAGTCAAACTTGTCTGACTCTACGTGAGTCAGGCAATAGTCAGATTACTGTTTTGTAACCCAGCAATAAACTAACAGAACTCAACGTCATGCTACAAACATTTTTGTAAACATCAAGTCACTGTAGTGGGAAAATATGGATATCCATCATCTAGAAGATAAAAAATGTTTAAATTCTTCATTTCATCAAGCATGTAGTTGGTTTCAGCATCACTCCAAAAGTGTTTTGTTGCCATCCCACAGGTGTTGTGTTAAAGTCTGCTTACTATTTCTAGGTCCTCACTTGACCACTTGAATAATCAGATAACTGCAATCTAATAATGAGCGGATTATTAAGTGTATGTAAAGGCACTCAATTCATGTAAACATCTCAGGCATCAGGCAGCATATTCATAAGGAACACAAATTTGACTTTTTGCACAAATATTGTTTTAAGTCTTTGGTTTTCTATAATAATCTTTAAGGTGTTTATGCTACTGAAGTGTCTGAATCCAGAACTAAAACACAGCAGGCTTGGCGCCAGTATCTTTATCACTATGAAGGTTCTTGAGTTCAGACACTGATGTCAGGTTGCACAAGGTCAGTGGATGCTCTGTGACCCATCCTTAGTCCTTGTATTTGCTCAAGAACGCAGGCTGTTTGTTGTTATAATCTTCATCCTGCTTGTCTCCAGTCTGTGATGATTAAAGACTTCAGGTCTCAGCCTAGCCAGACTGGTGTTTGCTAAACACACAACGCAACAGATTTTCCCAGCGTGACCTCAGCTGTCCCTCAGTCCACTACAGGGAAACCACAGTGATCCTTCAAGAAGGCTGAGGTAGATGAGCTGCCTATTAAAAGTTTGGGGACACTTAGCTTTTCAAAATGTTGTTTAATAAATGAGAATGCATTAGTTGCCATTCTGCAACATGTTAAACAGGGAGCTGTTTATATCTTGCCATCTAACAAAATGAAGTACCTGAGGATAAAAGCCCTAGCCTTGGAATAATGCCAAAGCCCACATTTTACCCCCCTTGTTGTGTTGTCAGCACTTATCAGCACTCAAACTATTGAGCTGTTTTAACCACCTTTTAACCACCTTAGAAGATATGATAAACAAAATATTGATATTTTTCTGCCTTCTGGTGATAAACTATATATATGTGTGTGTGTGTGTGTGTGTGTGTGTGTGTGTGTGTGTGTGTAATATCTATTAAATGCGTAACAGTGTGACGTGTGACATGACATTGTGGTACTGCGATTGATATGCACATTCTAGATGATGCATTTCTATTAATTAAGCAAATTACATTACATTTAAGTTTGATTTTTCGAGTACAAAATTTCACAACATCCAGCATCATTACATACAAAACATGGCAGATGGGAGTAGACAGAGAACTTTTACCCCTCAAAAAGCTTTGTTTGTCCAAAATCCATGTGATGTCACGTAGTATGAGCCCAGTGTGGAAAACAAACTCCACCGCCATGAGCTTGATGCTAACATATAATGGAAGATCTCATATTCACACTAGTAGAAAGTAGCAGAAAGGCCTATAGCAATAGCCAAATGGTACTTCTACCTGGGGGGAAGTCAAGCCCTAGTTTCATGTGTGTGAATTGGCGATGTTATCCGCTATGCTGTCCAACTGCATTATTTTAGTTTTTATGATGTCATGTAACACTTTCATACTCTTGAAACAAGAGGAGTCGTGAGTGCTGTTGTGAAACACTTTTGCAGAGTTCTACAAAAATTCTAGAAAAATGCTTGCACCTGTACAAGAACAGACTTTGAGCCATATAGCCAACTACTTCATTATGAGTGTGCAAAATACAAACATGCAGATATTTTTCTAATTATACATGCTACTGTAAATTATACATGCTACTATATTTACAGAGCATGAGAGAATTAGCCCATTAGTTCACTGCGCATGTTACAAGAAGCTAAATATAAACAAAATAGAACATAACAAATGCTGAGAGACAAAAAAAATGACAAGTTCCTCATGCTGTTCAGGCGATCTTCAGGGGCTCTGTGGAAGACGTAGGAAAAATCATATTGCTGAATTAAATATCCTCTCACTGAAACTCAAACTCAAAATGTTTAAGCTTGCTCCTAGATTTTTCTGTGTTCCTATCTATTTGAAATTAGAAGTAGACCGTGTTTCATGGCAAGAAAGTTACGGAAGGTTGCTGTAGAGTCTTTGAGTCATATATATATATATGTCATAAATCACCCAGCTTTATTTTTTACAATATTTTACAATAGTTTAGGAAAAAGACTGTCAAATCATTATCTCTTTATGTGAAGAAGAGAACTCAAATGTGAAAATGAAAATAAAATGCAAGCCTTGAGGATTTCAAAGTAAGACAAAGCTGTACAGTGTATATAAGAAGATTCAACAAATATCTGCAAACGCTTTTGTCCAGATAAAGCGGAAGAAAATTGGGATCACCTAAACAAAGCTGCTTCTAATTTCAGGGCTCCACAAGAAACTGAACACTGACCACTGTGGCCACTCTGAGGGGCCAGTTCAAAGCAGTAGAGAGGAAATCTGCAAACAGCATGGTGCCTCCTCACAATGGGCTAAGAGGCGGATATCACTAGCGTGACCGTTAGCAGGATCACAAACACATATTGCTCTGTTTGGAGTGGGAGGGCTGGGACACAAACAACCTGACTTCTGAAGGTACGTCATTAAGGAGGTGTTTTCAAGTCGACTTACCATCTACACCTGCAGTGTGTGTGGGGGTTTTCCTCCACAGCATATGGAAATAATGCATTTAGCAAACTTGCTTGAGGCTTAGAATGTCAGATGAAATTAAAAGGTATAAAGCACCAGCTGACACATTAATTCCAACCACAAAAACAGCACTTTACTTGTTATACATGCACTTATACAGTGACACTGGTAGGGCTGGCATGATGTATCACACACACACACATTTTCTAAGCCGCTTCTCCCTCCACCCAATGACTGCTGGGATGATTTATCAGTTTAACTCAAATACTCAATTAAAAATAATCAGTTATGGCGGTGTACCTGCGGTATGATGAAGCATTTTTGAAGTCTACCATTGGTCTCCCTTAGAGAAAAAGAACCTGATAATTGATAGTTAATAGCCCAAATATAGGACAGTTAAGAAGTTTTTAAGAGGTAAAGGCGCAAAATTAGTGTAAGAATCACTGAAGAATGTTACGAAGAAGCAGCTCTGAAAGAAAAATGACATCATGACCTCGTAACATTCGTTCAAAAGAACTGAACAACATTATGCTCTCCAAATGCATTAAACTTCACAATGACTGGACAGAAGCTTAACCTCAGCATTAGACCAGATGAGCACAGGACATTGTGGCTCAGTACACAACACACTGCATTGTCTAAGGCTTACGCCTCTGTTCGTGCAGCCTAGCGGAACTGCATAAATATTTTCCCACTGTGCTGCACAGCATTTCCAACTCCACAGAGCAGAGTGTATGAGCCTTAAAGGAGTTATTTCCAGCCACAATGAGGAACTCTGCTGCTTGAGCTGAGATCATGTACATGACCAATGAGGGAAAATACTGTACTCAAGACTGTAATAACACCTACTTGTATCCTTCATACTTAATGTAGTCCTTTTTTCTGGAGTCAGAGGTGTATGGAAGTGGTACATGGTGTTGGTGGTAGGGGTGCAACTCTTTATCTAACTATTCTATTCCTGTTTCAGTGACAAAGGATTTTTTTTTTCCAGGATAAATGACAGAATAATGTTAACGAGGCAGTTAATGCAGTGTAGTTTTCACCAAACATTAAGGCCTACAAAAAAGTGTCGATTTCTCAATGCTGTTGTCACATATTTTGATATATAGAACAACACCTTGTGAATTTTTGTTTTGTTTGTATAGTACTTGGCATTTTAGTTGCAAAAGTGCTTCACATGGGAATATAAGTAAAACACTGGCAGGATACACTACATCGAAAGCAGTAATCACTCAGTTATTACAGCTAGGCACCCCTAATTCAGGTTTTCTGTTTCTGCCGAGTGTCCACAGAAAGAGTTGCAGTCTGAATGTTTCTCAGTACTAATGCAGGTTGGGTTATTTACAGCAGCAGCAACTCTTTAACTATAACTCATTTCACATTCTTTCAACAGCATGTGATGTACTTTTTTCCATGCATGCCATTTAACAGCACACGTCTGCATGTTAACTAACCCAGAATAACATCTGTTAATTCCACAGAAATCACAGCCTTTAAAAAAGTTGCAAAGTTAAATGACTTGTGGAAGATGATGAAGCTTTAACAGCCCAAATAAAGTCTATGAAATGTAGGAATCAAAGTTTACAAGTTCTTGAATGAAAAAGCCCAAGATCTTTGAAATATACAGCATGACTTTTGTTCTGAATGTTCATTTACAGGCTGTAAAATTGATTGTTATTTGACAACATGACTGATCCCTTTTAAAGTGACTGCTGTTACTGCTGCTATACAACAAGCAACTTCTTTATGGTGCAAAGTAAAACAGAAGACATATCACCCCAACACTTCCTGTAGCATACCACAGTCTGTCATCATTATTTCATAATCAACTTTGGTGACTTTGTTGACTTTTCTGCAATCTTAGTCATCATAGGCCGTGATGGGAAAAGTTTAAAACTCACACCCAAGATGAACCACAGAATCCTCAGTCACTCTGTCAGCTGGTCCATGTTCAGCTCCTTTGTTCAGACTGGCATGGCTAAGTTGGTGACACACAGCTGCTAGGCCCAACGGGCTGACACACCCAGCTACCCCGGTGATGTCATTGCAGGAGAGAAAAGGAATACAGACCACCACATGTTAATTTGTCCCTCCCAATAATTTCACAAAGACATCTGGCATATGTCAGTGTGGCTGTTTGAGAACAAGAGACCTCACAAGTGTGTAATTAAGGGTGCACCAGCATCTGCACCTCCACTGTACCACACAGGTAGAGGATCACCAACAAAGCTAACAAACTGTCTTCATCACTAAACAAGGCTTCAATCTTGTCTGTCATCAATCTTTGGTCTCTTATACATACAGTACCATTAAAAATCTTAGTAGGGTTGGACCTAAATATGCACTGGCCGATCAAACAGGCAAATAATAAAGGGCCCGAATTCAAATTTTTTCTTGTATTTTTCCCCCTTGTTACATTTGTGTTGTTTGATGTACCATAAATGGTCAAACTTCATTTTGTCTTGAATCAAAACGGACTTATTTCCATATATGGACTTACAGCTGGGCGATATGGCCAAAAATGTTATCACGATAAACAAAATTCATAATGTTCGATATCGATACATATCACAATAAATGTCAAATTATTATTTCTTTCATGTTCAAAGGCTAATTTTTGCTCCTGGGTGATTAATTGCTGTTTTAAACTATACTTTATGGTCAGAACATGACAAACACTCACCAAACAGCAGAACATTTTATAAATCTGTCATGGGACAGTGGGAGAAAGTAGCTATCTTTACCAGCTGGAAAAGCATGGCCGCAATTTTTGTAGTAGTCATAATTTGAAAAAGAAAAGATTATTTTTAGCTGTCAGTGACGAGTGCTCAGCTATCCCATTCCAAATGTTAAACAGGTGGCCAACAACAGTGCTAAACATCACAGTATTCAGACACCAGCTTGCAGAAGTCTGCATTTCTCTATTCTATGGTAATTAGTAGTTTAAGGGGTGAACTACAATACATCCGACGCTCGCTGTGTAAAAGTAATAACTGCAGTGTGTATCTCTCACACCAGACAGAGTCCTCTTTTTAGCTACTTTAAACCGAAAGTGGTGCTTTTGTGTCTTGTTTGATCCACAGTATCATCAATTCGCCATGTTGTGCGAGTGACGGTGCGCTGCTTCAATTTAGCCAGCTGCTAAAACAGCTAGCCTGGAAAGAGAGCATTGTCCCACTTCCAGTGCCCCACAGCTTCTTCAGTTTACTTTCGTTTAAATCTGAGAGCTGTAACACCGTGTTGGAGTTGTGTGGAGCGGACATGATTTACCGCTGCTAAAGCTTGTTAGGATGTACTTAAAGAGGTGAGTTCACTGTAGGGCAGCACAGCTACGCCACTGATCCTGTCACTCACACTTGGTCACAGGAGAACAGATCGCAGGTCGCTCCACTCAAACAGAGAATCTATAACTCCATGTTTCAGACGTTGCTAAAGTATATTTTGTGACCCATTTTTTACTCGTCGCCCCTCCCTCTCTAACCATGTCAAAAACTCAGAAGTGCATCCTCTCTTGGCCACAGCAGAGTAATATTGCTTTCCTTTCAGGAGAAAACAGCACCAGGGCAATGTGGAAGTGTGAGAATGGTGTATTACATCGAACATTTATCTAACATTTCTTATCAAGGAAGTGTTATATCGCGATAATTATCGTTATCATTGTATTGCCCAGCCATCTATGGACTGTACAAACCAGGCAGTAAATGATGTCTTTTGAAACTTTAACAACATTTACGTGCTAATTCAAACTCTTATTTTAAAAAAGCAAGGGAAATTTGGTTTTCTATGATATGACCCTTCACAGATTTATCAGAGCCACTGAAAATATCAATGATAAACCACCAATACTGCATTGATGTTTCTTATTTAATACGACAAAAGAACAAACATTTCTGGGGATTTTAATGGTCTCGTTCCATAGTCTCTACTTATGCCACGCTATAATATTTATACAATGCTACAATATTTCTTATTTAACACTTCCTTTCTGCTGTTTGAGAAACTTAACAATCACATCTGACAATTCACAGCTGACAGGTGATTATTGCACTAGTCAGTACAGCTCTGAAAATAAGTACACATCTCTATTTTCACACTCAATTATGGTTTATTTGCTGAATTTAACATATTGGAAAAAATGTAACATAAAATATGTCCTTTTCTAAAGTGAACGCAATTTTTTTAATTTTTAGCTATATATTCAATTTTGCAAATTAATAAAAATTGTGCAATAGAATTAGCAGGAAAATGCAATATTGTGAGTTCTCTGTGGAGGGTGTGTTCACTTATTTTCACCAAAACATGTCACTCGACCAGTGGCAATCAAACTATTAAAGTCTGATTAGGTTTTGACTATTGTCAATAATGATCTGTTATTTGAATTTTTTCTCATTAACATTGGCGTCAGTTAAAATAAATGTTCTTCTGTAAAGTCTTAGTTTCTCATTTTGTAATTGTATACAAAGAAATACGTCCCTTTTAGCACTCAGCATTACAATCATGCCCCTGTTTACTTAACTGGGGTAAAGTTAACCCTCAAAGTGCCTAAATTACCTCATATGAACTTTGTTATTTAATGAATAATGTCTACACTAAAAAAGTGATGATCTGTATTTATTTAATCAACACATTTATTTACATCAACGCACTTCTTGCCAAAAGTAATTCAAATGAACAACAGTAGTTGTGGTGATGGAATATACTTCAGTCCTGTGGAGCCAGTATAGGAATGGGAAAAGTAACCAAACACTTCCAAACATTTACCAAGATCATGCATTAAACTACTACAACCTCATTTCCAAAAAAGTTGGGACGCTGTGCAAAATGTAAATTAAAAACAAATTGCAATGATGTACAAATCATTTAAACACTGTATTTCATTAAAACAGTACAAAGGCAACATATCAAATGTTGAAACGGAGAAATTTTATTCTTTTTTGAAAAATATTTGCACATTTTGAATTTGATGCCAACAAACGTTCCAAAAAAGTTGAGACGGGGCAAGAAAAGGCTGGTAATGTTGTGTAATGCTAAAAAAACACCTGGTGGTTGACTGGCAGCAGGTCAGTAACATGACTGGGTATAAAGAGCATCTCAGAGAGGCGGAGTCTTTCAGAAGTAAAGATGAGGAGGGGTTCACACTGTGAAAGACTGCACCATCAAATAGTGCAACAATTCAAGAATAATGTTTATCAACATAAAATAGCAAAGAACTTTTGCTTTTCATCGTCTACAGTACATAATATCATTAAAAGACTCAGAGAGTCTGGAGAAATCTCTGTATGTAAGGGACGAGGCCAAAAACCAGTATTTGCTGGCCGTGATCTTTGGGCCTTCAGATGGCATTGCATTAAAAACAGATATGATTCTGTAGCAAAAATCACTGCATGGGCTCAGAAACACTTCTCACAACCACTGTCTGTGAACACAGTCCATCACTGCATCCACAAATGCAAGTTAAAACTCTAAAACACAAAGAAGAAACCAAATATAAACAGGATCCAGATATTGCTGCCACCTTCTCTGGGCCGGAGCTCATTTAAAATGGACTGAGGGGAAGAGGAAAAGTGTCCTGTGGGCCGACAAATCAACGTTTGAACTTCTTTTTGGAAATCATGGACACTGTGTCCTCCTGGCTAAAGACCACTCAGCTTGTTATCAGTGCACAGTTCTAAAGCCAGTATTCATGATGGTTTAGGAAGACATTAGTGCACATGGCATGTTTGATGTACACAACTGTGAAGGCTCCATTAATGCTGAGTGATATATACATGTTTTGGCACCATATGCTGCCATGCAGATGACGTCTTTTTCAGAGAAGGCCTTGATTATTTCAGCAAGACGGTGTCAAACCGCATTCTGCATGTTTTACAGCAGCATTAGTAAAAGAGCTAAAAGAGCTAAAACTAAAAGGTGCTAAACTGACCCGCCTCCGGTCCAGACCTGTCACCACTAAAAAAACATGGTGCATTATGAAATGAACAATATGATAAATGAGGCCCTGAACTGAGCAGCTGAAATCCTGTATCAAACAAGAACAGAAAACATTTCACTTTTAGAACTACAGCAGCGTCTCCTCAGTTCCCAAACGCTTGTTAAAAGAAGAGGTGCTGAAACACAGCAGGAAACAGGTCCCCGTCCCAACTTTTTTGGAACATGTTGTTGGCATCAAATCAAAATGGGCAAATATTTTTCAAAAAACAATAAAATTTCTCAGTTTCAACATTTGATATGTTGTCTTTTTAGTATTTTCCTTTAAAAATATGATGTACATCATTTGCACATCATTGTATCCTAAGTCGACACCCATCACCATCACTTTAACGATGTTAATGATTATTTACTGAACTATAGGTAAGCTATAAGTAAAAAAGGCGTCAGCGAGGGTTAATATGCAGGGGAGCACTTCCCATGACTAGCGCTAATCAGTCATTATCATCAAGTCAGTGGGTGTTTCCTTAAAAAAAAGGCAGTTCCTTAGGAACCTCAGTGTATGTTTTCATTAGAGGTAACTCTAGAAGACTGCTCCTTAATCATGCATTAGCCTGTGCTCAAACAGCCGATCTGGCGGATAGAGACCAAAACACCTGAGACAGACTGTAACTAAACCCTGCTATTTCATCGGTTCGGATGAGTCATTAAACAAGACTCAAAGGATTGCTTTAACACAGCAGCGAAGGGGAAACTAAGGAGTTCCGAACTCACAGAGCCCAATAATTTTATAACTACCAGAAGTGTAATAATATTTTGCACTACGATAAAAATGCAGTAAAACCCATTAATATAGTAACTTGCACAATGGTGTAATACAATGTCTTAGCTGGCAATGTAATATATTATAATACTGTAATGAGACTGAAATACCTTATTACATTTTTAAGAACTTATCTTTTTTTTTTTCATTTTTCCAAATAGATGGCATAACTATATACATATGCTTTGTCTGATAATGAAACGCTGTGTTGATTTTAGAGTATTTTCTATAGTTTGCAAAATGCACACCAGTACTGTAGGAAAACATTGGCAACTGCTCATGAAATTTTACATCATCCATTTTGAAGAAAGAAATAAAATGAAAATCAACTTCTTAACAATAATTTCCAAAAAATGTAATATTATATTTTCAATTCAAATATTAAAACTGTCAGTTCAGATATTGTATTATATTATTGCCTTTTATTACATTTTTGACCAAGTCAAATGCAAAATATTACTACATGTTGCATTATTTGAAATGATAACAACATTCGATTCTACAGGGCTGCACCAGAACAGGAATTGTGGGTTGATATCAATATCCACTATTTATCATTTCTGCTGATATATAAATATTTAGAAAATGTAGACATATTAGCACAGTAACCCAACGTCACCTAAACATTTTGCTCTTTCAGAGTGCAGTAAAGCCTTGAATTCCTTACTTCCCCCTTTGCTCAGCAAACATCTGCCAAGTCTTAACATCTCATTCTTTTAAGCAAATATCTGCCAAGACTGACATGAAACCACTATCACCGTGTGTTGCTTAAGGAGACTTAATGTTACTGCTGTGTAGGTGTTGCTGAGCGATACTGATAAAAAGTCATATTGTGATAATTATTATGACATTTTATAAAAAACTGAGTCAAAAATGTATCCAGATAAAATTCAGTTAACTATCACTTTAGCAACGGAAAAGGTATATTTTTAGAAGTGGGATTAAAAACTGGGCACAGTATCACATATATCATTATTGTATAACCTGTCAGTATATTGAAAACATATTAGTGAACTATTGATGTGGCATAGTCAAGGATAGGCCCAGGGGTGGGAAATGTGACAATATTCATTGTTATCATCATAAATTTCATCCCAACTAGTCACAATGTGCTTTTCTGAGTATTTAAAGAACAGTGAACAACTGCATGTTTCATCACAATAATACAATAGTCCTGTTTAATTGTATTTAGTGCAATATAGTACATGAAACTTTATAGTACGTGAAAATGAAGTTTTTGACTGTCTTTTTCATTCTGGTGCTACTGGCTGTCTTCTGTCTGCTCCAACTTATCAAATGCCAGAAAAATGAAAGATCATAATACATCATTTTTGTGTTTTGAAAAAATGTTTTGAAGTGTCATAATATTAATATTAGATTTTTTGCAATATTGCCCACTCCTACACTCTCAGAAAAAAAACCCTCGTTACTAGGGTGGTACCCTCAAGGGTACAGATCAGTACCTTTATTCAGGGAACATAATTGTACCAAAATACATTGAAATTATATTTTTTTGTATCTAAGCTGTGTTGACTCCACACACCCCATCTTGTCTCCAGACTTTTTATTTTATTGTTCTGCTTTAAAACGTTGTTATGAACAGGTACAAATATGTACTTTTCACCTGGGGAAAAAAATTATTTAAAGTACATAATTAGATCTTAAAACTACTGCTGTACCTTTGAGGTTAGATTTATATTGTTTGTACCTTAATGATCGAAAAATGTACCTGGACAGCACCTTTATTTCTAACAGTGTAGACTGGCATTGATTCTCACAGCACACAATAAACAATCGCGGATTGGTTGCAAGATGAGTGGCATATTGCAGTCATAACAGTATCGCTAACGATCAACAAGCAATGTATTGTGCAGTCCGTCTAAAAGGCTATTAAAACCTCGGGCTAAGTGTCAAAAGCTGGAAATGTTGGGGGTTGGGGACAAGATGTCTTTGTCTGACACCATGGTTGTGAAGTTCTATGAGAATCAAAAGTGCAACCACTGAGTCAAGAATTTGGCTACTGACCATGATCTCCTACAGTTGTGAGGGAGAGTATTCCACCATGATGCCCACAAAAATAAAGGAAACGGATCAGGGAGATGAGAAAGACTGGATTGGCTGGAGTTCAGATCAAAGACAGAAGATATGAGCTTCGGCTATGCTTCTCTCGCAAGAAGTGATAAGGCCATTATCTTTTATCTAATTACAAACTATTCAGACTACAAACACAGATTCTGCCAATGACTTCATCTAAGAATGCTTTACCTCTCATTCAAGCTTTAACACTGATTGTATCAGCATTTGATTAGACCTTTAGAAAAAATGTTCTATGACAAAAGACCTTGAAACTAACACCTACATGCAGCAAAACAGCGCAGCTGCTATGCTTTGTGAACAAGAAACATAGAAGGCTTGCCAGTATTCCCAGTCGAAAACATCAGATAATTGGACACATCCATTCTCCACCAGATGCAGTGAAGGCCTCACTGTTGTGTTATGAGGCTGTTGAAAAACATTCCGACCCACAAATCCCTCTGAAACTGTAACAACTAAAGATAAGTATGCAGCAAGATCTGCAATGTTGAACACCTACATTAACTTGTTTGAGTCCAGCTGGATGCAAATGAACACTGTAAGAGCTAATTCATAAACCAGAAACCAGACAAGAACATACTGTTTCTTGAGAGGTAATCTTTGATATTGAAGGAACAACTGTGTTGTCAGGAATTCTACTGAGGAGAGCAATAATCAAAGGTGAACTTTCAGCCTAAATTTAGCACTGGCAGCATTTTAAGCCTGGAAGAAAGCAGAGAGCAGTGTGAATTATCAGAACAGGAATACTGCCCTTCAGAAGCTTCACATGCTGGACTAAAGAACGGCCAAACTATAAAGTGAAATTCCAGCAATTTTTCAACATGTCTGTATGATTCAGTGTTGAGATGTAAACAAAGTGATTTAATATGAAATGTGCAGAACCTTTCTGACTCAGGTCTCTTTAGAGTGTCGTGGACAGGAACCAGCATTCTTATATCAACAATGCAAATTTAGCCATTTTATTTTGCAGTTGTATGCAAATAAGTATGCAGTGAAAATGAGTTCAAACATTCTCTACAGGGAACTTAAATGTGTCATTTTTGTGCAAATTTTAGTGTGCACTTTCACAATTTCTATTTATAGAGTTTAACTTAATCCTTATAAAGACATAAAATTTCACGTACCATAAATTTTTCACGGGACAAATTTTGTGTTTTATCTTTTTCCAATATGTTAAATTCAGCAAATAAGCAGTAATTAAAATATGCAGACGTGTGTAGAGCATCTGTCATATATTTGTACCTAGAAAATCAACAAAACGTGTTTCGAGCAGGGATGCCCAACTTTTGCAAACTACTGAACTTACTTGTGTCTCCTGAGATGCCCCAGAGGAAACCTATTTTGCCCTGCAACTCCTTGTGTGTACCTCTCCCCACCATGACTGAATTTTAAAAAATACTTTACTTTTGTCAGTAATCTAATCAATAGATTTACACGCACCTGAACTTCATACCGCAGCTTTTTTTTTTCAAAAATATGAATAAACATCATCTAGAAGATTTTGTTGAAAATGTAGCTGGTTTCAGCACTGCTCCAAAGGTGTTTTGCTGCCATCTTGCAGCAACACTGCTTGCTTGCTTTCAGTATAGCAGTCTGTTCAGCACATGTGCAGACAGAGAAATCCGAAAGACATCCGAGTAAGAGCATACATGACCTGAGAATCTGATTACTGAGCTAAAATCCAGCTCTCTTTATCTGATTTCTTAATCGGATTTGTAGACCAGAGTATGGTGTTTAGATGACATTTGAATAATCAGATAACTGTATAAATCAGATTATGATAGGATTATTGTAAATATACTCAATGTCTAAGGCATTAGGCAGTGTGTTCATAACCATTTTATATAACAGCTTTCTGTGATGTAGCTTAAGATGTTATGTAAGAGTGCAGCTTTAAGTCAGAATCATTTAAAAGCCAAAACCCAATCAGCCGCTTCAGGCTGATAAATACGACCTTGGACGTGTTAAACTTCTGGCAGCTTTTTATGAGGGGAAAAACCGAAACATATCAATACTCAGAACAGGAATGTTTCCCTTTAGTGTTTTCTTGTGACTGAAAGGTCAAAGATAATGTAAAGTTTGTAAAGAATAAGAACATCAGATCAAGACAAATCTACTCAGAACCTTCCGTGTCATCGCAGTGCATTTTAAATTCCACTGACTGGACCTTTCTGTACAAAAGCCACAGACCACCTTTCATTTAATTTACAGTCAAAACATTCATTTAGTGCTGTACGCTAATAATTTCTCAGGAGATATTTCAGAGCAACTTAGATAATCTACTTGTATTAGGAAGAGGAAAGACAAAGGACAGTGAAAAAACTGGAGTTCTAAGAATTATTAAAAGATCTACACAAAACGAGACTCCTAACAATTGTGCAAGACCTCAACGGTAGACCACCAAAAGTGTCAGATAAACAGTACTTAACGCTTCATCTTTTAGAGAAAATCAAGCTCCACTCATCCTTCACATCTGAAAAAATCAACAGGTGTTTCTGTCCATCCTTCCACTGTGAGAGGACAGCTCAGTGCTATGGGTCTGAAAGGATGTGTCAAGAAGGCCTTACTGAGCAAAGGAAATAGACACCAAAGCAAGACACTGCAAATCAAACAAAGAAGCCGCTGGTCTTCTCAGGCCAGAGCTCAGCATCATTGATGGTGTTTGAGATCACTTGGATTGTGAGACGCAGAAAATGCAACCAACTTCTAAGACTGAAATTTGGAGGTGTGGAAAAATATCCCTGCAGATTTCTTTGAAAAACCGAAAGCACTAAATGCTGCAAAAAGGCACAGGTTGGACACTACATATACTTAAAACTGACACAAGCTTAACGGCCATTTTGACTGTACATCAAATCAATGAAGGGTGGTTTCTGACTATTGCACAGTACTGTATTCATGTTTAAGTGGTGCTGTAGCTTGAGGTGACTGTCAGTAACACCACATTGGGGGGGAGGAAAAAAGTTTCCAGCGAACGGCACTCGGCAGCAGCAGCACATGAATGGGCTTGATAGAGTTGAGCAGCTTTAAGCGTCTGTTTCCCTGAACGTTTCCACGGAGATTAAGCGCACTGAAAAACAGAGTGGGAGCGGCACGGATCGCTTGCGCTCCGGCTGACGGGACGTCTGAAGGAGCCCTGCCCAAAATGCTGAGAGCAGAATGACTCTGCTGGGATACTATGACACTATTGATTTTGTGTTGTCAGGCCTTGACATGCATGCAGGACAATGCACACTGGGACTGTTAAATCCATGCACTTTAACTGTACTAACATGTTGCACAATGTAGCATTTGTTATCATGATTTCAGCCTTCTCAATACTGATATTGCACAAGGTGAGTGCTGACAGACTGAATGCTGCATTGTGTGGTGAGCAAAAAGACCAATTGACCAATCACAGATGTTTCACATCACAGATGAGTTAATAACATTAACATAAATAGTTTTAAAAAATGCATGTCAGTCTTTAACACTGTCCTATCAATAGTTTGCTATTGTGCTTTAATACATTGAAAGGCACATCATCATTACAATATGTAGCAATATAATCACAGCACAGTATTTTGTTCATATCATGTGCAAAACTTTGACAATGCAAATTGTGGAGATTTGACAAAGACTCATAAAGAATGGAAATTTTATTATCAAAGCCATCGAATGCAACTGCATTGTTTGAACACCAAAGTTTGCAAAGGATCAACACCACTCGTCCTGCACCACAGCTTTAAAGTTGTTAGTTGGTTGTGCAACAACATAGGCCTTGTTTTATTAATTCAGATTTTAAGCACAATTAATTATATACTTTATAAATCATCTGTTAAAACTAGCCAACATTCTTTAACCCTTTAAGACCAATACAAAAATTGGGCAATTTGTGCCTTTTAATCTAGACTTTGCATTATTAATGTGATATAAGCTACAACAATATGCAACAACAAAGTCTACAAAAGTCTAAAAAAGTTGTAGAAAATGTACAAATAATTAAGTCACATCAATCTTTTATCTTATTAAACAATAAAAGAAGTCTCATGCATCTTTTACATGGTGATAGACAACAGTGTAGCACACAGAAAGCTTACGGCCAAACAATTTGTGGAAAATCTGTCCATTTGTAATTTTTAATTTGCAATTTAAAGGCAATTATTTTCTATAAATTAAGTTCCAGGCACAATTTCTCACCAAAAACACTGATTTATTCTGTGTTATTAGGTTACATTTCTCCACTTACAGCTTATATTAAATATTTTGTAGGATATGATTTAAAGTGCCATGCAGTGTACTATGGTCAACATGAATATGCATATCACACCTAAGTTTCTGAACATATTGCTAGCGAGACAATCAGTTTGACAGGACAAATCAAATGGTCAGAATTACTTCTTTAAATCTGAATTTGTTGCAGAAGACTGAAGGTTAAGAAACCATATTAAGCCCCATGCTGTATTGGGCCCTAATGCCAAATCCTGTAGGTAAAATATTGAAGTAGGTAAAGTGGCATGGAAGAAGCCTTTTAATGCTGACATCAACTGATTCAATACAGTTTGCATTAAATGGCATGAAAGCCCTTGAAAAAAGAGTCATTCAAATCAGTGAGCAGCCGTAGGCTTCTGCATAATGAGCTATGTTAACAGCTGACATAAGTTAATAGCAGGTCAAAATACAGGAATGGAAGATGAAAGGCAGGGGTAATATGCAAGATCTAAGCTAATGAGTGCAACCCCAAGCAGGCACAGTCTATATACGTGCACATGGGCAGACCACATAAGATGATGTCATTGCTGTACTGTCATCATGCACAGCTATGAGTAAATCCAGAGGCGAACACAAACAAGCCAACATGTAGATGAGAGCTCCACAAAATCAGTTGTTATCACACACTTTGTTGGCCTTTACAATGCTGATATCATGGAACACTGCAATATGCTGAAGAGCCCTGCAACCAATCATAGAACTGTTTATTTTGATACTGTGAGCAACTAACCAGTCACAGGTGTTCCTGATGAATGTTTCTGTGGGTGTTTTGCTAAATCAACTATGCAATTCTGGTTAAAAATAATAAACTGACATGTCCTGTCAGAGGTTCACCACTGTATTGAAAGGTTTAGCATGATTATAATGTAATCACAATACGATATGCTGCCCGATATCTTAACTAGGCCTGTCACAATTATTATGTAACTCTGTAATTGCAGTTATTTGACATGATCACACTTACTCAAGCTGATTGCTGTTATTTTCCACCATTATTATATTTCACAACAAAATTAAGCCACAACAAAGCTGTAAATGCAATCTTTGAGCTACATCATGGAATTTCCGTGAACGAGTTCCAGCTTTCTTAACAAACTTGTAGGGCAGCACAAACAGTGTTTCTTTATTTGTTAGCTGCAGCTAATGTTTTAGCATGAACGTTAACAGAATGAGGGTTTTCTAGGCTTACATGTTCACTCCTAAGAAAAGATTTAAGCTTTGCTTGACTAGTCCCAAGTCTGAGAAACTGAGACACTTGTGTAAGAGTGTGTGCGCACACCAGTGTGGTGTATCAGTTTGTCTACCAGTGTCAGCTACCAAGTGGCCATAACCAGGAAACAAAATGGCAAATAAGCAAATTTAGTCCCTTTAACTGATGCATACAATAGAAAAAAGACAATTAAATCATTAATCATAATTATTTACTTGAAAAATGATCAACATGTCAATTTTATGATTGTGACAGACCTACTCTTATCCCTAACATAAATATAAACAACCTTATATCTCCAAAATGGTATCTTACAGGAAAAAAGTCATTCTGGAACATTTATGTTAATCCATTCCTCATGAAAGTGTAACACAATGTAAGAGGCAGCTTGCACATTCAAATTCTGTAAAAAAAAAAAAAAGAAAACAACGGAAATAGATATAACTAAGATATAACTTTTTTTCTGAGAATGACTGTTTGCTCTCTTTCTCTGTCACACCACAAAAAGAACCCCTTTTAAATGACCCCTTCTAAGTATTTCCCCATGCTGCATCCCATAATGTATGCTACTCCTCGCCTAGAACTCATTTGCACCATGTGCGTCTCATCCTATCCAAAAAACAGTCAAACCAAGCAGCCACAGATAACTGTTCCAGTAAACGTCCACCTCAGCGCCTCAGCAGCCACACAGCATTCATATACTTCTAATGCTCACTGTCAAACTAGTGCACATTATGAAACCACACAGACATAACAGTTAAGAAAAAGCTGCTTGACTGAACAGTTGATACAAAAGGAACTGTAGTAATACAATAAGCAGCTATAATACTTCTATAGTGTTGTATAATACTTTACTGTAATGTGTAGAACATTCTAAACCATAGAAATCGTCTCAGTTTGCAGACGCATAAAGGAATCCTATAGAAATTTCTGTAGTGTTACCATAGTTCTTTTTCATAAGAAGCCTTTTGCTCCAAAACAGTACTTGCTTATAACATATTTTTCTCCTTTTTGCTGCCCTAGGGTCACTTTAATGCAGTGGTATTTGTGCATTATGGCCTTTTTCACCTTTGGCTTGCGCAATGCAGCAGGCATGAAGGAAAAATAACCTGGCTGTGCAGTAACGTTAGCATGCTCAACGGTGGAGTAATGCGGTGATCACCAAACCTACTACCATTCTGCAAAGTTCAGCTCCAACTTCTGTTGGGTATTGTATTGACATTGATTTCTGAACACTTTTTTAAAAATATAACTTTCAAATACACAAAAGCATTTTGGGTCACTTTCCTAGACAGCTATTACAGGAGAATGCCACCAGTTTTTCAGATTTTCTGCATAATTTAGTGGTTGAAATGTAAACAAGGTCACTCAGAGGGGCCTGATGTGAACTGATACCATGTAGAGAAGCTTCGCAACTCAAATCTCTTCACAGAGATACTGATAGGAGCCAGGAGGTTGCAATGTCTATGAAGCAAACACAGCCATTATATTCACTATCCAAAACCACCACTGAGTCTCCACTGTTTTGTGTGTAATGCTGATAATGGTAAAACAGTGGTAAGTTGTCTTTGGACACTGTTTTGCCTAACATTGCCTTGCATGCACCGCATGTATAATTCATTTAATAACTTTCTGGGATGTAGCTCTTAGAGACATTACACTTTTCAGACATCTGGTTTTTATCATCAACACCGTTAACTAATCTGACTCAGTAAGTTCACATCAAACCACTCTGGATGACTTTGTTTACAACTTAATGATTTAAATATGCAGACATTTCGAAAATTGGGTGGACGTTCCCTTTAAGTCTAGTCCTGGACTACACAGTATCCTGCATGGAGAGGGTCCAGGGCTAGGCTTAATCCTTGCCCAGGAAACTGACCCTTCACTCTTACCAAAACTATGTAGTACCAAAAGAAGGTTGTAAGACTTGTAACAATAGCAGAACCCTTTTTGCTGCCACACAGAACAATTTCTTAAACAAAAAACATATACAACAGGTATAGAGAAGCATTTAACCATACAAAGAACCATTCATGGATTAACACGGCTCTGTGAGTGTTCCTGCTTTTAAAATAGTTGCCTTTTCTAAATAACCATGAAAGACGCATTATTAAGAGTCTATATCTCTAGATCTGTAGTAAAACATCTACTGTTAGAAAAAGGAACTGTACAAATTTCAGTTTAATTTCTATTCAGAATGTAATTCATCAGCCAGTCAGCTCACTGAAGGCCTTGGTGTTATTTAGACTTCAATAATACAGTTATGATTACTTATTTTCCTGCAATTAGTTGTTATCACTTAATCCAGGCAAGCTGTGTTTGTACTGTCCGGTTGGAAATTCAAGCATACTTATTTAGTGAGTGAACAAACTCAAAAAGACATGCATGAAGTAAATATGGGGTGGAGTCACCCAGAGTTTCTAGCAGGTTAGTTGATTTCTGTTATTAACTGTTATTTTTCCTTCAGATGTTGTTTATTAACTCTTTTATTAACGCTTATTTTCCCTTCAGATGACGTTTTCAAACAAACATCACATTCATATCTTACATACAGGTTAAATGTATGTTTTAGGTCTCCTACCCATGAATGTGTTTAGTTAGTTTGCTTTGAACAAAATCCATTTAAATCACTGCCAATGCAGTAGTTTCTTTCTCAAAATTGGTCTTTTGGACTCTTTTTAAAAGAGTTTGCGTTTACATCTCAATGTTTTACATCTCAATGTTGTCACTTGATCTGAAAAGCTGTTTCTTGTGGTAATATTGTTGGGTGACGCACTTTGTGCAACCTGAAAGTTTGAGTGCATTCAGCTCCTTAAAAAGACAAGCTAAGCTTATTTCGTTGGAGTGAGCTTAACTTAGCAGGGTCTACAGTGCACAGCCAACACTTTGGAAACAAGCATGTTTGCTGCCTCACGGTGGCTTGTCAGTGCCTCAGACTGAGGCATCAACCATAACGCACTGAATTCAGGGACGGAAATCATTCGATACTCGGAACAGCTGAAGCACTTCGGTCGATTCCGTCAAAGTTTTGAATTGTCTATACGCAGCAACTCAGACCTCAACAAACTACTGCAAGTTTTCTGAAGATTAGAACAACCTCCAGCAGATCAGAGCTGGAACTGACCTCTAGCAGGGGTCAGCTGGGTGAGCACTGCATTAGATTCAAAGCTAAAACCAGCACCAGGCTGCACTGAGGTTACTGTACCAGTTGGTCGATGCCTTGGCGTTGAGGATGTCCTCTTTGGCGGTCAGCAGGGACAGGCTGTAGGTGTCCAGGTTTATCGCTCGCATCGTGATGCTCTTCTCGGGCTTCTCTCTTGCGTGTTTGCACTCCAGCAGCTCAGTTTTCAAAGCCTGCTAGTCCGTATAAGCTTATATCCCCACGCATTCACGGCGAAGCGGAGAGAGCTCGAGTGAAGGAGCTGCGTTAGCGGGAGCGCGGAAAGCTCGTCTGCTCGGGCTGCATCAGCTCAGCTCTGCGACGCTGCGAAGCTGGAGAAGTTTTGAAGGGCGAAAGCCCCACCTCCCGTCAGAGGAGGAAAGAAGTAGCTGTTTGGAAGAGAAGTAGCTTTGGGAGGACGGATTATGGCCGAGCTCGCCTCATCCGCACTCAGACCGGAATGAGCCTCTGAGAAGTCAGGCGTATATGTGGTAAACAAGCCGTTCAGCGGTGTATTGAGTGCAGATGTGGAGTGAGGTGGGCGTGAATCGCCTGAAAACGCTGACATCGTTCTCTTTATCTTCACAGAGACTCGTGACAAATGCGGATTAGACATTAAAGCCCCCAAATTAGACAGTTTTCCTGGTATTTGATTCC
This sequence comes from Pygocentrus nattereri, assembly GCF_015220715.1. Classification (NCBI taxonomy): domain Eukaryota; kingdom Metazoa; phylum Chordata; class Actinopteri; order Characiformes; family Serrasalmidae; genus Pygocentrus; species Pygocentrus nattereri. The sequence continues at coordinate 18,206,892 of NC_051230.1, read as the reverse complement.
CCCTGAACTCACCTCGTGTTTGTATGGTTTTAAGCACCATGGCTATTATGCGTTTTGCACCGCCGCTGTCCAACCTCTCTTTATCCTTTACACTAAAGGGCCCGTGGACAACCACGTTAGAGTTAGATGTAAGCACGTGGTCAAAGTTTGAAAACATGTAATACACCCAGTTGATCACATGTGGAAACTAAGCTGCAAAACGCTTGGAAGGTCACAAACACCAAGGTATTTACATATTCAGCCCGCAGCAGTTTAGCCCCGCCCACTCAGGCTGAAGTTATATGGAATTTTTCAACCTGGACTGCTTTGTGAAAAAAAAGGCACAATACAGGGAAGCCGATCAGAGCAGGGGGTTAGGGTCAGTCGTAAAGATCCAGTAACAAAGCAGCTCGTTTACCCACTTGGAAAGTTGTCATATGAAACTGAATGATGTTTTTGATGCATAACCCCTCAGGAACATGGTAGAAAAAGTACTAGAACTTTGCCTTTAAGACTGATAGAAGTAAATGAGCTCTGTTCTGTCTGGCTGCCCTATAGTTTGCCTTATTAATAAAGCAGCTTAGACTGAAACACTGCTTATAACCTTAGCATGAATGGGTGGGGCTAAACTGCTGCAGGCTGAATAGATGAACATGCACTCTGTTGTCAAAAGTATTCTCTCACCCATCCAAATCATTGAATTCAGGTGTTCCAATCACTTCCAAAATGACAGCGGATGCTGAGGCGCATAGTGCGCAGAGGTCGCCAGCTTTCTGCAGAGTCAATCACTACAGACCTCCAAACTTCATGTGGCCTTCAGATCAGCTCAAGAACAGCGTAGAGGGCTTCATGGCCGAGCAGCTGCATCCAAGCCTTACATCACTAAGTGCAATGCAAAGTGTCAAATGCGGTGGTGTAAAGTGCCGCCACTGGACTCTAGAGCAGTGGAGCAGTGGAGACGTGTTCTCTGGAGTGACGAATCACACTTCTCTGTCTGGCAATCTGATAGATGAGTCTAGGTTTGATGGTTCCCAGGAGAACCTTATTTGTCTGACTGTATTGTGCCAATTGTAAAGTTTAGTGGAGGGGGGATTATGATGTGAGGTTTTTCAGGAGTTGGGCTCGAACCCTTTGTTCTATTGAAAGGAACTCTTAATGCTTCAGCAGATCGAGAGATTTTGAACAATTTCATGGTCCCATCTTTGTGGCAACATTTGAGGATGGCCCCTTCCTATGAAGAGCAAGTTTGGTGTGGAAGAACTTCACTGGCCAGCACAGAGTTCTGACCTCAACCCGATAGAACCTTTGGGATGAATTAGAGCGGAGACTGCAAGCCAGGCCTTCACGTCCAACATCAGTGTCTGACCTCACAAATGCACTTTTGGAAGAACGGTCAAAAATTCCCATGAACACACCCCTAAACCTTGTGGAAAGCCTGGAGAAGAGTTGAAGCTGTTATAGCTCAAAGGGTGGGCCGATACCACATTAAACCCTATGGATTAAGAATGGGATGTCACTGAACTGCATATGCATGTGAAGGCAGATGTGATTGCCAATACTTTTGGCAATATAGTGTACGTAAATGAGTTGGACATCACAAAAACAATGAACAGAAAATGAAACTTTAACAACAAACTCTTTCATGAAAAAAGTAGAGGGAAATTCAGTTTTTAATTATATGGACCCTTCAAAGGGTGGGTTCAGTGTTTATAAACAAAACCATTTTTCCAAAATTTTTAAACATAAATTCTCCATCAATCTGAAGAACCATTTCACCATGCAAAGAACCATTTAACTTCTATATATTCTATATTTAACTTGTGGTTCTAAACAGAACCATACCCTTTACTAAAGAACCCTAGAGAAAACATCTTTTCATGAGCATATGAGGGATCATTTTTGGTCTGCATCTTACTCAAGAATCACTTTCTAAAGCTTTAATAACTCAAAATAACATGTTGTGGAAAAATCTTTTTTTGCCATTTGAATTCATCATCATAGTCATTGACCGCTTAATCCAGATAGGGTCTCGCTTATTTGAAATCAAGTCAACATAATTTTAAAACCAGTTCATGTATGAACTTTTGTCAAATTCTGGTTAAACTTTTGACAGATGTTCATACATGAACTGGTTGTAAAATTATGTTGACTTGTTTTTTTCTGTCAAATTCTGGGTTAAACAGGCTCTTTAAAAATATGAGGTTTGTATGTCAGATATCCGTGTGTCATCCTAGGCCTAAACTACACTACATCTGCAGAGTCCTTTGTAGAATCTGCCCACTACATCACAGTGGATACTGATCTAGGTTAATCTTCAACTATGCACTATGTAAACAGTAGAATCCAAACTTCTCAGAAAGCAACAAAGAAATTTGCTGAGGCATCTTAAAAGACTTTCCAGTCAAAACGGCCATTAAGCACAAGCCATTCACTTTTCAGGAGATATTTCTGAAGAGATTACATATAAGATCATCCACTTACATAAGGAAGAGGAAAGTCAAAGAACAGTTAGTGAACAAACAGGGGATTCCATATCTGGACTTATTAAAAACCTAGAGAAAATGACTCCTTATAACTGTAAAAGACCTGGAACACCACTATTGCTGTCACTGTCAGTTATCAGTATTCAAAGTATCTGGTCGTTGCCAGGCTGCCTTAAACTACTGAGTCATTTGAACTTCAAATAGTAATCCGATATGGCATGAAACACAGATTCCTGTTCTATTCGAAGTTAAATTATTTAACTCAAAACTTCTGTGCAGTTTCCTGTTTAATGCTTTCTTCTTTTTTATTGTTGCTGAAAATAAATAACTTGTTCTTAACTTGTTCCTGTTTTGACTGGAAATGAAATAAATGAAGGCTGGTCTCTGACTTGTGCATATTATACCAGGCCATGATGTAAACAAAGCAACTTCAACATCACTGATTGTGGCTTGGAGGAATTTTCAGGCATTTATTTGTTGTGAACTGAGAAGAGCTCAGTGAAGGGCGGCAAGTCGTCCACTGACAGGCCATTGAATAGCCATTCAGTCTTTGTGCAGGCATCCTGTGAGCAGCCTCTAGGAGCACTTGGCAGCCAGCAGTGAAGCCATTTACAGTCGGGCTGATCTCTGGAGAGACCCCTGCTCTATCTACAGTGCCAATTTCATGGGAACTGAACTTGAAGCAGTCTTGGTTTAAAAAGAGCAATGGATGTGTCTCTCCATTTTGTAATGGGATCCTGCAAAACAAAACACCCACTGCCTTCTTTCTCTCTACGTCACACAAGCCCCCCCCCAACACTTGCAGTATTGTTATCTGTTCGGGTTTTTTCCATTGATCCATGCATATTTGGGTTTCACTCAACATTTAGCCCGATTGCTGCTCTAATGACCAGAACACAAGCTAGTAGTGACGTAGTCAAGACCAATAGCGTCAAGACGGACACTGGACACAGAAGTCTGAGGACTTCTTAGTTGTCGAATCCAAGTAAGTAAGTAAGTAAGTAAGTAAGTGATACTGTTTTGATCCCACAACCGGGGAAATTCCACCCCTGCATTTAACCCATCCATGCAAGTGAAACACCACATACACACTAGTGAACACACACAGGGGCAGTGAGCACACTTGCCCGGAGCGGTGGGCAGCCCTATCCACGGCGCCCGGGGAGCAATTGGGGGTTAGGTGTCTTGCTCAAGGACACCTCAGTCATGGACTGTCGGCGCTGGGGATCGAACCGGCAACCTTCCGGTCACAGGGCCAGATCCTTAACCTCCAGCCCACGACTGCCCCCAAAATGGCGCAGAAGCGGCGCACGGGTTTGGCGTCGGCCGTGTGGCTAAAGACGGGCGGAGGCGCGGCTGGCCCGGTTGTCCGGACCTGGCGGGACGAGCGCCGGCGGTCAAGACTGAGACCAGATTAAGGTAAAACTGAAATTTGTTTGTAATTTATTGTGCATTCATTATCATTCATTAATATCATATATTAATTAATAATACTGTGCTTCATATTATATTTGGTAAAATATCACAAAAAATAATGTATAGAACCTAAAATATTATTAATTACTATTATATCACAGGTTTAGCATCGCTTTGCATTGTATTTTTTGATAGTGAGGTTCTTCCCTATCCCTTCTTCTCTAAAACTTATTCAGAATCAACACCTTGAGTCAATTTGATGTAAACCAAATGACATAATCCCATTTTTATTATTAAATTAAAAACACAGTAATAACATTCTGATCTGCCATCAGAGGATGTTTGAATTTTGGAACCAATGAATCTCAACTAACAAATAATCCCCAGTTAAGCCATCATGAAAAGATTAATTAGATCCTCAATGAGCAGCAAGCAGATATTATTTAAACATGGAAGAAGGTCAGAAACCTCTGCACTAGATGATAGAACCTTGCTGCGGTGTTTTGATTGCATTCAGCCATAGGGAACAGTTTTGAGGTCAGATATAGATGTTGGATCATTAGTTGTAGATCATAAATGCCACTCCAGTTCATCTCAAAGGTACTAGCTGGAGCTCCTTCACTCCAGAGAAAATGGTTCCATTACTTCGCAGCCAATGTTGGGGGGCTTTATTCCCCTCTAGCCAATACTTTTGGCAGGACGACCTCATGTGCGGCTGTTCCAGAGTATCCCATTCTATTGGCAGTGCCTTTGTATGGAGATTGTACAGTGCATTCACAGTTGAACACCTTGGTTTCTTTCACCAGTTCTGACTCATTAAGTTGCTTAAAAATGGAGCATTTCACATCAGACCACTCTGAATGACTTTGTTTACATCTTAACGATTTAATTATGCAGGCATTCAGTTGAATTCCCCTTTAAAGTCTCTAAAATCACTAATTAGAACGTACTGGAGACTTCTGGATATATACAGTCAATACCGATATGTCTACACCTAAACCTGCAAAAGTACTGTTCCTCATGAGGACCAAGCAAGATGTCAGAATTGTCACTGAATAGGTCCCCAAAAAGGACAGAAAACAAAGGACAACACACACTTCTGCAGCTGTTCATAAAAGTACTGAAATGAAAACAGAAAAAAAGATGACAGTTGGCAGGTTCTCCCTGTTTTTCTTTTGTATGTGATTTGCTTTGAATGTGATTTTTGAGCTCATGGTGGGTCTTGATGGTATCTTCCGTTTGTTTTCCTTTGTAGCTTGTCTCTTAGATCTGTTTCTCCTGAAATTCATTTGGGGGAACTGTGAATCATTCAATATGTGGGACAATGCCAGAGATTTTGCCAGTCATTAAACACGGTCATAACTGCCTCATTCTCTCTAGACCTTACAAATGTTTATTCTCCGTAAATCAAAATTAATTCTCTTTCACTTGCAGAAGGCGGAGCTATATTGCTATCATTATTAAAACTGTGTAACTCCATTCATTTTCGTTTCTTCAAGCTTCAAGCATTTAAACATGCCAGCTGCCCTGTACATTGGGTGAACACTGAACATTCATAATGATGAAAGGACCAATAGAAATACCCCTTGGTATTGGTATGAAATTACATTGTCTTTACTACTAAATGTATTTTTTTTGTCTTTTATTGTGTCCACACTTAACCTTTGTAACAGCTTTGTTACAGGTTTTTCAAGAGACTTGCTTTCAGTTTTTTTTAAAGAAATCTGCAAGGATATTTTTCCACATCTCCAAAGTTCAGTCTTAGAAGTTGGCTACATTTCCACTTCTCGCAGTCCAAATAATCCCAAACACTTTTAACAGTGTTGAGGTTTGGGCTCTGAGGTGGTCAATCAATTTTTGAAGCAAGCTCCAAGAGTGAAGCATGATTTTCTCCTATCTTTCAAAGAGAAACAGTATTATTTATTTGATGGTGACAGCTTTAGTGGTTGTTATGAGTCTTGACCAAAAGTCTAGTTGGAAACTCCTATTTTTTCACTCATTTGCCTTTAACTTTCCTCTTCCTTACTCAAATGGATTTGTCTTGTATGTAATCTCTTTAGAAACATCACCTGAAAAACAAACAACATAACTGGCCGTTTTGACTGTAAATTAAAGAAATGAAGGGTGCTCTCTGACATTTGCACAGTACTGCATGTTAAAGTTTTTTCTTCCCCTAGAGAGAGCTCCCATTTTGGAGAGTTTTTGTTATGACAGGGACAATAAATTAGTCACTGGACACGCTTGCAGTCCTGATCTATGTTATCAGCCTTGAACGGGAACTGGACCCACAACTCCCAGTGCTTGGAAGCTCTAACATGACATCATCCTGGAGTATTATGTTCCTGCTGTTGTGCTCTATTGGCCGTGGGCCAACCTCAAATTCACAGCTGCCTGTCCACTGCTCCCCTCAGTGGGGGAGGAACACTGAAAAATGTGGGTGTACACTGAAAGTTTACTCTAGTCCTAATCAGTGATTCCTGAAGCTCCCCAACAAGCAATTCATTTGCATTAGGACACATCACATGCCTGGGAAACCCAGGATACCAGAATTTGTGCATCATCCCCATAACTTCCTGTCATTAGTCGTGCTCTGCCATCTCTGTAAACAGCTTTGCTCAGTCATGCTATTATGCTTGACTTCACAAATTTCTTGGAATTTCCTTTGTAAATGGCAGAACACTTTGTTTGGGATTGCAGAGGTTTGTTTTCTTTGACAGGAATATTCTCGTTTCTACTACCAACGGTTTTTGGGCTTTAATATGAATCACATAGGAATGACATTGCTACAAAATAGTGTTCTTTTTTAAAATTCAGCTAGGATTAAACATTAATCTGACCCAGTTTTTCCCTTTTGTGTCAAATATCTGCCATGTCTTCTTGTCAAAAATGGTTCTATGTAGTACCAAAACAAGTTTCTATGACTTGGTTGAGCTAAATGGGCTGTAAAAATCCTTCTTTATTGCTTATCCTTTTGATCTTTTAGTCAAAATATTAACAAAAATCTAACTACAATCATTAAAAGAAAAACTAAATCTTACAATTTTGCTCAAATCTGTGTGCCATAATGGTTGGCACCCCTTTGTTTAATACTTTGTGGAGTCTCCCTTTGCAAAGATAACAGCTCTGAAGCTTTCCCTATATTGCTTAATTAGAACTAATCAGGGATCTGAGACCATCCCTCCATACAGAGACTCTCCAGATCCTTCAGATTCCGGCATCCGTGCTTGTGGACTCCACGTTCATTCCACAGGATTTCTGCCACATACCAAATTCTACTGCATACCAGTGAAACATTTTTGTGTTGATTTTGAGTTGTGCTTTGGATTATTGTCCTGTTGGAAGATCCAACCATGGCCCAGGTAAAGTTTCCTAGCTGAAATTTGATCTTTTCTGTGCCAGTATTTGATGAAGCTGTTGATATCTTGTATTCAGATACATTTTCCAGGGTTTATGGAAGTAAAACAGACCCACGTCATCAAACACCCACCACCATACTTCACAGTGGGATGAGGTACTTTTCTACATGGTTATCTTTGTGTCTGTCAAATCCACCTTTCAAAAAACACTTTTTTAAGGTCTCATCTAAACATAGAAAACAGTTCCACTGAAAGTCCCAGTAATGTCAATAATGTCTGGCAAACTGTAGGTGCTTTAGTTTGTGGTCCTTGACAACAGAGGCTTTTTTCTGGCAACCTTCCCAAAAAACTTGTGTTTATATAGGTGGCATCTAGTTTGAGAGATGGTTTGACCCCAAGACCTAATTAATGTTAACAATGTCCCATCTGGGATCCTTGATTTGCTGCGCAAGCCAACCTTTTCACTGTGCAGCAGATTTTTAACATCCTAAATTTCTTTAAACTTCGTAATTATTGCCTGCACAATGCACTCCTGCCCTGGGCCCTGATGACAGCCATCACCGGGAGATAGGTGTATGAAAATATGGAATATTGCCTTCATAGTAGAGTTGGGAATTTTGTATTGTTTTCTTGTAGCCATTTCCTGATTTGTGCCTCTCAACAGCTTTTTGTCATACATCATTGCTGTATTGCCAGGTCTTTCTCATAGTGATGGATGGGTGGTTACTTTGGCCTCTGTGTCACCTCATATTTACAGTCCAGTGAAACAAGTAGTTATAGCTAGAAGTGTTCCTAAAGCTATGCAAGAATAATACACTGTATGGCCGAAAGTATGTGGACATGACCATCACACCTAAATAATGTTGTTGGACACTCAGCTATAACAATCTCCACTCTTTCAAGAAGGTTTTTGCAGGATTTTGGAGTGTATCTGTGGGAATTTGTGCCCATTCAGTCAGAAGACCATTTGTGATTTGTCAGTCACTTATGTTGGAGAACAAGGCTTTGATCACAACCCATGTTCCAGTTCATGCTTTGATCATGCTTTGTTGTTTGATAAAGTTGAGGTCAGGACTCTGTGCAAGCCACTGGAGTTCCTCCACACTAAACCATGTCTTTGTGGAACTCACTTTGTGCACAGGGGCACAGTCATGCTAGAACAGGAAAGGGGTCTTCCCTAAACTGGTACCACGTTAGGAGCATATAATTATGCTGTATCATTAGCATTACCCCTCACTGGAACTAAAGGGCTGATCCCAAACCCTGAAAAACAGCCCAGACCATTATCCCTCCTCCACCACACTTTACTGGTGCCAATATGCATTCCGGTGGAATTCCGGTAGCATTCTCCTAGCACCCACAATACCCAGATTCATCCTTCAGACTGCCAGATAATGAAGCATGATTCATCACTCCAAAAAAGGCATTTCAACAGTGGCAATGTACTTTACACCAGTCTGGCTGCTGGTTTTGCATTGCGCAAAGTGATCTTAGGTTTGTTTGCAGCTGCTTGGCCATGGAAACTCATGAAACTCCTGATGCTTAGTTCTTGAGTTGATGTTGCTTCCAGACACAGTTTTGAGCTCTGTAGTGAGTGAATCAACACAGGATAGAGCTGAGCTGTTGTTGCTACTTGACGCTTCCATTTCACAATAATAGATCTTACAGCTGACCACGGCAGATCTAGTGGGGAAGAAATTTTGCAAACTGTCTTGTGGCAGTGTAACATCCTGTGAAGTCACTAAGCTCTTCAGTAAGACCTCTTTTACTTACAATGTTTGTCTATGAAGATTGCGTGGCTATGTGCTTGATTTTATAGACCTGTTAGCAGAGTGTGGCTGAAACACCTGAGCTCAATAATTATGTCCATATACTTATGGCCATATAGTGTACATGCATTAAAGGAATAGTACTGCAAAAAAATTAGTAAGTAAATATACAGTTTTCTCCTCAGCCACAATGTAGTCAATCAGCCGAGACATGTTTCATATCCACAGGTTTCTTGCACTGAGCTGCCCTGTAATGTAGCTAATGTAGATAACAAGTAATCAAAGTCTATACCTCTCCAATCAGCATGAAGCAAACTGCATACCTAGAGCTGAAGTTGCCACCCATCCAAGATTTTCCTGGACCGTCCTGGGTTTTGGTTTTCTGTGCAGGATGGACTCCTCAACACAAAATGTCCTGGAATCCAAGGATTATCACGTTAACATTTCTCATCAACCATCTATTTACAAAGACTGCGTTTGATTGGTTCAGATGACCCTCAACATATGGACAATAGTTTCAGAAAGGTGCACTGCTGGTGTTGTGTAGGCACTAGATAGCCTTGCAAAGCACAGTAGGGATGTAACAGTAGAACATGTTATACTGAATTGAATCACAGCATGTCATGTTTAACAACCATATCATTGTTTTAGCAATAGCATCTTACCTTGTGGCTAGTTTGTCGGCTTGGGGCTAACATATTAGCTTTTGCTTAGTGCTTTTGATTGGGATGCCATAAAAAGCAACTTTTATTTCTAATTTTGTGCTTTTCAAACATTGAATACTTGAATAATCTGAAAATGGAAATTTAACATATTAACATAAGGCATATTTATAAACACATTCTTTTTTGCTGTCTCAAAAAATGTATCAAGTCATATCAAAGCCACTGATCAAGTGTCCAGGAATTTTACAGGCTTTTGTGTCAAACCAACTTACATCACACTTTTCTTAAACCAACTACTTTGTCTCAAGTAGAAATTGCTTATGTAGTTTCTGACATTATGGACAAAAGTACAGACAAAATTCAGGTGTCAAGTTGGCTACTACTATTGTTTTTAGCTGTGGAGTATACATTTTTGCCATTTTGAACATTTCAACATTTCCACCACAAGGAAGTCTAGTTGAGATTGCTTAATAGTTCAAAATGGTTTGAGGCAACGTTTTGTTGACTTAGAGTTGCAGTTTGTGCAATGCACATTGCTAATTTTTCAGGTATAAGCTATCATTACTTGTTAGCTACATTAGCGGCATAGCTTCAGTACCAAATTAAAGAAGCTAACTTAAGACACTAAAGCTACACTGGGGGTAAGGTGTGAACTGTGTGACTTTTCCACATTGGTCTCATTGGTCTATTGCTGAGTCGTAGGCCAATAAAATCAACTGACACAGCCAGGTTTCTGTGTGTGTAGACCTGAGAGGTGGGTCATAGTTCAACATGTCACAGCAGGCCAGGGTTCATATTCTACCTTCCCCTTCTCTTTTTGGGTAATCATGTGACTTTTGTTAGGTTCTATGGTCCTCCTTATCCTTTCAAAATGCCACGCTTTCCCAAAACTTCGAAACCTCTTTAGTTAAATCTATGTTCTCAGCTATGCAAACAATGCTTTGAATCTGGTCTTCATGGTGACTACAGTACAGCTCTGCTCTACCATTATCAAGCACAACCTTGTGGAGGGTTTTCCTTTCCAAGGACATGCAACACAGCTGATATTATATTTCATATATATATTATATTATATATCATATGTTGTGTATCATAAGTTGTGTGTGTCAAATATTCCCCCCCAAAATACTTTTCTCATAAGCAGCCCATGCAAAACACTGATAGCCCTGCAGATGTGGATTTATTCCTCAATACTTTGTCTTGCTTCACTGATCTCTTGAAAAACTGTATCGTCCCCACCCTGCTGACGAATTATCTCAAGACTTGCAGGCATCCAGATGGATTCAGTGCAGTTGAGGTTGATGGTTAAAAAATGGTCACCTTCTGTGGTCTGAGTGATCTGCGCTGTCCCAGGCTAATCAGTAGTTGTCTTCTTTCAGACAGTATGGAAAGGTTTAGAGCCTGGTGCATCCAAGATGACACAACCACAGTTTTGACAATAAAATTATGGTAACTATCCTGTCTGGCAGCAGTACTGTCCTTTCCCACACTAAAAAGTGCACGAACACTGACTCTCTTTTCCATTATGACCTCTGGTAATTTCCTATGCGCTTAGTATTTCCAATACTGGACCTAGACTTTTGCTACCCTGAGTGTGTGAGTGTTTTCTCTGCTCTCGCACAACCACTTCAACTCAAGGATGTTTTACAGAATGTATAATTTCTATTGTATATTTGGTGGCCACGAGCCACCAAAGAGTCCAGCCTTTTATTTCACAATCCTATGATGTCATAATACCTCAGTCACACTCTTAGTACAAAAGGGTTCTACAAAGTAAAAATAAAAATACAATATTATCTGAGCAAAGGTTATGGCATGTTTTGTGTTTCATGTTTTCTGTCCTCCAATATGTTTAACTCAACTAAACACCACTACACTACAGAAAAATGCTATATTTAGGAATGATTTGTCCCTGTAGAGGATTTTAGAGTAGAGTATTTACTTATTTCTCCTGGAAAATGTAACTTGACTGGGAGTATTGAAACTTTTGCAAATGGCACTGCTGCACGTATGAAGTGTTTTAAAAAGACATGATCACAAGTAAACACATGTATGCGAACGATAATGTGTGATCAGATGTGACGTCATGCCCCGAAACAGTACATGATCATAATGTAAAGAAATGAGAAATAACATTAAATCTAAATTGATTTTTTTGCTGTTAGGGTAACATTGCTGGCCCTCAGTGCAACAGGCTGGGGTTCGATTCCCCGCCCAGGCAAGCACAATAACTATGCCGATAAAGAGTTCTACAATAAGACTACATTCTCCTACCTCTGTGACATAATTAAAGCTTAAGTTCTGTCTGGATAAGAGCATCTGCCAAATGCCATAAAGGTAAAATAAATCTGTACCACTGCTGTAGTGTTTTAGACACTTTATTGTCAGAGTATTGTGTTTGGTCTAGTCCCACTCATGACATGGAAATATGCTCACACATGCAGGATAGCAGACTGCTTTCTCTCCATCGGATTGCTGCTCCACACCAGAGGCCTGGGAGTGGGTCACTAGGGCAGTGTTGTTTTTCGGGTGAGTGGATGGGCTTTAGCTGTGGGAGCAGGAGATGCTGACAGTGTGCAGTGTGCATCTCCCCAGTGGATGAGCCGTGATGATAGGCTGAAGTCCACCGTGAGATACTCTGATGGCTCTTAGCTGGTGCTGAGCTGTGAGAAAGATTATTGACATTGTGAAAGGAGGAGGCTAGAGGGAAATGACAAATAAGTACAGACTGAAAGCTGTCTGGAGTGAATGAGTAAGCAATTTTCTGATGTTTCAACATTTAAATCATAGTAGTATCTCAAAGTCTACTGATATTACAGTTGTAGATTAGGCTCTTTCCCTTCCTTGTAATTGGCTCCTCCGTAACAACTCAAAATACCCATTTGGTTTTTATCTGCAAGAGCCAGATGTGACTAAATTGGCCCAAACAGAAATTCCAGTAGAAGTATTGATACTGCAGAGAAATAATGACTCCAGTAGAAGTAAAACTGGCTTTTTAAAAACAACTTAGGTTAAATAACTATTTAAGGATTGAGTGACAGAGGATTGCTGAAAAAAAAAAGATTTACATTTTTTCATTGCATGAATGAAAGCTTAAAAGTGAATTTTTCTGTGTTTATCGGTCTCTACACTATTAGAAATAAAGGTTCTGTGCAGGTACATATTTTGCTCATCAACGTATAAACAATCTCAATGTTCCCTCAAAGGTACAGCGGTAGTTTTAAGGTCCAGTGGTGAACCTTAAATAATTTTTTCCAGGTAAAAAGTACATATTTTTACCTTTTCATAACCTAATGTTCTAAAACAGAACAACAAAATTAAAAGTCTGCAGATGAGACAGGGTGTTTGGAGTCAGTGGATTATGGTACAGTTATGTTCCCTGACTAAAGGTACTGAGATGTACCCTTGAGAGTCCCACCCTAAAGACAAGAGTGGTACTGCCCCAGTGAGAGTTCCGTACCTTTATTTCTGAGAGTGTAAGGAAAGCTGGAGCTGAGCCGAGCTCAGTCTACTGTTGTTTTGATTTCATTCTAGCCAAATACCTGCTATCACAACACCCAGAATAATACTAGAAACTAAAACTAAAACTGAAATTAAATAAAAACGAAAGTGAAACAATTACTTCTCAGAAAATAAAAACAAGACTTCAACTATTGAAGCACCCTTAAGATGAACGTTAAAGGAAACTAAACTGAAATGAAAAAACAAACAGAAAGTATGTAAATAAAACCTAATCATAATTTCAAAACTGTAATAACTATGGTGTAGGGTGGTTTGGGGAGTGAATATATGGGGGGTTAGTCGCTTCCTTTTTGATGCGCTCTTTGTCTAAAATAAATGATAATCCTCAAAAGTCTAATGAGGAGCCATCCTCAAAGCAGCACAGATGGCCTCATCAACAAACCGTAACTAAAAAAGGAATTAATAACCAGGATAGAGTGGGGTTGGCTGGCACAGTTCTCTCTCTCTGTTGTATATCCCAGGCATACTATACATTAGGAGAAGCCAACTAGCAGCGAATGGAAACTGAACATCTTAGCTAAAGATCAGACACTTTCAAGGTCAAAAATGTTTCTTGGAATCATTCAGGATTGTGCATTTGTGCTGACCACCACAGTGTGAGGTTGAAAGTTATCTTGTTTTCACAGATTCACTTCCAGTCACATGGGAAAGTTTAAATACTCCTGGCCAAACTTGGGTGTTTGGTTGATTTGTGAAAATAAGTCAACACATCCTCTACAGAGAACACACTTCTGCACATTTTAATGTACAATCACTGTTTATTTGCTCAACCTAACATATTGGACAAAATAAAATAAGACATAAAATATGGCCTGTGCAAAAATGATGGCATTATATTTTGTACAATTTATGTTTTATGCAGACATTTTTAAAATATTGTTCCCTGTAGAGGATGTGTTAACTTATTTTCTCTTAGTTAATCAACAAAACAAGTCATTTGACTGTGATTGTTTAATCTTTGGCGTACAAGTGTACCATCAAAAGGCGATATGGAACATTACTGCATTCTAGTGCCGTTTATTATGGGTGCAGCTTGTTATATGTTTGTGACAGTAACCCTACAGTTTGGTGGGCCGAAATGTGAGCTAGCTAACTCCAAAATCAATGTGCCAATCAACCCCACTCACATCAGGACACAAAGCTGTATTCGATACAAAATATTTTCCCCATGTTAACAGATTGTAAAATTCAGAGTTCTTGCCAAAATGGATTATGGGTGGTCAGGACAGGACAGTCATTTTTGTTACATTTTTGTGAGAGTTGCCCTTCCTGAGCCAGAAATTAACATTGTGCCAACCAACCTCATTCTTCCTTACATGTGAAGGACTAACAGGGGGTAATCAGGAAAACTCTTTTCCTCACAAATGCACTTGAGTAGAAGAAAAGTACTCAGGAAGGTAGAAATCCATTACATTTCTACTTGAGTACATGTAACTACTAGCCACATCTGATTAGAACATGCATACTAATTTGCAAGGGGTCCTGCATGATAAATGGATGTGATTGATGGATAAATGGATTTTGAGGAATTGAATCTTGATTTTGATCTCTGTGGTTCTTAGTGACCTGTTTACATCAAGGTACATCTGAATCTAAAACCGAGCAGTCAGTTTTCAAATAGTTAATGATTTAGTATTAGCACCAACGGTTAGGGTTAAAGTGAGTGTTATGTTAGTAGTAGAGAACAGCACAGTTGAATGGACTAAACAAATCAATTGCACAAATTAAATCAGACTATAAAAACAAAAAAAACAGCCTACAGTGTATGGTGTACATGTTGTTTGTACACAACATCAGTTAATTTATCTTATCTATTATCTTGTATAGTTGTCATCTATATGTGCAAACCTGGCTCCTCAGCACTGTGCAAGATTTTCCATGCACAAGAACTAAAACTCAAGGTTTAACAACACACCACAAAGGAAGGTTGCGCATAAACCTTGGCCCAAAATAGACTAACAATACAAACTTTTTTTTAGTTCAGGGTAAACTACATCAGCTCAAAGTACTTCGCAATAGGAGCTGCCTTTGCAACCAAAGCAGTACAAAATAGCAAAATTCCTATTTCTATAGTATTTCCTTTGAGACTTGTCAAATGGACAGCATGGTCTAGGTAGACAAGGTCAGAACTTCTGGGACTGTGTTTACTGTTACTACTTTCAAAATTCTTAAAGCAGAAACAAATCTGCACCATGTATACAATAATAATAAACTGCACTGTAAAATGTGCCCTGCAAATGGCTTCAAGAAGGTTCTTCGAAGTTCTTCTCGAAACCTTCTTAAAGCACTGTCTGGATGAATACTGCAGAATATAAAAGGAGACATTTCTCACTTATTGATCCAAACATAGCCAAGAGAAGAAGATCACTAACAAGAAATGACAAGATTAGCAGCCTAGGTGAAAATAAATACACCAGGCAGAAAGACAAATAAATAAAATGAGCACAAATAAAAACTGCTTTTCAGAGCCCTCTGTATGTCCACTGTCTCCTCTCAATACCGATATGAAGTATGACAGCCTCATAGTGTGACAAATAACCACATGTAGGGAAAAACAATGAGTGACACTGAGTATGTGATGAGAGAAATGAGAAGCACTTGGAAAACAATCCTGAAAAAAACACAATCCTGAACATTAAGTCTAAATGTGAAGTTATATACAGTCACATGGGGCTGGTGTGAATGTAGGTTTTCATTCTAGGGAAGCATGATCAGTAACTGAAGGCTTGGACTGTCTGATTAAACAAGCAAATATCGGTCATGCTCCTGCTTGATTGGAATCCAATCCAGCCCATTTGTGGATAAGATTGGACACCTCTGCTCTAGAGAAAAAAATTGGCCCAAACTATGCCAGCAAAATGGTCCCCACAGCAAAACACAGCCACTCAACTCCCTCATTGCATTCATACCTGTATCATTCGAGGACACCATACATGCACCATGACTGCTAGAGCTAGGCCTTCAATTCCATAACTGTCAAAACTCAGTCAAAACATTAGGAAAAACCCAACTTCTGATAATGCTAATTTCTGCTAGTATCCCTATGGGATTCTGGTAGTCAGTTACTGCTAAACTAATGGCACTTTGCATGAACAGTTTTTGACTGTTATAGATTAAACACAGACATTTGAATCTTCTAAAAGACATTCCCTGTTTTACTTGCAGCTTATGACAGACATGTTAGAGTATATAGCATGTCACTGTGACTCAGAATAAGTTCTGGTACAGTGTTGGTACCACTGGTACCACAACCCATTGAGTTAGTTGTTGCTTATCTTCACTGTCAGTGATGTATCTAGGACCTCCAGAAGGACCTAGAGTGACCTTTTTTGCATGAAGTTGGACCCAGATATAGGAAATCAAAACATAATTGGTTAATTCCTCCTTCATTTCCTAATCATATAGTTAATCTAATGTGTTGTGAATTTCAGCAGCTCTTGAAGTCCTAACCAATAGGAGAGCTTTGTTTTGCTATATTTACTTAGAAACCACATAGAAAAGCAATTTGTAATTGGCCAATTTTCCCTATTTATTTCCATCCAAAATGTAACAATGAATTAGTCGTAGTTACATTTACATTACATTTACACCATTTGGCTAACGCTCTTATCCAGAGCGACTTACAATTTGATTATTTTTACACAGGCAGGCAGAGGTAGTGTTAGGAGTCTTGCCAAAGGACTCTTATTGGTATAGTGTAGGGTATTTGCCAAGGTGGGGACTGAACCCCAATCTACAGCATAGAAGGCAGATATGTTACCCACTATACTACACCAGTAATGTAATAGTTGCAGAGTTTAGATACAAACACAATTCTGTTCAATAGAAATGAACTAAAAATTATAGCCATGCACTTTTTTGTTCCCAGAAATGATTAGGCCTTCTCTAAAGGCCTAGAAGGTCCTGAGCTTTGCCGTCTAATAATATCCCTATCTATGTAGTCACACAAGCATCATGTTCATTGAATATGCATTTGCGACCTTGCTGAAGCCCCTGGTCAAATGGTCTAGGTGAAAAGCACACATCTTCTACGACATTGTGTAAAACATAAATAAAAACAGAATACAATGATTTGCAAATCCTTTTCAACCTATATTCAACTGAATACACTACAAAGACAAGATATTTAATGTTTGAACAGATAAACATTGTTTTTTGCAAATATTCACCTATTTTGAATTTGATGCCTGCAACACGTTCCAAAGAAGTTGAGACAGGGGCATGTTTACCACTGTGTTACATCACCTTTCCTTTTAACAACACTCACTAAGTGTTTGCGAACTGAGGACACTTAATTGTTGAAGCTTTGTAGGTGGAATTCTTTCCCATTCTTGCTTGATGTACAACTTCAGTTGCTCAACTGGCGGCGTTTCTGGGTGTTGTTGATATCTGGCTTTCGCTTTACATGGCAGAGTTTTAACTTGCACTTGTAGATGGAGCGACGAACTGTGTTCACTGACAGGGGTTTTCTGAAGTGTTCCTGAGCCCATGTGGTAATATCCGTTACAGAATGATGTCGGTTTTTAATGCAGTGCTGCCTGAGGGATCGAAGGTCACGGGCATTCAATGTTGGTTTTCTGCCTTGCCGCTTACTTGCAGAGATTTCTCCAGATTCTCTGAATCTTCTGATGATATTATGGACTGTAGATGATGAAATCTCTAAATTCCTTGCAATTGCACATTCAGAAACGTTGTTCTTAAACTGTTGGACTATTTGCTCATGCAGTTGTTCACAATGTGGTGAACCTCGCCCCATCCTTGCTTGTGAACGACTGAGCCTTTCAGGGATGCTCCCTTTATACCCAATCATGACACTCACCTGTTTCTAATTAACCTGCTCACCTGTGGAATGTTCCAAACAGGTGTTTTTTGAGCATTCCTCAACTTTCCCAGTCTTTTGTTGCCCCTGTCCCAACTTCTTTGGAACGTGTTGCAGACATCAAATTCAAAATGAGTGAATATTTGCAAAAAACAATAAAGTTTGTCTGTTTGAACATTAAACATCGTGTCTTTGTAATGTATTCAATTGAATATAGGTTGAAAAGGATTTGCAAATCATCGTATTCTGTTTTTATTTATGTTTTACACAACGTCCCAACTTCATTGGAATTGGTGTTGTACATAGAACATCTGCACATTTTATACACAATAATTTTTAACACATTGGAAAAATAATAAAACATACAGCTTGGCCTATATGAAAGTTATGGTATATATATATATATATATATATATATATATATATATATATTATGTTTTTTTTTTCCTTCATGTTAATGGAATAAAGAAAGATCAAAGAAATATAAATTGTGCACTACAGTTTGGAGTAAAATGTCATAATTAAATAATTCCGTAGAGAATTTTTACATTTTACTTGAACATACTTTTCTTATTGAAACACTGGCAGGTTGGCAGGAATATTTGTGACTGAAGCTCCGGCCACCCATGCCTCAACAATGAACCCTCTTTCAAAAACACTTATTTTCCTCTTACCATTTTGATCCAAAATTGTGTTCAACTAGACCAGCTCAGCACTTTTATACATGCCACAGAGCATGATAGGATGTTAATTGCTTATTACTGTGTCATGCACTCCTTCTGTCTGAAAGCATGTTTCCCCCCTCACTTCCGTCCACTTTTTCAGGTTTTTACTTTAGCTTGTCACCACTCTGTAGGTACACATTAGGCATACAGAATAAATGGCAACTCAGTAGGTGTTTCCTGCATGTCTGTCACTTTTTAATCTTTTTTCTCTCACTTATGCAACTTGATAACTTGCATGTGATTGACTCGTCTACACTCAGCACCTAATGAAAAACAAACAAGCACAAACCATTATCAGCACTGGAGCAATGGACAAGCTAAGTGAAAAGGAGGGGAGTTCCTGGCCCTCCTCTTGCTGTAGGTATGCAATACTTGTGAGGAATTTGTAAGGCTTGCACTTAGGCCATTTCTGTAATGGGTTTGGACTTGGGGGGACATATTTATGGGACAAGAATTTGGGAGAATTATGGCTTCAGCTGAAAGAAAGGTACACTCTCGTGTTAAGCCTTGAAAACATGAAAAGTAAGTAAGTGCTGTGAAGTTCTTCAAGCCAACTATAGCCCCTGAGACTGACATTTATAACACAACAACTGGAAGATTTAGGAGGGAATCTCGTTATCAGCCAGGATCAGGGTCAGCAGGACTAAAGACTAACTAAAGGGAAATCTTTACCCTGTGATATCCTCCAGACTATGATCCCCTGGACAACGTCACAAACTTTCAGACATTTGCTGACACATTTATGATGGTTTAATGAAAGCAAAACATTTGCCTTCCCGAAGCTGAAAAATGTGCTTCAAATAGGACTGCACTGTGAGCACATACTGAAGGAATGCACTGTCGAGGTCAAGTTTATTCAACACTTTTTTATTTCTGTGGAGTGAAAATTGAAGACATGCATCAAGTGGTTCTCCTGTTTCAGACCAATCAATTTGTCGGACACTAATGATGAGGTTGGTTGCAATTGGTGGTTAAAGGGGAACTGATTTTGCTAAATTGCTTAATCATTCAATGCTTTAGATCTAAACTAAATCATTTAGAATGGTTCAGTGTGAAACACACCTTTCTAGAGAAATTTACAGAGTCAAAATTATTCACCATTATAGTACTAGGAACCAGACGTCCGAAACATTTAATGGTTCTAAAAGCTACATCCTGGTAAGTTATTACAGAAAATGGTTGTTAATGCGTTGCTTGACGCCTGAGACATTGTTTTGTGATAATTTTGTTATAAAGTTTTGACCTAAACTGTATTTTCAGTATACACACTCCAGGATTACTTCCGTGTTTCCTCTCAAAACTGCATTATCAATTGAGATCAATGTGCGCAAGCTAAAATGATTTTGTTGTTACTAGCCTGTAGCTATAGCTGTTCAATAATGCCAGCAGCACCTTTTATTTACAGTTTTTACAGGTTTCTTACTTATCTTGGAAGATGGCAGAGTATGAGGAGGACTTCAAGGAGGTGTTTCCAAAATGTTGAAGAGCCAAATCAATTTGAAACGGAATACACAAGTGAATCACAGTGGCTTGAAGAAGAGGGAGTCAAGAGAGAGAGAGAGAGAGAGAGAGAGAGACTGAACCTGCTGGTGCCAAAGCAAACCCTATGAGGAACGATAGCGAGGCAGATATTTTATTGTGCGTCCTACTTTAGACAGCCAATAAGATAACATCTAACAGTGATTATGCACGGTGGCTAATGGAGAGGATTTATTTCACTCACATTTCTTACCTTGATTCCACTTTCTATGGTGGAAAATACAACAGAGGGAACAGCAGTTTTAGCCCACATTTGAAGAATTTAAATTGTAGTCGTTGCTACAAACCCCAAATTTGTCCGACTTCAGTATTTGCATGTAGCTTCAAAACAATTAGCCACAACTTCAGGACGTCTGGTATTTGTAATGGCAACTGAAAAATCCCCACCATACTGTATTTTCTCCATTTATTTTTGCATCCTGGTACAGTGCAGGTCACCATCACTCTGAGAAAATAACCAGCAAGGTGCAACTGTGATCTATCACTGCTCCTTTGATAAATATCCAAACACAAAAAGCGTGCAAGGCGGAGAGGTAGAAAAAGGGCATTGTAAGGAAAAAAAGAATTCCACAGAAAACAGATTTTTCAAATTTAGCACTATTTACCATTATCTGCATGACATATAAAAACTCACAAGACACAAGTAAGTTTACTGCTCATTCTGGATAGCAGATAAAATGATGGTATTTGTAGTGTAGACATAACGACGTCTGGTTTCTAATACTACAATGGTGAACAATTTTGACTCTAAATTTCTCAGCAAAGAAAATTCACTCCAAGCCACTCTAAATGATTTAGTTTACATCTAAAACCATTGTATGATACAGTAATTTTGCAAAATCTGTGGATTTCCCCTTTAAAAGAATGTTCTAGATTTTACTTTTCCATTTCTTTAAAACATTATGAAACGTTCTGAAAAGCTACATATATACACCTTTTCCCTGGGAAATTAACGTTGTGCACTTTTAAAAGTCAATACGTTTACATTGTTTGTACTTTAAGGAACATAAATGCACCTGCACAAGTTCCTTTTTTGACAGTGTACATGCAAAAAAAACAGACAGACTGTTTTGAGTGCCTCATGATTGTGATGTCACAACACTACTTATAACTGAATTGAGAACCATTTGTCACTGTGAAATTAGACCTCTGCATTTAACCCATCTGTGCAGTGAAACACCCACATACATGCACACTAGTGAACACACACACTAGGCAGCAGTGAGCACACTTGCCCGGAGCAGTGGGCAGCCCTATCCACAGCGCCCGGGAAGCAATTGGGGGTTAGGTGCCTTGCTCAAGGGCACTTCCGTCATTGACTGTTAGCCAAGGAGATTGAACCGGCAACCTTCCAGTCACAAAGCTGGTTCCCTAACCTTCAGCCCACGACTGCCCCTGTTCATTCAGTCTATAGCCATTTAAGTGATAAAGTGATATGAAGTGTTGTTACTGCAAACAATCTGTAGCAGAGTTACTGGAGCAAAAGATATGGGGAAACGATTAAATGTTGTGCTGTTCCTGGCTGTCAGGAAGCAAAAGTATCATTGCAGATCTGAAAAAAAGTGACTGAAGCTGATTTTCTCTGACATCTCTCAGCATTTCAGTTTCTAATAACAGGGACCTGTTCAGGACAGGCATTCAGAGCAGAGGTCACATGTCAGTACAACAACAAAAAGGGGTTGGAAAATGGTCCTGTAAATCAAATTATGACTGTTTTAGTGCATAAAACTACACGAACATTAGAACTGGACATCAAGGTAATACAACCCCAATTCCAATGAAGTTGGGACGTTGTGTAAATCATAAATAAAAACAGAATACGATGATTTGCAAATCCTTTTCAGCCTATATTCAATTGAATACACTACAAAGACAAGATATTTAATGTTCAAATGCATAAACTTTATTGTTTTTTGCAAATATTCACTCATTTTGAATTTGATGCCTGCAACACGTTCTAAAGAAGTTGGGACAGGGGCATGTTTACCACTGTGTTACATCACCTTTCCTTTTAACAACACTCAATAAGCGTTTGGGAACTGAGGACACTAATTGTTGAAGCTTTGCAGGTGGAATTCTTTCCCATTCTTGCTTGATGTACAACTTTAGTCTCCGTTGTCATATTTTGCGCTTCATAATGCGCCACACATTTTCAATGTGAGACAGGTCTGGACTGCAGGCAGGTCAGTCTAGTACCCGCACTCTTTTATTACGAAGCCACGACGTTCACTGACAATGGTTTTCTGAAGTGTTCCTGAGCCCATGTGGTAATATCTGTTACAGAATGATGTGGGTTTTTAATGCAGTGCCGCCTGAGGGATCGAGATTTCTCCAGATTCTCTGAATCTTTTGATGATATTATGGACTGTAGATGATGAAATCCTTAAATTTCTTGCAATTGCATGTTGAGAAACGTTGTTCTTAAACTGTTGGACTATTTGCTCACGCAGTTGTTCACAGTAGTGAACCTCGCCCCATCCTTGCTTGTGAACGACTGAGCCTTTCAGGGATGCAGGAAAATGTAAGATTTAGGCTTTAAACACTTTAAAGTTGCAGTTTGATCTTGTGAAGAATAAATGTTATTAAGATTTGACTATGATGAAAAGTTATTATTATATATTATATATTATATATAGTCTTGCTTGCATATGGAACATCCTCATCCATATTTGCCATGTTTTCTTTTGAAACAAACAGGAAAGAGTGCAGAATCAAAACTGTTGATACAGATACAAGTGAATCAAATGTAATGTTTCTCACTTTGTAATTAAATATGTAATTACATAATTACATTTGAATATAAGTGCAATACACTACAATACAATAAGATTTTTTGAGGAGATTTATTTTAATGAGTCAAAATTTCTCATTTTGTCAAAAAGCCACATTTTGAAGGAATGAATTCAACGCTTAGTCAATGGACGCAAACCCTGAGAGACACAAATGTATATCAGATCTCAGGTCCACCACTGGTGTGCTCTTTGATGTGAATTATGCAATAAGGGAAAATAAAAACATCAGGATCTTCACTAGCAGTATTGTGCCACTGAGCAGGCTGCGGCCTGCACCATGGCACCACTGAACACATTCATCACATAGCTGATGACACCAGCTTCAGGGCTGTAATTAGTGTTTACATACCCACACACACAGAGTGCCTATGTGGTCATATGGCCACCCATCCGCACAGACACATCAATGTGACCCAAACTTTACAGCATAGCAGGCAACGGACTCAATTATAAAACATATGTGGCAGCTTCCCCCTTAAAGTGTTACTGGAAGTGCTGCTATTTGAGCCTGGATTTGTGTGTGTGAAGAGGCTAGGGATGACTTACGCATTCTGTGATGCATATTCCCCCCACATCACACACCCTTGCCATGGCAACCACCGTTGTGCGTCTCCTGTTTGCGTGACTTTGGCGAAAGGCCGGCCGACGACGGGTCCTATAAAATCTCAGAGCCGCCGCCAAGGACTGGAAAGTATGTATCTGATTCATTTGTGCCACGAGAGAGAATCGAGCAGGAATACATCATGTGAAGCCTTACTCAGGCCAAACGCCACTCACACTGTGCTGATTCAGCCCTTTTGTCTGCCTGCTCTGAGAGGAAAAGGACGTGGAGGACGTAGACAGGAAGAGAGGCCTGCCAGACAGCTCAGGAGTCACAATCTGAGGACTGGATGAAGTCTGCAGAGGCAGCTATGGAACAAGAAGATACACCATTAGTTAAGAATCGAAGCCTATTCATTTATTAAAGGGAGCTGTTGCTCTGTAAGCCTACCACTTACACTATGCAGTTGCTTTGGTTTGACCACCCTGGTTACCCGGCATGTTTGCCAAATTTTCTACGATATTAGCATATCCTCTTCAGCAGTGGTGTCCAAGCTTACCTGCAAAGGCCAGTGCGACTGCAAGTTTTCATTCCAAATGAGCTGGATCACACCTGATTTCACTTGTTTGATCAATTACTCAGTCTTCAGACAACTGATCATGAGCTCCTGCTTTGTTGGAATGAAAATCTGCAGCCACACTGGCCCTTTGTGGATTGACTGAGCCACTGTTCCAGAGGAACAAACTTGAATGTCATTTTTTTCTTCAGGTTTTAGTGCATGATTTCTATTTATTTGCTTAGGGTAACAGAAAATAAAATAAATGTCATGTAACATTTGCACATTTTTCCCAATATATTAAATTTAGCACATACACAGCAATTGTGCATTAAAATGTGCAGAAATGTGTTCTCTGTGACTGCACATAGAATGTTTTTTGGGATTTGTTGTGTGGCCAGAGTTCAAAGCAGCATTTAAGATGTGCTCTTGGGGGTCATGGTAGTGTTAGTGGTAGTAGAATCTCCATTTGTGAAGAGGGGAAGGTGCTGTTTCTGAGTCTAGTTGTCCGTGTATGTATGACCCTGCAGCATTTGCAAAAAGGTAGGAGAGCAAATATGCAAGGGGAAGGGTGGCTTGGATCTTTCTGGAGAGAGCAGCTGTGGTAAATGTTCTTAATTGCTAGTAATAGAAACCCAAAGATGTTCTGGGTAGTCAGAGCAACAGGTCAGAATGCCTTCAGAAGTTAACCGGTCGATATCACTACCAGTGCGCTCCTTAGAAAGTAAAGGGGTGTCCTTTTCCATGAAGAGGTGTTGAGGAACACTAAGGAACTTTAAGGTGGAGACACATTCCACTGCATCTTCATTAATGCAGATGTGGGAACGTGCCCTGCACTAAATTCCTGATGTTCATGCTAAGTTTTTGTGATTTTCCTGTTTCTTTGTTTGAGAATGTGGTGGTTGGCAAAGCACCACTGTCCCAAGGTTGGCACTTCCTATTTACAGGCACTCTCTGTGTAAATTAAAAGTCAGCCCTGTAAATGATGGTGCTGGAGTTGTATACGGGTGGGTATACAGTTGTTGAAAAATAAGAAAAGTAGTGGGCTGAATATGCAGCCTTGTGGTACGCCAGTGTTTTGAGTGAAGGAACAGTGGGTACCCAGCCTGTCAGCCCAACATTGTTTAGGAAGTTAAAGATCCAATTACAGAGTGGTGTGTTGAGGCTTAAGTTGTGCAATCTGAAAGCCAGCTTGTTTGGAACAATGATGTTCAATGCTGGGCAATAATGTGTATTGATGCTCTGCCTATGTTAGGGCTTGTTGCAAGTAATCAAGATAGCATCTTCAGTTGGCCTACTTGCTCTGCAGGAAAACTTGCATTCCTTCAAGGTGGGGAAATCGTTGGTTTATTGTGAGCCAAGACCACACTGGATGATGCAGCTGGGTGGTAGTCATTTAGGCTTTTGATAGTTTTGGTATGAGAATAATGGTTGACTAGGACATTTATGGACTTCAGCCTAAATGAATGGTTAAGGATGTTAGTGAAGACCGCTAAGTTGGTCAGGAAAGTTGGACGTGAGTTCATCAAACATACTTAATTTCTGCAGTTTGGAAGGTAAGCAGTTGGTAAGCAACATTAAATTAATCTCTTGACGCCCTCTATTGGTTAGTCTTTGGAAGTGGCGCCCCAAGAATACTTCATGCTCTAGTACATCTTTTTGAAAGAAATGTGTGCTTTTTGTCAAAAGTTTATCTTCATAATTAATGATTTTTGCTGTCCAGAAAATGTGTAAATGTCATGAGGCCAATTACTGTGAATATACAGATTACTATTGTACTGGTCATTGCATGCTATACACACATATCACAAAATAATCAAAAAACAAGCAAAGATTGGTCAAAGAGTTCACTTAAATTTATTAAAAGCCAAGTCAAACATTAGAATACTGAAACGGCAAAGTTTTTTTACTACTTTTTTCGTTCCATTTTGTACAAATCACAGTGGTTCAAAAAGTATTACAAAGGATTCATTAAAACGTTTTTTTTGCAACAGCAGCAAAAACATTCGGATTGTTGTTTTTCTTTTTTTTTTTAAAAAAAAGCCCTTAATGTGTCATGTGTGCTCTTTTTTGTATATTTTTTTGTTTCAGAATATTAATGGTAATTCTCAAAAACAAATACAAACTTAAAAAGCTTACCAAGATTAACACAAAGTGCATAATGTTATAATAGTCATGTATTAACAGAAAAAAGGGAGAAGGGTCAAATCACAGCCTTTTAGGCAGTTGCTAACCATTCTCTAACATTGAGATGGCCTTGAGACAGAGGGCCTCACCATATGCGAAAATGGACAATGCTCTTTGCAGTTTTGTGATGTGTTGTAATTGGCATGAGAAATAAGGCTAATTCCTCAAAAAGTGAGAGTGGTTACCAGAGTACATCAGTTATGCTTGTATTAGTTTTGCATATTGTTAATCTTTATGGTAGATCTTGTAAGAAAAGGCTGGCTCTGTCTCAGGAGTTCACTGGCTAGGAAACACAAGCAGGACTTAAGTGGTTTTTAAGAAGCGTCTAATTTTGCTAAATGTGGAAGAAAGCTTTGGGGGGATTAGAAAAAAAAAAATTTTTTTTTTGTGTTCAAAAGCAAAAATCACAAGCAATCCTCTTGAAAAATCTAAATCAAACGAGAGTTTGAGGCTGTTAGAATCTGTGGGGAGGAAAAAATCTGGGATCTCATTATGCAAAGTCAAAGGACGTGGCAGCACAAGAGGAAGCCAGTCTTTGCACTTCCAGCTTCTGTGCATCAACAACTGAAATGTTACCATAACATGAAGCCTAAATTCATTTGTGCATAATGCATTGTATATGTGACTTTCAATAACACTTTACTGTAATGTTCATAAGCTTGTCTTCACAACAGACATAAACCTACATTAACATTGGTGAAGGTTTATTCCAACAGGCATCATTTGTAAAGGTTGCTCTTGTCAACTTTGATGTAAAGTTATTTTCCTTTTTGGGATGAAGTGACATAGCAGGTTACAACACCTTTATAGCTTAGTGTATATTACAGTGACATAATGCTGACGATGTGACATTACAATATTATACAACATTACAATATTTATCCTTATCATAATAAGTTACATCACAATATGTGACTATGCATTTCTGAGCATATTGTGGATATTGAAGTACTTCTCAACTGCATGTTTGATTACAAAGAGAGCATAAATAGTCCTACTTAATTGGATTTAGTTCTGCACAATATGTAAAATGTTTAGAACAAATCTTTCATTTAAATATTTGGATGTTAACGCTTTGTACTTTTTAGATGTAGAACTACTTTGTCTGTTCCAACTTACTAAAACGTGTATCATGTAAAGTTCTTGAAATATAGAGAAAGTACATTTTCCCCATGCTGACCTTATGACACAGCTTTATTACTATAAATAATGAAATGAAATGAAACTCACTTGAGGGCCACAGAAAATGTCCACTTTTTTTGTTCAAGCACTACAATGTCACATGACACAGATGTTATCTAAACCTGAAATAATCAAACCTTTTTGCCAAATGATGCCTACTGTAATAAGTGTTTATAAATGTTTTTGTAGGTCGGTGTAAGTCATGAAGTAAAGTGTTACCAGATTTTCTGGGTAACAGCACAAGGAAAAACTCTGCTAGATTTTCCTATGGCTGGCCTGCAGAGGGCAACAGCGCCCTTGGACAGAGTATACTGTCAGGTGGGTGTGCGAGTGTCCCACAGATCCACCTCTCCCACAGTCAAACCAGCATGATCACAGCTCTCACCCTAAGCATGGTTTCCACTCAGCTCAGCAAAACAAAGAGAGAGCAGGAACCGTTCCATTTAAAGAGGCGCAAAGACAAGAATGCAGCATAAAGACAAAACAGTAGGCTTTGCTACATAATGTCCACAGGCACTGACAGTAGAAGGAGGAATACAGTGGTCAGCTGCCTGATTTAAGTGTATGTGTCTGCTTTACAATTATCCAAAACCTAAAGGCATTTGTAAGAGGCCCCTCTTGAGAAAGGCAACAGGAGATTTTTTTTTCCTTTAAAAATCAAAGGCACAGGTAATTCCAGGAGAGAACAGCTCTTGAGTTTTCTATTTTAGCTGACAAACTACTGAGCCCTATGGAACATTAGTACTGTAACCTGTGGAGGACAAAGGAGGAAAAAAAAGATATATAACCAAGGACATGAAAAAAAACAAAAAGTGTATAACTGGTCCTTGGGGTTTTTGCCCCAAATGTAACACTCATTTGACATGTTCATACTGTACATAGGCTCATGACAGAATAATTATTTAATGACAAAGTGCATACCCGATTCGTAATACAAACTTTACTCAGGAACGCATGCAACCGTGTTTCGCGACCATTCCTCGTGCACATTTCTTTTGTAAACGTGCATCTCTCACCAATTCCACAATGTAAGATTCAAGGCAATCACTTCTAAATCGCATCTTTAGTTCTTCTTTTCCACAATTTGGGCCAAAGTGCATAGGTAGTTTTAGTAATTATACTGTGAACAAGGGCCAGTCAGTTGTTAGTGCTGTTAGTGCTATTGAACAAGTCTCCAAACAATGCACCTCAAATCTTACACCTTTACCTAAACCAACAACATAAATTACCCATCTAACAATAACAACACAATCCACATCCCCTAAATCCAACGTTAGCAAAGGCATAACAATAAAGCATGTGGTTACTATACAAAGACCTTGGACCCTTCGTCCATGGACACTGAGCACTACATGAAGCTGAAAAATATTTTTAAAAAGTCCACCATTGTACAGAAGAAAAGTCACACGATGCTACAAAATGTCATTTGTTTTTAAAAAGGCTGAAATTTAGAAACAGTCAATGCCATGCACATCAAAGGCAGACCCAATCAGAGAGGAAATGTGCAAGGGCATACAAGAAGAAGAAGAAGAAGAAACAAAAAGAAAGCAAATATCAAAGTGCTGTCTAGCCCAAAACCACCAAGGCAACACAGCACTCCATCTCCAAAAACTACAGCATCCTGGGGGCTAACACCATAGATTTGTCTGTGAGAGCTACTCAGTTTTACTTTGCAGTTTGAAAAGCTTCATCTTTGACATTATTAGAGGCACCGATAGCAATTTAGCTAAGAAAATGTTAGCTAGTATTTTATTCTCTGCAGAAAAACTCTGCATTGTAACATTAAATCTAGAATGCCAACAACTTTCTTCTAAAATGTACCACTACATGTATCGACTGCCACCTGCAAAATTTGTAGCACTGAGGCATTAGGTAATTCACCCTCAATTTCCAGTCATAACGGCCATTAAATAAATACAAGTTACTCATTTTTCAGGATATAAAATACAATAAAAAGAGGATAAACAAGGGGAAAGCCAAAGAAAAATAATAAGGGGAAAAATATCCATAAAAACTGGAGTTTAAAAAGTGATGAAAAAAGATTTAGAAAAAATATTTTCCTAAAAATGAGAGACTTGGTAGACCATCAGAACTGACACCATTAGATAAACAGTTTAGAGAGAGACAAAAAAGAAGCTCCACTCTTGCTTGAGATCTGAAAAAATTCAAAGGTGTTTTTGCACATTCCTGCACTCTGAGAAGACAACTCAATGCTGAGTCTGAAAGGATATGCAGCTGTCGAGAAGCTTTTATTGAGAAAATGAAACGGACAAAAAAGAACATTCACTAATTGAAAAAGAAACTAGTGGTGTCCTTCGAACAGAGTCCAAACCTCCACATCAATGAATGAGTTTGAGATTATTGGGCCATGAGAAGCAGAAAATGCAACCAACTTCAAGAATGAACTTGATAAATCTTCTTGCAGAGCTCTCTGAAAAGCTGAATGCAAGGCTCCTGAAAAGAACTGAAGCTGTAATAAAGAGTGGCACATCACTCAAAATATTGTTGTTATATTTAGTGGTCATGTATATTTTTCTGTTAAATGTTTTCTGCTTTTTTCTGATACAATAAAATAAATAACGTATTTAATAGCCGTTTTGACTGTAAATGAAATAATTGAAGAGTGGTCTCTTGACTTTTACACAGTGCTGTTTTCAGATGAACAAGAACCCCCTTACTGACATCTGTTGTTTCCAGAAAAATCCTTTAGTCAAAATCAAAGCCTAACCGTTTTAGCACCAGGCTGCAGATCTTTCTTTTTTTGTTCCTTCTTTCCAAAGATCAGCCTCATTCGCACCTGGGCCCAGTGAGATTCTCTCACGCATCTATTTCAGTAGCTGTTGATGATTTCAACATGTCCCCAGAGAGGAGAAAGCCTTTCTGCATCATGTCTTCTGCTAGCTGCCACAGACACCTGGGTGCAGCCTTGAGGGAGTGAAAAAATCAGAAAGCCAGAAATAGAGGAAGGTGCCACAAAAAAAAGTTCACCCAACATTTTGCTACGTTCACGATCACTTCTAAAATTCCCAGAAATAACTTTCTTGCGAAACGCTACCATATCATGCCTCATTAGGAATGTAGCATGTAGCACCTTGCTCAACACAGCCCAAGCAGAAGAATAACTCCAAAAACACAAAGAGGCTCTATGCTAAATTAGAGTAGGAAAATAAAAACATTCTGTCACAGGCACTCACTCTCTTGATCAGAAAGGCAACTGAAAAAACACCCCTTTCAGACGATTAGCTCGGAAGGTAGAAACCAAAAGAATGTGTTTGACAAGTGCTCATTGAGCGAAAAATGCACTTTCCAATGGGGAACCAAGTGGAGAGATATATCTACAGTTAGCTATGTTACATTATATAATACCACTTCAGCAGAACAGATTAGCTACTACCACAAATCCTACCTTCCATTTTGCTACAAGCCTTTCAACTGAAAGCCATAAAGCTTCTTGGAAAAAAGAGACATGTCCTTAGCTCATGAACAGTCAGGAACGTTGTTCACTTAAGATTGTCACATGGGGAAAAAGGAAAGGATATATAAGACAAGTAGTAAGAGAGAAACAACTATCAGGAGAAAAGAACTGGGTTGTATGAATACTGTCACTGTGGTGGTTAGTTATCCTGAGCACCATTTTTCTCTGCATGAAGTGGAAAGTGAGGCTCCGGCTGTGTGGCCTTACACTGCAGCTTTGTGAATCAAATGACACAGCAAATGAACTGAATTTTGCGCTACTCCATGTTCATCCCTCTATCCATTTTTCCTTTGTCTATCTGCAGAGGTAGAAGACAAAACTGAAGATAGCCAACATTGTTCTTAGCAAGGGGAAGGGTGGCGGGGGGTACGAAAAACATCACAGCTTAGTTTTTGGTTATCAGGCAGGTATTAGAAGTAAGAGTAATTAAAACCAGGCCAGAAAACATCTTTGAAAGGATTCTCAAGTGGAAAGGTGAAAGAGATCAGGAAAAAGGCAAGAATTGCAGCTTAATTTACCTGCTGTTTGTATAGTTACTAATGTGTTCCACAGAGGGGTAAACTCGGGAAGCAAAAGTGCCCCTAGTGGCTTGGAGATGTAAAGGCAAGTAAATTGAAAAAAACCTTGCTAGTGGTCAAAAACTAATTCTGATTCATAAATAAAACTTCACTGACATTTGTGATTGTTAATACTTCAGTGGCAGTGTTACAAAAAGCCCTAGATTCAAATCTCACTTGCCGTGAAGTTTCTTCTGTTCTGCTTTAGTGTATTTTGGTGAGGTGTTTTCATCATCTGAACAAGCCCGAGTTGTCTCTCTTTGGTGCTTTGTCAGAGCCTTCTTGGGTGAATGACCTGAGCTATGCACCACTTGTTTATTTAGTGTTCTGTTTCTGCCCCTGGCCTACTTCATTAACAAGTCCTAGCAACAAGGATTCTTGAGTGGAGTTTCCCCACATAGTGCCTCAATGGAAAACAAAAAACAATTGGCATGGAGAGCCAAAACAGGGCTATGGAAGATCCAAAAACGAAGAATATAGAATATAGGCAAAAGTGGTTCTGTACTGAGGCAAAAATCACGAACCACAGGATTTACCTTTCTGGTTTGAAGAATAACCAAATCCCTGCCGCTGTTTTAGTTGTTAGGTGCATTCAAAGCGTAAGGTATTTTGCAGCTCTCGTATGCATTGGACATGGTTGTTTTTGTTTCCCCCCAGATACAGGTTTCACTGAAGAAGCTCATTGCAACAGTACCATGCACTTTACATACTTGGGCGCCAGCGCCTAGGCCTGGTGCTGGGTGAGAATGTGTTTGAGAATGTGTTTAGTAGTTCTTGTATAACAATAACAGTCTTAGGAATTGAAGGCAGATCATTGCCATGAAGACATTCCCTACAGGGTGCTGTGGTGAGGCCTCCAACCTTGCTGAATTAGCACAGTGAATCACGCAACACAAAAAGTGAGAAAGAGCCTACGCTTTCTCTCAACCTTCTCTCCTTTCACAGACATGCTGCAGGCTCTTGAGGAGGCCACAGCTTTTTTTGCCCTAGGCCTGTTTAAAAGCCTGGCTCAAAGAGGGAAATTAGAAGCTCTGAGGCAAAGCAGTCCCAGGCTAACTTCCAGCAGCCAGGACGCACACACTGGACACAGGACACGGGGCTCCCCAGATTCGGCTGCATGCCTCAGGGCCGAGAAGGGGCGAGGGATTTGGGGTGGGAGCTGTTGGTCAGGGGCGCACTTTCAGGAGATGTGAGGCGCCGAGGATGACGGGTGTCTCCAGAAACACCAGCCCCGTTTGATGTGCTGCTTGCGCAGGATCTCCTCCTCACGCTCACGCTCTTTCTTTGAGCGGTTGTAGCGGTCCTCCTCCTTCAGGAACCAGACAGGCGGCCAGCGCTGCTTCTCAAAGTGCTTCTGGTTCTCTGTAGGAGAAATGGGAGAAGATACTCAGACGACTGGATGGGAAAAAGTTGGAGTTAGAGACAGAAACAGTAGTGTGCAAATGTCAGGGACCACACTTTCATTTCTTTTATGTCCAGCCAAAATGGCCATTAAGTCATTTATCTTTCAGAGTAGGAAAAAAAAGCAGGAAACATATTCATTCAAATATCATTCAAACTTTTTCAGTCTTAAGTGTGTTCATGCTTTATTACACCTTCCATTTCTTCAGGAGACTTGCTTTCTATTCCTCAAAGAAATATGCAGTGATATTTTTCTGCACTTCTCAAGTTTAGTCTTAGAAGCCTTTTCTGATTCTTTAATAATTTCTGAAGTCTGGTTTTGGAAAATCTTGTTTATTTAGTTATTTGCTTTTGACTTTCTCCTTCCTTATGCAAGGGGACTATCTAACATCTAATCTCAAGGCAGCTAAGGTGTGTTTGGGCAGTTGCTTGTGAGAACATTAGAGTCTCTCTGGAGGCTAACAATGTGAGTGATACTTTGGAGAACAGCTGTTGTTGGTAAGACACAGTTATAACTCATTGGATTTAAAACTAAAAGCATGGGAAAGCTACAGGTTCACAAAAGAGTGGACAAATTAAATACTGATGATTTAATATTATTTTATTTGATATGTTGAAGGATTTTGTGTATTTTTTCATTAAATATAAAATAGTTTTTTGTTTTTGTCTGACACTAAAAAATGAATAACTTGTACTTACTGGCGGTTCTGACTGGCAAATAAACAAACAAAAGGGTGGTCTCTGACCTTTGCATGGCAGCGCATAAAAGAAAGGCAAAGAGCCTTTGGAGGACAAGTACTTGAAGATAAGTATTTGATATGGTTAAGAATTAACATTCCCTGGATGACAAACAGCAAATATTAGATGTACCTGGTGACATGGCCTTCATGTCTTTGGGGAACTTGCGACAGATACTGTTGTAGTTGGTACAAATGTGGTGCAGGCACCAGGCTGAGAGCTGTTTGGCATTGTGGAACTATAGAACATACACAGAAAAGAAGATGAAGTGGAGTTGGCACAAGGCATCAAATGGCGATTTTCAACAATGGAGCTCATTTGAAAGGCAACGACTGATCATCCTTTGAACTGGAATTAGAGTGAGCTATGAATAAATGCTAATTCAGGGGATTAATGTGTTCTCTTTGTTACCTAGCTACTTCAGTATTTAAATCAGTATGTTTAACAGAATAACAGGCCTTTCTACTCTGAATAAAGTCTGTTTTGCCATAGACCTAAATTAAATAGATTACCTGAGCCATCTCTAGGTAAGCCAGCACCTGTCCATCAATGTCTGCTCCTTTAACCGCCCACTGCAACAGTTCTTCAACAGCATGTTGCTCTGTGGACCACCATGATTCAGTGTTAATATGTAAGCCTTAAAGCTTAAAACAACATAGAATGACAGTTTACATTAACAGACTGAAGTTAGTCATACATCTAATGAAAATTAGCATTATAAACATCTCATGCTGTAATGGGATAAATCAGTATGAACAAATGCTTAGAGGAGAAAACCACTAATATTTCAAAATGTATGCTTGTTGTTAAGATAACTCCAGAGGGGTTTGGCACAAAATGTGCCATTGTAGATAAATGTAAGTCAGAATTGTTTACAACAGTATTGATAAGAACCACACCTGAAACACTTAATGAGAGGTACATTTAGAGTGTTCTAAAGCAAAATAGTACCCCAAAAAACTTTTACCATTATCAACATACTCAGAAAACACAGGTTGGTACTCATATTTGCATTGTATTTGTACACTGATCAGGCATAACATTATGACCACCTCCTTGTTTCTATGCTCATTGTCCATTTTATCAGCTCCACTTAATATATAGGTGCACTTTGTAGTTCTACAATTACAGACTGTAGTCCATCGGTTTCTCTGCATACTTTATCAACCTTTTACCCTGTTCTTCTATGGTCACAACCTCCATGGACCCTCAAAGAGCAGGTACTATTTGGGTGGAGGATCATTCTCAGCACTACAGTAGCACTGACGTGGTGGTGGTGTGTTAGTATGTATTGCGCTGGTCTGAGTGGATCAGACAGAGTTTTTAAACACCTCAGTGTCATTGCTGGACTGAGAATATTCCACCAACCAAAAATATCCAGCCAACAGCGTCCTGTGACCACTGATGAAGGACTAGAGGATGACCAACATAAACTGTGCAGCAGCAGGTGAGCTATCGTCTCTGACTCTGACAAGGTGAACTGACAAGGTAGAAGTGTCCTGACTACTGAAGAACAGGGTAAAAGGTTGATAAAGTATGCAGAGAAACAGATGGACTACAGTCTGTAATTGTAGAGCAACAAAGTGCACCTATATAATAAGTGGAGCTGATAAAATGGACAATGAGTGTAGGAACAAGGTGGTGGTCATAATATTATGCCTTATTGGTTGTGTAGATACTTTTTGACTTAGATTTTTTGTAGTCTCTTCCCACTGTAATTAGCATTACTTTTACTTATATAGATTCTCTGTACAGTGTCCTGTAATGAGTTTCACACTTAACAAGTATATTGAATCTTACCTAATTTGTTGGTCAGACAACATGAATGGACAACAGTAATTACAATTAAATATTAGGAGAGTTTATTTCTTGCCTCTCTTCGTTGATAAAGTGTGTAATAGTAGTTTGCTATAGCCTTTATAGCTGCCATACAAACTAGCTAGATTTTTAGATATTTGACTTATAACCAGAATACCTGTGAGAGCCACAAGACGGGGCAGGCAGAGACGGTTGGCTAATATTATGAGGTCCATAGGCTCCAGCTCAGGGCAGGGAGTCAGCAAGCCACAGTAAAGGTATTCCAGCACGGCTCTCATGCAAGCAGTACTGGTGTTAGGTATGGACACCTGAAGATCAGACAGAAAGAAATCTACTGTTACTCAAATGCTCAAATCTGCAGACAAGGTTCAGCAGAACAATAGGAGAAAAGCAGACACTGTGAATGCATGAAAGAAATCCTTGGGAAGAGACTTCATAAGCAGTGCTGCTGGATGTTTATTCATAGCTCAGCTCCAGGATACGGAAACTTGAGAGGCAGATTGATCCAGTGATGAAGCAATCTGCTTTCCACCTCTCCCCTATCGAGGCCTGCGTGGTCCTGGCACCAGCCCATAAGAGAGGGCCTTCATGTGCACTCTGTTGGACTTGAAATAGGTGGGCAAACGGTCATAGGGGCTGTTAGGGGAAGTATAAGTGATGGAAAGGACTCGCACAGGAAAAAACCTGGGGAGAGGGCAGGGAGGGCGAGGGCCAGTGGCCTCCGCAAGTGGTCTTTTATCCTTCAAGAGATAAAAGCACTGCGTGAAACCATTGGCGCTCTCAACTCAAAGCTCTGGACAAATAACCATGTGGGCTTGTCGCTATGGGAGACCTGGCCTCTGCGTACATGAGCGCCAACATGACAGCCCACAAGACAGATAGCGCTGTCAGATAGTAGCATAGAACACTGCGCAATACAGAGCTTGCCCACATTGCAGCTACTCTTTCGGAAGGGGAAAACAAGTGAATCTGGATTAAACTGGTGAGATCTGCAGGCCCCCCTTGAAACCACATGACATCATCTGCCCATATCTTTATCGCATTCATTCCCAAAACCACATAGCCCAAAGGTCAAAGGGAGGAGGGCTTTTTTTCCGGTGCTCTTGCTTTTGGCTTGAAGGAGAGTGCAAACAAAGGCACGCTTATTCCGCCAGCTCCAAGTAACGGCCAAGGAATTAAGAGGGAGCTTTTAGCGGGGACAAAAAGAGTGCCGGGCCTGCAGATCCAACTGCGGCAATCTTCTCTTCATGCTGTCGCTTTTCCTCAAGCCCAACAGTGGCTTCTCTGTGAATAAGAGCAGGACGCAGAGGGTTTAATTGCCTCTGGCAGTGCCTCTGCCTGAGGACCAAGAGCTTCCCAGCAGTCCGGGGACCAGAAACACTTAAGCATCCTTTACTTCTGCTGGCACCACAATGACAACCACTGGCTTGCCAAACAAGGCATCAGCATCATTACGCCTCTGGAACTGTTCTGCATCAAAGACTTTATAAATGACTGGACCCGCTCCAAATACCATAAATAACTCAGATTCTATTATCTTATTTGTCGAAAACAAATGTGAAAGAAATATTGTACAGCTCACATTGATACCTCTGACATGTGGAAACATTAAAAGGGCATCCTGACCAAAATTAAAAATGGAACCATTACTACATCTGTTGTTAACATAGCTACTCCTCTCCTGCCACAGGATTCTATAGAGGAAGATTTTTTGGTTTACAGACCATGAAAATCCCCTTCTGATGATCTTAAATGTGGGAGGAAGCCACAGGGACGGCTTCTTGAAATGTTTTCTTTTTCTTTATCTTAGAATCTAATATGACATTTCTATTTATTAGTGCCTGTGCTAGCAGTCAGGATATTTTTGTCCCTGTGGTTGTATGATATATATATGTATGTGATACATGCTGGGTATTGTAGTGAGTAGACACAAAATGACACACAATCATGAAATCATAAACCGATGAGGCTGAGGGAGGCAATGCTGCACTACAGAACACTATAGAACATGAAATCAAATGATCATTTTCAGCTGGAATGCCTCTTTAAGGAACAGCTCTTTAAGCCAACTGGCTCAGGTATAGTACTTATAAATCCAAATATCTGAACGTGGCTTGCACAAAAGTAGACTGGGTTAAATTCCAATGGTCTGAGAGGGCAAGTTGGCATAACGACTCAGGGGTCCTTCTGAAGCCTCAGGGGTGTCCCACACCTGCCTGACTCTGGACCAATTAGCAGAATGTCAGTCTGACTGCGACCTCTAATTGGACTAAAGGGCAGAGTTAAGATGTAAACCAGGAACACAGCTGGTAGCTTCCTGTCAAAGATGTAACACCATGATATGGAAATACTTTAAAAGGATAATGATGTATGCAACCTCTTGAGCTTTGACCTATAAGCTGTGATAGCTATTAACAGAACATTTAACATAGTACCCAGTGCCATATTTATTACTGAAGGTTTGACCTGGAAACCCATTGGTTTGCATGGACTCAATGGGTGTTACAAATTTTGTTTCAGGCCTGAGCGAAATGTAACAGAAGAAAAAAAGAACAAGAATCAAAAATTAAACAGCAGAATGAAGAAATCAAGTCAAAAGGGATAGTTAAAACAATGAAAAAAACTAGATTGCCTACATTGCATACAGTCTACCCACAGTCTACATCATATATAGAAATCATATTCTTCTTGACCACCATCTTTTTATTCACTTCATCTGACAGGTTCTCACAGCTGAGCTTCCTCTCATGCTAATCAACTATGCTGTCACATGCATGCTGTTTCCGAGAAGCATTTCAACGCCTGAGCATCGGCCGTATGTTCACAGCGCAAGCAGTCACACAAAGTGTAACCAACAGAAAGAGATACACAAGCTCTACATTTAATCAGAAATTGCCTGGCACTTACTAAAGTAGCCTTAGATATCATTTATCATAACAGCAGCACTGGCCTCAGATGCACCACCCACAGAGATAGAGACTGCTTTGAATTCATTGCTTTTGCGATGTCATGAAGCATTCAGAAATACCTATCTGTTCAGTCTACAGTAATTTAGCCCCGTCCATTCATGCTGAAGTTAAAAGGAGTGTTTCAGCCTAGTGTTTCATAAACGCAATACAACAGTACAGTGCATATTTCATAACAGCCTATATGGTAAAATCTGATGATTTAGAGCAACATAAAATGACTAAAAAAGACTACTAAATCATAACATTTTAACTTTTGCTTTAACTGTTCATTTTACCTACGGATTCTCAAGCATGTGGGAAATGAGCTGGAACTAAAACTGTTGTTCTGATGTAATGCTGATTTGTTGTGGCAGCCAATCAGAAGAGAGGTCATTTAAATATATTTGTCTTAATGGCACATTGACAAAAACAGCTTGTTTAATTCTAAGAGATAAAGCGTGGTTGGAAAATGGTCAAGTAAAACTGAATTATGACAGTACATAAACCCACATGAACATGCGCAGACCTCAAGGTGTAATGATACAATTCAAAAGAAATAAAGTATACGGGCAATTTAAAAGGCATTCAACTGTTTTTTGAAGCCTTTAGAAGTGATATCCTCACGTTTACTGGTG
This sequence comes from Pygocentrus nattereri, assembly GCF_015220715.1. NCBI lineage: Eukaryota > Metazoa > Chordata > Actinopteri > Characiformes > Serrasalmidae > Pygocentrus > Pygocentrus nattereri. Next base: position 18,167,789 of record NC_051230.1, on the reverse strand, counting down.
CTGACGTAATTCTCAAATATAATCAACTATATTTGAATCATATTTAGTTCTGCATCACAGTCACTGCCTTGAGAATCAGTCACCATGACTTGCTCCAGCCTGCACTTATGTTTCCAGTGTTGCCAAAAATGAAATAAGAGAGGACTTATAAATAGCTAAGAAAGGAGAAGTGGCACAGATGTGCCAGGGTGTTGTGAGGTCATTAAATATAGCTCAGTCCAGTGTGAAAAGCACGTGTTGCCCAACACAGCTGCACTTCAAAAATCCTAGCACATTTCTGCATAGAACTAGAACAGTAACACAGCCTGGGATTGTTGATATCACAAAGAAGGCACACTGTGCCGATTATAAACTGTTTTTCTATTCCATTTTGAGACCACTTGAGTGCACCTTTTGTCTGAGCTCCATTTATTGGTGACTACTGTTGAACTAAGTGGTGCTTCTAAATAGTTGCAGCTCTTTAGGCCTCTGAGCGGCAATATGTCCAGTTACACAACTGCGCTATGCTTACCACACAGACAGCGACAAGGCCTAGATCTATTCAAACCAATTCTAAAAATAGTGCTTCATTCGCTGCAGCCAGTTGCCACACTGGCTTGTGCCAGACAGACAGTGTGAGGCTCAAAGTAAGTCCTGCTGAGTGTCTACGTCTGGTTTCACGTCACTGTTATTGACTAGTGTGCAGTCCATCCCAGAGATGTGAATAAAAGCAGTTATTTGTCAGAGTGCCTGGCTAAACACAGCGCTAAAAGAGAGCCCGCCTGAAGAGCCAACAAAGGTTAAAAAAAACAACTTAAACAGCTAGTCCTATTTGAATTGACAGATTTATCATTTGAGTTGATTAGAGATGGAACTAAGCTGGTAGAACCCCTGCAGTAGCCTATCATTGTACTTTTTAACTATTTTGTCAAATTTTTGTCAAAGGTTTTTGGTCCTATCATCATGAACATGGTAGTTTTGAGCCCCTTGGTTCTTATGTAGAGTATGTTTAATACGGGTTGGTGGTGTTTACTTAATATACATGCTTGTGTCTAGCACCCCCTTTCATGACTACATTCCACAGACCACAGAAAGAAACATATTTTAAGATCTTAGCAATTCAGTTGGTGTGTGCACTCATAAGTCTATGAGTATCAATTACTTTACAATGCCATTGAATAGCTCAGCCAATCAGATTGCTGATCCATAAATAGCCATTTTAACCAATTAACTGTCGGATCCTAATAGTCCATCACTGGCCATGACATTTTTTCAAAATTTGCATCTAATAGTTCATAAAGCTTTCTCAAAGACTAATTGCCTGGTAATAACTGGAGGTAGGCTAAAACATTATAAATTGTACAGCTATTGCAGGGGCGCCCAATCCTGGTCCTGGAGATCTACCAGCTTAGTTCCACCTCTAATCAAACACACCTGCTCCAAATAATGAAGGCCTTCAGACGTATCTGAATATGAGAGCCAGGTGTGTTTGATCTGAACTCTCCAGTGTGGTAGATCTCCAGGACCAGGATTGAGAGCAGCCATTGGCTACTGAACGTTGTGTATTCTACAGTGAGAAAGTTATTTTTCAACTTGACTAATTTAAATATATTCAATATTTAACATATTTCAATTTCATTCATGGATCAAACATTTGTCAAATGGCACAAGGTTCTTCTGTTCTCTACCACCTTGCACTGCTCTTTAGGTGTAATCCCAGCCAATGCTGTAAGAATAAAAAAGCAGCCAGCATCTTATTTCTTGCACAAGCTCTTGGTCTCATTGTAAGGTAAGCTCTCTGTAATGCCTGTAATGCTATACATGGCGATCCTATTCTCTTGCCGTTCAATGGGTCAGGATGCCTCAAGATCCTCCACCATCTCATTCGGGCTGGTCTGGTCCTGGGGCCCTGCCCTTGAGGAGTTCATCTTTCTAGAATTCGAGCTGACAGCTGGTTGTCCAAGGAAACAGGAGAGCATGTGCTGGGAATACTGACCTGGATAGAGTATGTGCATGTGAGACGCTTCAGAACAGAATACAGTGAAACCTTACCTGACTAATAGTTTTAAATTAAAAAATCATGATGCTAAATTCATGAGAGATCATTTTCATATGTGGGCAATGCTGATCTGTATCGAGCCTGTCGAGGCCAAGCTGAATGTGATATGCAAGCCGTATATGTTACTAGAGGTCACTGCTTCCAATATAGGAAAAACAATGACTGAAAAGGCCATTATAGAGCTAACTTTAGCCATTACACAACATTATGGCCTAGGCCTAGCTGCATGCCTCACATAGAATATGGCTCATTTCCAAAAAAAAAGGTTCAGGGAGGAAGTGAGTTGTGTTGTTATAGCTCAGGAAACAACAGTGCATGCAGACTTCCTGTTAACGTAGTCTCAACGATGCACCAGACAAAAACACATGAAGGTCATATTGAGGCCACCTCATAGAGTTTGAGGTCCTGTTATTATGGTGCCTTGCTTTCTGTAAATACAGTATTCATATCTAATCAAGATGTGTAGTCACACAGAATGGATAAATTACATTATTGTTTTGAAAACTGAAAACAAAAAAGACAGCTTGAAGTCTTTTTGAAGTGATAAAACATCACGTCACTAAGCAAAAACGTGCCAATGTGGATTGTGGACATTCTGTTAACTTATGCGCCCTTGTTTTTAGTTTCATACACTTCACTTTCAGCTCCAGGGGTACCATTTCCCAGCTCTAGTCTCATTAGTAGGTTGTTCAACATTAATTGTGAAAACATAAACTCAGAATCATAGATCAAACTGGACTGTGAATCTATCCATATTAATCCTATCTAACTTCTACTTTTCTAACACACAGGCTACTACTACATATGCTTATCATGACTTCAGCCAAAATAAACATATGGCTGGAGCTGGAGATGTAATCTTTTGTAGCACTGGCGTTAAAAGAAGTAGAACAAAAAAATGATCAGCAATTGGTGTTTTTTTTTGTTGACTTAGTAACGTATGCTGCATCTGCAGATGTGAGCTAAAACTACAGCTAACTGGTACAACACTGGATGCTGATGAGGACTTGTTGTCATACACAAGGTACGTTCTTCTCAATGGACAATGTGCCAACATGTTAGTTTGTTGGAGAAACATATTTCCACTGTTTCTGGACCTAGCTAACATCAGACAAAGTAATTAGCACAGTTACTTTGGGAGTGGCGAAGTAGCAACATATACTTCACAAATACAAGCAAAAGCATAATATTTCATTGTGCTATTAAAACATAAAGTTAGTGTTTATGAATGTTTAGTCTTAATATTGTCTTCATCTGCCTTAACTGAAATGGAGTACTAATACTGGCACCTTAAACAGTTAACTGAGCAATCAAGTACCTATGCAAATCCCTGGTCAAAATAAATGTCACCTGACTTAAGATGTTATTTCAAGATCAATGTTGGTAAATACAAACTTTGATAAATGATGGCTATTGGAATAAGTGTTTATAAATGTATATAAATGTTTATGATAGTCATAAGGGGCTTATGTAGGTGTCATGTAATCTAATGAACCTTGTTTTACAGTAAAGTGTCACATGATCCTACATGGTGAGGAAAAGACTGAATCCACTTCCTCTCATGCTACAGCACCTCTAAAAACCTCAGCTCCGTTCGGAGACCATGCACAATACTCATCATCACCACTATAGCTAGACTTGACTTCGTATTCCATCAGCTCATGGAGAAAACTGAGTAGCCCCTGCTGAGTGGCACTCCGTGGCAAATTATGTTTCCTAGAAGCACCTGGCCAGAAGGCACAAGGCTCAGCTAAAACTGAACATAAGCAGAGATTGCACCAATGCATCACTAGAATTTTTTTCATATGTGAGTTTCCAGCTATTTTCATTCTCCTCATTTTCTTTGAGTCATTATACAGAGAGGCCATAAACTGAGCAATGGTAGTGACACAGCCTACAAAAGGAAATGGGTTCTCTAAAGATACCACAGAAAGAGGACAAGGCAGGTTTTTTGCTATGTGTGTTAATAATAGTGAAATCCACAGTCTCATGCAACAGTGCCTTTGAATGCTTCTGATCAGGGACCACAATCCACTGGCAACGCAATCCTCCAGAGAATTCTATACTCCCTGAAGGCCTGCTACAACTTCAATCATAGCGCTGCTCCTTAACGCTCTCAGCAGTGCTTCTAGACCTCCAAGACAGACAAGTTCAGACACGATCCAGACACTTTTCATTCCTCCTCTCAAAAACTCAGACTTTCAGGAACACAGACATAAAGCAGATATCTCTCAGTGAGAAGCTGACTGCGTGTGTGCGCTGGTGTTCATGTTCCCACTGGCCTGTGATCTCTTCTTGCTCATTCCGAACTGTTTTGCAGGGCTTACGAGCCCAAGTGCTCTCCTCAGAGGGCTGCTAAGTCCAGCAGGCTGGATCACTCATCCATATGGATGTGATGGTCTCCCGCTGCTGGAACTGCAATGTGGGTCAGGTTGCCGTGGTGGCGGCCTAGTTTTGACTACCTGTGCCAGTTCTCATAGAGCCTCTGGGAATGCTGATCCAGGATCAGGATGGCCTTGGCAAATCAGTGGTTTTACTGAAATGTTCAATCAAATTCAAGCTACGAAAACTTTGGTGGTTGATGGTTGAAATCAATCTGGTCAAATTTCTATGGATGTTAAATACAGGGACATTTAGAGCTGTTTTGTAGACAAGGATTAATCATAGTTTTGGACTAAGTTGCAATGCAAATGGCATTTTAGCACTAAAAATCCTATGTAGTCTAGGCTTGGGCTTAATCTGGGTTAGGGAAATTGGCCCTTAATGGCAGTTTACATCTGAAAATCCCAGATTTTCTACATCCTAAAGCTTATCATTCAGAAACTAGAAGTAAAACAAAGCAAACTGGTGGAATTTGAACCTGGAAGTGTGAACCTGACAAGTCCTGGCCATTTAAGTGGCCAAGTCCACTGATGTTTGCTTAGCTTTTGTAGCAGCTGACAATAATTTACTGAGTCATGATGTATAGAAATCTACCATTGATATGAAACATAATGATAAATCCTGTTTATGCCTTTACTTACTTCCTCAATGTAGCTCTCCATGAAAGACCCACGGAACATGGCCGCCATCCAGTCACAGCTAGAGATGAGCAGAGGCTTGTGGGCAGGCAGGTACCCATCGTCCAGTTGGAACACCACATCTAAAACCAGTCGGAAAAGAGCACACAGCTTGGCGTGTGTCACAGAGTCGGGGCTACAGAAGGGGGAAGACAAACAGACAAACACAGAGAGACAGACGGAGAGACAAATAGACAGACAAACAAATAATAAATAGACAGATAGACAGGGCTTATAAGAAGACAGAAACAGTGAGGAAGGGCCCGGTAACTGGGGTGAATAAGAAGAAAGTAAGTTTGTAAGAGTGGCCCAATCTCAGCAGAAACCTCAATCTAATCAAAAAGAAACCTCAGTCTAATCTTAAAGAACACAGACTAAACTAATTTTCATTACAAATTTAGTATAATTATTCCTGTTTATCTGGATTTTATGCAGTGCACTTTGCAAAACACTGAATAAAAAAATCAGCTGTTGTAGGTTTATTATTATTATTATTATTGTTATTATTATTGTTGTTGTTGTTGTTGTTGTTGTTGTAGTTGTTGTAGTACAGGGTGGGCCATTTATATGGCTACAACCAAATAAAATGGGAATGGTTGGTGATATTAACTTCCTGTTTGTGGCACATTAGTTTATGGGAGGGGGAAAACTTTTCAAGGTGGGTGGTGACCATGGCGGCCGTTTTGAAGTCGGTCATTTTGGATCCAACTCTAGTTTTTTCAATGGGAAGAGCGTCGTGTGACACATCAAACTTATTGAGAATTTCACAGGAAAAACAATGGTGTGCTTGGTTTTAACGTTATTCTTTCATGAGTTATTTACAAGTTTCTGACCACTTATTTTTAAAATGTGTTCAAAGTGCTGCCCATTGTGCCCAATCCACTTTCCAGGAAACTGCTCATCTAGGAATGCTCGGACCTGACACCCATAATGTGGTAGTGCACCATCTTGCTGGAAAAACTCAGGGAACGTGCCAGCTTCCAAAGTGCATTGATCATCGTGGGCCAGTTGAATGGCCTCCAAGGTCTCCCGATCTGACCCCCTTAGACTTTTATCTTTGGGGTCATCTGAAGGCAGTTGTCTATGCTGTGAAGATACGAGATGTGCAGCACCTGAAACTACGGATACTGGAAGCCTGTGCTAGCATTTCTTCTGCAGTGTTGCTATCAGTGTGTGAAGAGTGGGAGAAGAGGGCTGCATTGATAATCCAACACAATGGGCAGCACTTTGAACACATTTTATAAGTGGTCAGAAACTTGTAAATAACTCATGAAAGAATAAAGTTACGTTAAAACCAAGCACACCATTGTTTTTCCTGTGAAATTCTCAGTAAGTCTGACGTCACACGACGCTCTTCCCATTGAAAAAACTAGAGTTGGATCCAAAATGACCGACTTCAAAATGGCCACCATGGTCACCACCCACCTTGAAAAGTTTTCCCCCTCCCAAATACTAATGTGCCACAAACAGGAAGTTAATATCACCAACCATTCCCAATTTATTTGGGTGTATCCATATAAATGGCCCACCCTGTATTTTCATATGTGGCACTACAGGTTCTGTCAGTTCCAATTTCCAAATCACAGAATAAAATATTAGAATGCAAATCATGTATCACGCAAATATCTTGAATACTGTGATATTATAATCATATCACCCACCACTAACCAGAGTCCAACTGATACATCAACTAATACTGATGAGCTATTTCTTCTGGTATTTGCAACAATATAGCTTATAATATGGCTTTTTTGGGTGCAACATTACTGGTAATTAAAATATCTCTAGCCTATCCTTTGCAATATGACGTTATATAGACATTATCAATGTTATGTAAAAAATATAAATACATAAAAAAAATTCTATGAAAAGAATGAAGCAAAAAATAAGAAAAATAGCAGGCAATTAACAGAAAAAAAAATCTAAAATAATTCTGGATATCTCTGCCCCCAGTAGTACAATATATGTTACTATAATCTAACTACTATTCAAGACTGAGGGGTTTCTGTGATTTATTTATATGATATAATTGAAAACTGAAAATAATATCCTTCAGGAAAATTATAATATTGGAGTAAAAAAAATCTAAAATCTCTCTCTCTCTCTCTCTCTCTATATATATATATATATATATATATAGAGAGAGAGAGAGAGAGAGAGAGAGAGAGAGAGAGAGACAATGTTATTCGTTACCAAATGTTTTTGCCTCTTATAAGCAGTATCGCTATCTGTCACTAATTTTCACATCAGTTGGATCCTAGTAAGTATAGGCAGGTTTCACTCCATCCTGATGTACAAAGCTAGACTTCAAACAACAACTGTTAGGTAACTGGTAAAATGCAGTGTCATCTTTTAAAACTATGCCAATTTATCTGAAAAACTGCCATTAAAAAATTGACGTTAATTAAGTAATTTTTTCCAAATAAATAAATAATTATTTCTTGAAAAACAAACGCTCTGACCACTAACTCTCCAAAACATAATACGTTGAATTTGGTTGTTCTATGTAGCCAAAAATTCTAAACGCTAAATGATAACTAATTCACAATGAAATGCACCAAACTAAACAAGCACTCCCAGACCACTTTGGGGGTGCTTATTTAGTTTACCACTAACCTACTTTTGAGCCATCATTGTGTTCTCTCTTTCTGGTGCCCTTCCAATCAAAGTTTCCATTAGCCACCATTGACAGTGTTCAGTTTCTAAAGTGAAAAAGGAGGAAGCATCTCTAGAAGAAAGACTATGAAAGGTTAGTAATAGCACTTGTAATATAGAAGAAAATGGCACAGTGACAGAAAAAGCTGGGTGATTAGTCATTTCTACAAATAGCATGCACACAAAACACGAGACATGACCACCACAAACATTAAGCAATTTGTCACAAGACAAAAACACATGTACACGGATCACACATGGATCAGACATATTCACATGACAAATAAAATAACCTCTCACAATGTACTAGAACAAAAGCTTCATTTTATGGAAAAGAGAGGAACAGAACAGAGTAAAAAGACATTACCAGCAACCCTGCATTATAAGCAGTTCTATTCAAATTCCATATAATATAGGAACTGGAAATAGAACTGCAAGTTCCACACGTGAACTTATTTTGCATATAATGCACTTATTAACTAGGATGAAAATGACACCGAACCTCCAATCCACACACTGCAGTGCTTCATGATTGTAGGCTACTGGAAGATAGTATGACATAAACTCAGTTACAGTATATAACTGCTGTTTATGTAGCTTAACTCCTCCTACCATGACGGGCAGTAACATCCATAATAACAGCAGGCAAGCACTGAATTAAGTAGGTGGATTAATGAGACTGGAGAAACATTGGTTGCCTACCAGCGAAAGTGCCCTTACACAGGCACTCTTTGATGCGGTTGGCCCGGCGCACATGGAAGGCTTTGGTGATTTCCTGGTTCATGAAGCTCTCACGGTTCAGCACGTTGGCCACCATCATGCGCAGATCAAACACTTCCAACAGTTCGGCAATGGTGGCGACCTGCATCAGGTCACTCCGGCCCTCGTCCAGATGACCTGTGTACAGGTACTGCAGCACGGCCTGAGCAAAAAAGAAAGAGCACTGCTATCAAATGTAAAACTATTCACTTTAAAACGCAACAAACTAGACAAGCACGCCCAGGCGTAGGCCTTCTGATCCAAAGCGACAGACCAGTCAAACTTTAACCAAACTACAATTGTATTTGCCCTAATAGTCTGGTTAGGGTTGTTTAACTTTGCTGGATAACACTCAGAGGGACGGCCATATTAAATTTACTTATTTAAATAAGACAGATACAGACAGGCTAAAAAACAGGGATGCACCAATATGGAAATACTGATACAGATGATACATAAAACAGGGTTGTTTTTGTACCAAAATCACAATTTTTATTGTAGCCTATGTAATCAACGTTGCCTTAAGTTTTAAATGGGAAAGCTTAACCCGATAACTTGGAGCTGTAGATGAGTGAGACCAAACAGAAGCAACCAGACATGCTGTGAACATAAAAATGAGACAACTAAGTGTCAGTCTGGTGCACATTTAGCATTCAAGCCTCAAGCCTCAAAAATCTTCTCAGCTGGTCTTCTCAGCAGCACCCCCCTCCTCCCCCTCCCCCAAAAATAAAAAAGTAAACAGGCTTGTGGTTATTTGCACAAAACATCATCAGTGAATTGTGGTCTTGAGTTTACTCTTTTACCTTAAGTGAGCTGCAGGGAAATGTTTAAGTGAACTGAGTTTGAAACCCAACATTTAGTTAAGTTTCAGAACTAAAAATTATATACAACTTAATGCCAACTATTCTTGTTTGACTTTATGCATTCAGTTTGATACAAAAAGTTTTTCCATTATTGTGTAAAATTAAAATGTAGTAGGAATTCAGTCAGCAAATTAAAAGCATACTTCAAAGCCCATCTCCTTTCTTGTGTGTCCAAACAGACCACATGGATTCAGCCTTACTGCAGCACAGCAGGCTAAGACCCCTCTCCCCTACTTTAAGAAAATGTATGATCTACCATCTGATCACTTTTAAAAATGTCCCTCTTCACCAGAAAGCTTGTAATTAGATTTTTTGCTAATTATGGGTTTTACATAATACTGGGTTTGTCTTCCAGTTATCTTTCCCAGAACTGACCACACTCTACTCCTTTACTCATTCTACTCTTTCATCATGTAGTACAAATATATACAACCACACAATTCAAGTCTTTATCCAGAATACAGTACCGTGCAGAAGACTTATAAAGCATATAAGCACATTATTTAAAACCATTTATATCATGAAAAAGTGTGTTGGTTTTTGTGGAAACACCATATATCATGAGAATAAATGCATAGAAACACAATTGCAGTAAAAACGTAACCACATTTCTTCTTTTAAATAAATAAGTTGATATCTTGCGATTGGGTCCAGATTTATCTTCAACACCCCCAGCCATAACAGAGACTTGTTAAATTCCTGGATGACCTGGATGATGACTACAAATAATACCTAATTGCTTGCATTATTGTTATTTGCATTTATTCTAATATTAGTGTTTTTCTAAGGTTTTTTCTAAAATTTTTACACCACACTGCGTATTGTAGTTTTGGCATTAAATTTGCACCCCTTTGCTAGCACTCTTTTTCACGGAAAGTAAATTAAAGAAACTGAACCTCCTTTCTGCACTTGATCAGCTTCCACAAATAAAACAAGCACAGAAATGCAACATTTTTACTCTTTTCTCTAAACTTTGTTAAATGTGGTCTGATTTAGTGTCTGCTGTTTGTCTTTGAAGTTTAAAGTAGCAGTTCACACTGCTCATTCTGAGTCTATTAATCTTAAGGTGGAGGACAGCTGTGTTTGTTGGATGAGCATGCTATGTTCTTTTGTATGTCAGTTCAGGAGTGTGATCTGTTCTGACTGATATCAGATATATTGGCCACATTAAGAAGGTAATGGGACACTTTTTCCTTCAGTCTGCATACAACCCGAAGTAATAAGAAAGATTCATTTGTGGGCAAAGCATGGACATGTAAATTATCCAACTATCACCTAAGTCAACTTAGGTTTATTTAAGCAGAACAAAAAAAAGCACTGTGGCCCTTCAGAACTGGAAATGTAACACACTAACTACTGAGTTCCTGAGTTCAATGTGTACTCACCCGGAAAGATGCCTCCTGAATGAGTTCATCCATGGAAACGACCGTCATGAGTCTTGGCCGACCAGTTACTGGATCATCCACTCTTTCTAGGTACACACCAAGGAACCCCCGGCCCCATCCCAGAAGGGCGCGACCGGCTCCCAGGGGACCCATGGTGCATTGGCTCCTGGCCGGCAGGGCATTATCACTTTGGGAAGTCCTCAGTGAGCCCTGTTCCAGCAGGAGTGGTCTCTTGGGACCCCTGGTGCCTCCCTCACCATCTTTATCGATGTCCAGGCTCTTGGTGCGTCCTGCTTGCTCTTTGGCTCCTATTCGACTTTGCTCCTCTTCCTCGCTCCCCTCCAGGGTGTCCTCTCCATCTTTATCCTCCTCAGCATCTCCGAGGTCCATAGTGAACAGGTCATAGAACTTGGAGCAGGAAGTAGCCAGATAGACCTTATGAGCGAAAACACGAGTGGCACCACCCTGAAGGAGGAAAAGCACATCTGCACACAGGGGCTGGCAGAACAGAGAGTCGGGGCCTTCTCCATCCATGGGCGGGGGATCAGGGATGCCCACTACAGGCCGAGGCGGTCTGGGGGGCAGAAAGGGGGCCTGGAGGAGAGGGCGCTGGACTTTCTTTAAATGAGATTTCCAGAACTGGAGGTGGCGGCGGGAAATGAGGGCAGCGCGGATGGCATTGTCGAAGACGTCCTTGACGCCAAACTGAGCGACAATACTAGTCTCGTAGTAGGGCACGCCCAGTTCTTTAGCCACCTCATGGCCTCGCTCTGGTGGAAGTATGTCTGTGGGTTTTATGGGTCTGAAGGAGAGAGCAAAATATTTTATGAATGGCAAAATCCAATGCATCACAACAAATGCTCAAATGCTAACACTA